>NC_139964.1:43888587-44453587 GCF_963993115.1 Abramis brama
AATATTAAACAGAAATATAACAATGGTTTTTAAATTTTAATATATTTTGACATTTATTTTATTCCTGTGATGGCAAAGCTGAATTTTCAGTTTAATGCATCTTTAGTGAAGCATTAATTTCTTTAAAAATATTGAAAATCTTTCTGACCCCAAACTTTTGAAGGATAGTGTATATATTTCACTAACATTTCATATTATTATAGCATATGTTTTACCGGTTCCCGCTCTTTTTTAAAGGCTCTAAATGAACTAATTTCTCCCCTTTTTATGCCACAGTTCACGATAGTTACTAAAATAAAAAAGGCTTGGGACTATGCACATTATTCATGTGATGCGGTGCCATCAGGCAATCGTACACTTCCAGGGGGATCCAGTGAAAAAAAAAGTGGCAATTACATAAATGCTAACTCTGTGGCTTTCTCGGTGTATTTCAGACCTACTTATGGCAACATGTTCAGTGAACAACTAGGCTAGGCTGGCCTGATCTCCCATGATATTCTCCAAAGCTTCCCATCTCCTCCTTTAGATGGCAGCACAAATCGGTTTCCAAACACATGCCGGGCAGCTAACAGTTTATTTTTCTTTGTGAGTCTCAGACAGATGAAAGGCTCTGTCAGTGCCCAGTCTAATTCAATTAACAGACGAGTGAAGCCTGGCCCTCCGCACTGCTCAATGAATGAAAAGCAGTTTTGTCAATTTAATGATTACCAACGCAAACTCCCACAAACTCTCAGTCTCTCACATAGTAGCAGCAGAATGCCAAGAGCATCAGCCCCCTGCTCTCCATACAGACACTAATGGAGAACCATTAGCTCATAACAGCCTGTAGAGCAAATGAAGAGCTAATTAATACAGTCACATAAAGAACAGGCCACTGACACAACAGGATGGAGGGATGAGAGGGAGGTGAGATGGATATTTGAGTACAGTGGGGGGTCATACCTCCAGGGCCATTTTCAGAGCATCAATTACAGAACTCAAAACCTTAGCAAATGCTTAATTTATATGTCAGTAAAAGCAATTATACCATCAGCTAACATTAAGGTATTTATCTGACAAAAACATTTATGACAAAAATCTGACACATTTTTTTATATTTTATGTATGTATGTATGTGTGTGTGTGTGTGTGTGTGTGTACTTGTTTTCATGACAACTGAGGACATTTTTATGAAAACACACCTGCAAATGAGGACACTCTGGAAAATACGTGACTTATGAGGACATTTTGGGGGTCCTCATTTTTCAAATGGCTTTAAAAACATACTAAGCAGTGTTTTTTTAAAAATGTAAAAATGCAGAATGTCTCCTGTGATGGGTAGGTTTAGGGTTAGGGGCAGTGTAAGGGGATAGAATATACAGTTTGTACAGTATAAAAACCATTACGCCTATGGAATGTCCTCACAAATCACATAAACATGGCTGTGTGTGTGTGTGTGTGTGTGTGTGTGTGTGTCTGTCTGTCTATAGTTTCTAAAAACCTATTTTTAATGCTTTGAATGTTGTATGTCCTCAACAAAAGAGCCAAATACTTTTGTACTACTAGTTCTTTACAAGTTTCTCACCCTCGGTGACCAGTGTGTCATTGTGAAGACCCCCCTGTATATTTGTGATGTCATTTCTGTGCTATATTTAGCGAAAAAGGAAAAGGTGGCTCACTAATTAATCACTGGGTAGCTCTCTGAAGGGAATGTGTCTGCTTTCCAGGAATTCAACTAAGGAAGCCTTACATCATTCTGCTAAACTCAGGTCACACACAGTAATGAAGGGTGATGATTCTGTGACCGGGGTCAACTCACTAAATCTCTGAGCAACAAGGTGAAGTCACAACTGAAATATTTAGATGTTACCAGCATGTGCTTACGAGAAGTACTACAACATAGTTGGGTACTTGATCTAAATCTAAATAATTAAGTAATTATTTAAATTAATTAAGTCAGTAAGAAGTCTCTTATGCTCAATAAGCCTAGAATCATTTCACCAAAAATTATAATACAGTGAAATATTACAATTTAAAATAACTAATCTGTTTTGATATACTTTAAAATGTAATTTATTCCTGTGATGGAAAAGCTGAATTTTCAGCATCATTACTCAAGTCTTCTTTGTCACATGATCCTTCAGAAATCATTGTAATATGCTGATTTGGTGCTCAAGAAACATTTCTTATTATCAATGTTGAAAACAGTTGTGCTGCTTAATATTTTGATGGATGGATGGATGGATGGATGGATGGATGGATGGACGGATGGACGGATGGACGGATGGATGGACGGACGGACGGACGGACGGACGGACGGATGGAGTACAGTAAGTACAATGTAAGAAAGTACAATGAAACTACTTTGTAGTGTACTTTGTCACTTTAAAATAAAGTGTAACCCAAAACACTACCACTCAAAGTCTGGAGTTACAAATCACTTTGCAATTAATTAAAAAAACCTCATCTGTGACTGACAGTTATGAATGGATACCGATTAAGGATGGATAAATATCTTCATCTCTGTAAGGTTCATGAAGCATCATAAAAGCCAATCACACCTATGGGAAGTGCTAAAACTTCACCTGAATATTTTTATAAAACGATTGCCAGAATGCACAAGGTCTGCACAGCCGTCACCGCTGCACGTGGAGGATTTCTACACACACTGAAGAAATGTAAAAAAAAAAAAAACGTCACAAAATCTTTCTCTGTTCTAAAGCGAGGGGTTGTGGTTGATATTAACCCATAAAGCACGCAAGTATGTGTCAAAACTCTACCAGAAACATCATACCATCTAGGCACCATTGACGATTTTCAACGCACCAATATTTGGGACACACTAATCCTAATCTCACATGCCATTTAGGATGGACAATCAACAGCCTGCAAGATTTACATCAAGTTTGGATTTTTTTTTTTTTTTTTTTAAAGGCCTGGGACTACTTCCAGGACTCAATAATGACTTTTAACCCATGAAGAAGGTTAGTGCAGTGTTTCCCAACCCTGTTCCTGAAGGCATTTTGTACCTGACCCATTAATTTCAGGTCTTGGAGTCTCTTCTAGCAAGCTGAGTTGAATCAGGTGGGTTTGATTAGGAATAGTTTGAAACTGTAGTGTTGGTTGGTGTGCCTCCAGGAACAGGGTTGGGAAACACTGGGTTAGTGAAGGCAGTGTGAGGTGCTCTACTAATGGTCTCACAGAATTTCTAAGTGCGATTCCTGAGAAGAAAAAAAAAAAACATCTATATAACTTTTCTGACAGGAGGAAACCCTAAAAACTTTGAAACTCTTGTTTCTGCTGGACCTGACGTGGAAACAGACAAGCACTGACGACCACAGCTGATCTGTTAACATAGAATGAACGGAAGGCATCCCATAATAGCCGTGACCCCATGGAAACTTCGAAACAAACCCCCTCAGAAGACCTTTGAAGCAGAGACCCCCCATGAAGCACACGCGTGTGCAGTCTGGAAGCCGGCATTTCCTCTTCTTTTACAGAGTTACTGTGTTTTTAACCCTGTTTGTTTGTTTAAGCTTGCAGAACGTCGATGCTGATTGTTTAGGTGGCTTTGGGTAAACAAAGACAGGACAGCTTGGTTTGATTTGTAGTTGGGTTGAGACACCTGTGCCTTGAGTGTGAGTCTCTGTGCGTTTGCGTGTGTGAATGTTTGGTAGATCGAGTGTAAAGACAGGATACATGCCCCAGTGAGTGACATAATATAGCATATATCACCCAGCATGAGGTACACAGAAAAACACCACAGAGTGCTCATGAACACATACAAACAAAGGCACGATCATACCAAAAACGATGAATATAACGATAACTATATTGGCGCTCACAACAACGGATGATAATGTTGTTTATTTTCATTAAATGCTCAAGTTTCTTAAAGTCAGGTGGATTCTGATTGGCTTGCCACTATCAGTCGGGAGCTGGAAAACATTCTGAAAGTGATTCCAATGACATTGTTCCTCTGTGCAGTTATCGTTATTGCTGTGGTGTGGAAGTCCATATTCTCATTGAATCTCATAGAATGATTATTAAAATTGTATAGTTATTATATTTATTTATTATGCACAGCCTTTTAGTTTACTGCCATGTACAGCTACAGAACAGTGCACATAAGAAACACTTGAGGATGAACTAACACAGAAACATCTAAGAATAGCTACAAAATGTCCCATGACAACATTCATTTTAGCAGTGGTTCTCAACTGATGGGTCAACAAATCAAAAATGTGTTTATTCTGACAGGGTCTTAGATAACAGGGGGGGGGGGAAATAAATGCAAATAAAATGCAATCAACTGCATTGGGATGGGATGGGATCCTAATAATTAGGAATGGCTAGGATAGAAATATAAATATTGCTTAGTAACTTTTAAAGAGCATTATTTTTGTTCATTATTGCCCAAATTGTTCTTTTTTTTTTTTTTTTTCGTCCATTATTGTTCAATCAAACTGCGCAGTATTTTGGCACAAATTTATCTTTCACTTGATAGAAAGCAAATTAAGCAGAACACATGCTGACATGCTCATCCTTAAATAGAATCATCATCCTTAATGACAAAGTATGCAAGACAAAATAAAATATGACCATCACTACATTAAATGCAAGTTAATTTACAGCAAGGATAAACTTGGATAAATTTGTGTGCTGTGGAAAAATAGTAGCT
Organism: Abramis brama; assembly: GCF_963993115.1. NCBI lineage: Eukaryota > Metazoa > Chordata > Actinopteri > Cypriniformes > Leuciscidae > Abramis > Abramis brama. Next base: position 43,893,248 of record NC_139964.1, read on the forward strand.
TAATAATACTAAAAAATAATACATTCCAATGTTAGAATTGTTTTGATTAACACAGTAGCATAAAATGTGCTACTATGCTGGGTCACCACTTTATCTCCAATGTATAATCTGGGTTTTGAAGTAAAACCAGTTGAGAACCATTGACATACAGTTTATATTGGTAGGTGTCACTATGAGGTGCTTGTTTAAAGACTTACTGAAGTGCCCAGATACTGCAGGGTGATCTCCCCAGCCGCTGTCCGCAAGAGGCACTGCATTCAGAGAGGAAACATTAAGACATAAAGCCTGTTAGTGTCTTTGAATGTAGATTGTGGTGGGCTTATACCACAGCGATGGTGAATTCTTCATTCTGATTGGTTGACATGTTAGCATCTAGTAATGATTCTGGAGTGCCGCTGTCCTGCAGAGTTTAGCTCCAACCCTAATCAAACACACCTGAACAAGCTAATCAATGTAATATAAAAAGTATGCCTTTTTCATATTGCTATAGTCTTGTATTACGCTGAGGGGGTTTATTTTGCCATAATGACCAACTGACCGTACATTATCACACCTATTGCATGTCTAACTAACAACTAACTAACCAACCAATTAAATAAATAAATAAACGTCACATATTGATTTAATCTGCAGAAATAAATCATGCAGTGATAAGAGTGACAATTGCCTGGAGGTTGGTCAATTTAGAGTTTAGCCATCTTTAAAAAAAAAAAAATAATAATAATAATATTAAATCGTTATTTTATAGTTTACCCATCAGAATCAAGTGTTCCAAAGAGCCATGTAATAAGTTGAATAATTGACTCTGGACCAGTGGCGAGGCGAGAAATCTGCAAGTAGGTAGATCTTTGTGAAATAGGGTGGACCTCTTTTCTGTGCCTCTATCCAATTATATAACTTATTATTATAATATCAATGTGGGTTTTTCCCATCAAACTTGAAAAAAAGAAAATAAAATTAATACTAAATATAAAAAAGCTAAAAGATTTCCTATTTTTATTTAACGAAGATCCAAAAATCCATGAAATGCCATGAGGGTATTTTTGGAACGTTCATCAGAATGAATCTGGTTATCCGAGGCTCAACAGGGTCTGTTTAGGAAGATCTGATTCACTAGAACAGAGGTCTTCGACCTGCTTCAGCACACCTGCCTGTGATTTGAGCAATCCTGAAGAGCTTGATCAGCTGGTTCAGGTGTGTTTGATTAGAGCTGGACAGTCGGTCCACATGAGCAGGGCTGAAGACCTCTGAACTAGAATGAATCGAACTTTTCAACGCTACATATGAAATGGAAAGAGCCGTTTTGTATGAATCAGACTTTTCAAAGCTACATCTGAGAGGATTGATTGGACTGAACAATATCCATATTGTTATTGGATTGAACAATAACGCATTTACACCCGTAGTGTAAATTTTACTACCTCAAGTGTGCATTACTTTACAATAATGCATTCATAACTTTTCAATAACGGACCAGAGCTAGTTGTTCCTATGCGTATGTATGTTTGTGAACCTGGAGAGTCCTGTGTTTGCCGTTGATGGTGATGGGCAGCAGTGCTGAGGCCAAGTTCCATTCTCCAGACACTTCAACCTTCTCTCCATCTATCTCCACCTAAACCAACAAACAAAACACACGGTGGGAGTTTAACATAGGACAACAAAAGTTATAATTGTTATATTTGAGTAACTATGTGTGACAGAAACAGCAAGACAAAGAAATCAAAAAGAAATCAAAGTTTCTGAACCCATGTAAGGTCATTCAGTAGTTTCTACACCCAAATCCACCTGATGCCTGTTAGGGGAGGTGGGGGGTTTCATGTAAGTCTTTTCTTTAAACCAGTGTCACTGGTCAAACTGATTACCCTCAGCCCTCAAACACTTGTCTAAACAACAGTTCTGAATAATCAGTCACATTCCCAAAGCATGCTGGGACACTGGAAGCTCCAGGGCCATCTGTGGAGCAGGGGGTCCAGTTTGATGTGCAGTTGTGGGAGAGAAACACACATACAGCCCTCAGCTGCAAGAGCAAGAGAGAGAGGGGTCCACGGAGATCAGGTGAGGCCCCTGAACCCCCGAGGCTCCTTTTATCCCTGACTGAAGGGCCACAGGTGTCTAAACACACAGTTAGTGAGTGACGTCTTAGGGAAAGTGTGAGAGCAGCGGCTCCATGAGGGTCTTTCAGTAACAGAAGAGGAAGACACACAGATCCTAAAGTGATTTAGGCTCAAGAGTCGAGGGATTGATTTCAATGCAAATACTACCACAGAGGACATTGTGTTAGACATTAGTGAGGGAGCAGGAGCGCTCACTGCAAGTACTATAACAGAAGCAGAGAATAGGCCTTCTCACAGAAATCAGCTGGATAGACAGGATGAGTTATGACCTTAATGAGGACAATATTTGTTGCTGGAATTGTGTGAAATCTCTCATCTTTGCTTATGGGAACCACAGAAGTCAACCACCTGAGCCATAAATGATAATCATGTTACGCATCACTATGAAGCCACTGGAAAATGTATTGACAATGCTGAATAAAATAATATAATGAAATGAAATATAGACCTAGCCCCCTTAATAACAAAATATGTGCACTTTATCTACTTTTGAATGGCCATTAATGGAGAAAGATTGGGTCCAGACTTCAGATGGTGTATTTAACCATGCTATCCTGTCAAAATTGGACAACAATGTTAATGAGACATAAAAAAAATATTTTATTATTTTTTGGCTTTGACAGGAATGACAAGAAGTTATTAAAGACAACGAAAAGGAATAGGATCGAACCAGTATCCCCCACATGAGCACCACTACTCAATGTGTCAAGCATATATGCACCACAGCTCCTACACGTGAAAGATAAACTGAGATCTGACATGAGATGTCATATTTTAAACACTTTCACTCACCGTATAGTTGTTTCCAGACCGAGACACACCCAGCATGTGAGCATCTTTATCAAGTTCCACACACAACTCCCAAACTCTGCTCGCTACAGGAACACTGGACACCCTGGAACACAACACACACACAGAATGTTAATCATCTGTCCTACCAGGCGTAACAAACACACTTTCTTTTTCCTCTCACTATAATCATTTTATAATCATCAACCATACAGTTTCTCTCCTCTACAGATGAATTAAAAAACACAACAAACGCACACACAAACCACCTGGTCACTGGCTGCTTGACTGACAGCTCTTCTGCTAGGAGACCTAAAGTAAATGTATTAGGAGGAATGCTGTGTTTTTCCACTATGGTGGGCTGCACTCACTACAAAGAGAAAGCCCACCCCCCACCAATAACTTTTGAAACGCATAAAAAAAAGAGAAAAGAGACAGTGGAGGGGGGAAACTGGAGAGATGTTTAGACAGATGGTCTCTCTGCATCTTTTTTACAAGTGTAAATCGGTCTTTTCCAGATGAAGAATAATTCATGAGTGTTGTATTGGGTCTGAAAGGTACATTGACAACCAATTAATTTACACTAAAAGGACTATTTTATATTAAATACAACTTGTGTTGTGAGGTTACTTTCAAAGCAGTTTGATAGTTGCATACACTAAATGTTTATTCACAGTGCTGTATGCTTGTAAGTGGATTACTGCTAAGCGCATTTCCTGTTTGTTTGTACATAAGGTGGTTATTGTGTGAAGCTTGTATTTACGGTTCATATGGAACATGGTGCCCCCTCAAGACATGAGCTCTCTCTCACAAGCACAGTGAGATACTAAGACTGCTGCAGATGTTTAGAACTTTGTCTGAAAACGCTGGATGGAGAGAAGATCCAGTTAGATTATTTATTACTACCCGGTGTTCAACAATAAGGATTTATTTTCAAGGAATAAGGAACACTTTTCACTTGGCCCTCCAACACTTCTCATATTTTCCAAGATATATAAATAAATATTTCAATTTTTGTTATATCGTTTCCTTCAAAAAACCTAACCAAAAAAACGAACAAATCATTTGTTTTCCATTTGCAATAATTGCTAGTCATTTTACAGTTACAATAAAACTAATGTAATAACTTTACAAACACTTTTGCTAAAAAATGATGCCATATGGTGCAAAACATTACTGATTTGTTAAGAATCTGAGACTCATTCAAACTAATGCTACCAAGACTGTCATTAGTTATTCTTACAACTTCACCAAAACATCATCATTTATGTGAGCCAGCTATACAATGTTACTTTTTTGACATATTTTCATCAGCAGTTTATAAAACAACAACATTCAAGACATTGCAGAAAAATGTTTAAGTTTCATAAAAAAACAAGTGAACATGACCAATGAATTTAAGATTTTTGTCATGGGGCCCAAAACTCTCTCGGCAGTTCTGCTACTACCATAAGACACAGAATATCACACAAAATAATGGAAAACCAATGGAAAACATTAAACAAATAATGGAAAACTGGATTTTCCAAGCTCTTATGAAGACAAAAATGTTGATGGATTATTATATAATGTACTAGTAGACATACTCTAATGTGCACTACACAAAACTCGCTCACCAGTCGATTTATAAAAACCAAGCTGAAAATAAGAAATGGTTATTCAAAAATCATCCTAGTTATGATATCATAACTATAAGCAATATGTGAACACCCATCTTTAGATATCAATGCCAATTCGATATTCATCAGTCATTGTTAAGACCTACACCAAGAAAGATAACTCTAACAGTAACTATATTGGCATTTACACCAAAGGATGATTACATTCTGTTTATTATGTGGTGTGGACTTTGCTATTCTAATAGAATGAGAACAATTTTTAAAAGTGTATAGGTATAGTTATTATTGGTGTGAATGGGCCTTTACTAATCTCAAATCTGAAGAAACGATCTAATCATGTTTGTTTAATGAGGGTCTAATAAGAGTTATAGATAACTAAAAAATGGTAATGTGAAATACTGTTTAAAGGGTCATGAAACCCCAAAACATGTGTGAACATTAATGTTGAACATCATTGAAGTCAATGTTACCATCCATTAGTTTTAAATGTAGGAGAAAACTAGTAAATGTTAAACCGTTTTGGGTTATTTTCAACTTTCAGGTTTAAATTTGTCTTTGTGTCTGCATCACAGGATGTGACGTTTTCTTGTGTCTCATAATTATTAATGAGACTGTGTGTCCTTATCCAATGAGAAGAGGCCTTGCTTAATTATTCAGACAGCACGTGTTGATTTCCTATGACAGGCGCGTCAAACAGTGAGATCGCATACAGTAAGTGAGAGATGCATTAATGGATCAAAAATAAGTGCTTGTTTTTGCTTTGTAAGAGTTTCTGCTTCACATAAGTTCTCTTCAATAGATCTTGAGTCTTCGGCACAAACACGATTCATCCACACTGTGACTGTCTTAACGGCAATTTAACCGATCAAATAGCTTATAAAAACGAAGCAAAATAAGCCTCAAAAGTGATCAAAGATGCAACAGCGTGTTCATATATATTTTCGACAGAGAACATATGTGAATGGCTGTGCATTTATTTGTGCATTAAATTATAGCTGTCACAGGATATGTATGTACAGTGGGGAGAACAAGTATTTGATACACTGCCGATTTTGCAGGTTTTCCCACTTACAAAGCATGTAGAGGTCTGTAATTTTTTTATCAGAGGTACACTTCAACTGTGAGAGACGGAATCTAAAACAAAAATCCAGAAAATCACATTGTATGATTTTTAAATAATTAATTTGCATTTTATTGCATGACATAAGTATTTGATCACCTACCAACCAGTAAGAATTCCGGCTCTCACAGATTGTTAGTTTTTCTTTAAGAAGCCCTCCTGTTCTCCACTCATTACCTGTATTAACTGCACCTGTTTGAACTCGTTACCTGTATAAAAGACACCTGTCCACACACTCAATCAAACAGACTCCAACTGCTCCACAATGGCTAAGACCAGAGAGCTGTGTAAGGACATCAGGGATAAAATTGTAGACCTGCACAAGGCTAGGATGGGCTACAGGACAATAGGCAAGCAGCTTGGTGAGAAGGCAACAACTGTTGGCGCAATTATTAGAAAATGGAAGAAGTTTAAGATGACAGTCAATCTCCCTCGGTCTGGGGCACCATGCAAGATCTCACCTCGTGGGGCATCAATGATCATGAGGAAGGTGAGGGATCAGCCCAGAACTACACGGCAGGACCTGGTCAATGACCTGAAGAGAGCTGGGACCACAGTCTCAAAGAAAACCATTAGTAACACACTACGCCATCATGGATTAAAATCCTGCAGCGCACGCAAGGTCCCCCTGCTCAAGCCAGCGCATGTCCAGGCCCGTCTGAAGTTTGCCAATGACCATCTGGATGATCCAGAGGAGGAATGGGAGAAGGTCATGTGGTCTGATGAGACAAAAATAGAGCTTTTTGGTCTAAACTCCACTCACCGTGTTTGGAGGAAGAAGAAGGATGAGTACAACCCCAAGAACACCATCCCAACTGTGAAGCATGGAGTTGGAAACATCATTCTTTGGGGATGCTTTTCTGCAAAGGGGACAGGACGACTGCACCGTATTGAGGGGAGGATGGATGGGGCCATGTATCGCGAGATCTTGGCCAACAACCTCCTTCCCTCAGTAAGAGCATTGAAGATGGGTCGAGGCTGGGTCTTCCAGCATGACAACGACCCGAAACACACAGCCAGGGTAACTAAGGAGTGGCTCCGTAAGAAGCATCTCAAGGTCCTGGAGTGGCCTAGCCAGTCTCCAGACCTGAACCCAATAGAAAATCTTTGGAGGGAGCTGAAAGTCCGTATTGCCCAGCGACAGCCCAGAAACCTGAAGGATCTGGAGAAGGTCTGTATGGAGGAGTGGGCCAAAATACCTGCTGCAGTGTGTGCAAACCTGGTCAAGAACTACAGGAAACATATGATCTCTGTAATTGCAAACAAAGGTTTCTGTACCAAACATTAAGTTCTGCTTTATGTATCAAATACTTATGTCATGCAATAAAATGCTAATTAATTACTTAAAAATCATACAATGTGATTTTCTGGATTTTTGTTTTAGATTCCGTCACTCACAGTTGAAGAGTACCTATGATAAAAAATTACAGACTTCTACATGCTTTGTAAGTGGGAAAACCTGCAAAATCGGCAGTGTATCAAATACCTGTTCTCCCCACTGTATTTATGTAATTTACAGTGAGCTTACAAAACCATGTGTGTATTGTGTTGCGTATAATGGTAATTTGCAAAAATAAAATCAGAAGCCGGAGTCTGAATCAGAAGCCGGAGCAGTGTTGTCGGTCTCTCCTTAACCACGCCCATTTCTGTAGCATTTTTCAAAAATTGTGGTGAGAACTGACTCAGACTGCTGCTGAAACAGGGGGTTTCATGACCCTTTAACTAAATGACTGTTTTTGCTGCAAAAAAACTTCAGGGAAAAAGACTAAATGCTAAAAGAGTGCAGTTTAGGCCCCTAACCATCGTAACTGGTAGTTGTCAGCGTGTGTAATCCAGATGCCCCATCTGTCTCTCACCTCAGATCTCCCAGGAACTTCTGAGAGCGAAGCTGTGCTGCTACATAGAGTGCCGCAGCCGTAGCCAGAAGCTCCCGTCTCTCTCCTGCTGTTAACATGTGACCTTTGAACCCATCAGGATACACCTCCGGGAGAAACTTAGTGCTGATATCACCAGACACAAACCGTGGGTGAACAATGATCTCTCTCAGTAGAGGAATGTTATGGGTCACACCTGCGCGAATGACAGAATCAGAAATGAAAGAAATTTGCATTTGGAATATTTTCACATTTAAATGTTTTTGCATACTTCTTTATGCCATTTACCTCGGATGACATAATTATCAAGCGCGTTTTCCATTTTCTTCAGAGCTTCTTCTCGTGTTTTACCATATGTGACCAACTAGTCAATGACAACAGCAGTAAATCAATCTGACATTTTAAATCAAATGAGACTGTTAAGATGCTCTGATATTATTATTCTATTACCTTGGAAATCATGGGATCATAATAAATACTGATGTCACTTCCTTCCTCAATTCCACTGTCGACTCGAACCTTCAAGAGAAAAACAAAACAACAATTATCATTCAAAAAACCTAATTTCCAAAAACAGGAACACTTTATAATAACTGCACGCTATTAATCATTAGTTAAGCATAGTAAAGTTAAGTCATCATTTATAAAGCATTAATATACATTATTAAGCACATTTAAATAGTTTATTAATCATTTACTTACACTTTCTGAGTGATCTTATGAACCACTGACAACTCCTAAATAACTGGTTTGTAAAGAATGCAATACTTCATTTAGAAATGATAAATTGAACATTGATGAAGTATGAAAATACAATTATTAACCACATTATAGATATGCTTAGAAATTAAGAATAAAGTATCTATAGCTGTATTTATAAACTGCTTATTAATGTCTATTAATGCTTTATAAATGATGAATTAACTGTTTACTAATGCTTAACTAATGATTAAAAGCGTGCAGTTATTATAAAGTGTTACCCCAAAGGCATCATGCATGAACTGGCCAGCATCAAGTGTTTTAGCAGAATGTCTAAAATAATTGAAGAAAATGTTCATATAGCCATGAAATGTGTCCTGCATTTCATTCAAATTTTTCAAAACAAACCTTTTTAAGGCAAAAATCACCGGAACACAAAGCTATTAATAACCACTAAACATCACACAATGGCATCTTTTTGGACCTTCCTATAAATGAAAGAATAATGTAAATATCCTCAGTCGTGTTTGCTTTCTTTAGACATTTAAACATCATCTGTCTGTGTGCGTCTATGTGTGAGTGTTTCTAAAATTAAAAACATCCTGTTCTGAGCAGCTCCCAGAAACCAGTGGATCTTTCATTGAAGAGGACGAGTATACCTGTCCTTCCTTAATTGACTGATGTGTGAATATTACACATAAACACATTCACTTGAAAATGCTTGACTATGCAGAGTGTAAAGGGGACTGGAGGAATTTTTTCAGACTACTACAAATTTATCTGTCATAATTTGCCATAAGTAAGAAGAGCCCCAATAAAATGTTACCCAACTCAAATGAGCACAAATTAAAGTAATAATATATTATATATATTGTTTGAGTTGGGAAAATGAATTGAAAACAACTAGCCTTTTACAATTGGCCCCCATTTTGCAACCTAGATTCATATATGTTAACTACCAGTGACAGTGTAAATATCTGTCATTCATGTCAACTTTTAATCAACAACCTAGAGATAAAAAAGAAAAAAGAAATTGGGCTCAAGACTTTAGCAGAAGTAACTGTAGTTCATAAGGTGAAGTGAACACACTTTTTTCTCATGCAGAGGAAGAATATAATGTTCTGTCATCATCACTATAGCTTGAATGGTGTTACAGTAGCCCATATTCCAAACAAAGCAAGTCTCCCCTGCACGCACGCGCACACACACACACACACACACACACACACACACACACACACAACAGAGCACAAAAAAGTGGCTAAACAGATCTGTGTACTAACGTTAGCCAAGGCGAGCGGCTCCTGGTACTGAGACAGCCGACCAATGGAGGGAAGCCCAAATGATTTGTATGGATCCTGAAAAAGAGAAAGATAGAGAGAAGAAATATAAGCTCTCAAATAAAACACAGGAAATAAAAGGTCAAGTGCCTGTCCTCAAAGCTTATGTCTTAACTCAGGTCAAACTGTGGCTCAGTTAAGCTGGGTTAACAAGGTCTGCTCGTTTTCTCTCATCTTTGGCAGGCACAAACACTTCTGCCATCCACAGTGGGTTGAGTTGGGCCAGCATATTTCAGCATTATGAGATGAGACAAGACCCACACTGGGCTAATACTGATGATTTCAACATTCTTATCATCTGAATAGGTGTTATTCAGGCTTATAAAAATGTCTGGCTATAATAAATCCTAAACACACAAAAGCCAGTTTGTCAGACACGGCTTAAGGAGAGTCCAGGATTAAGCAGCTCTGCTGAAGGAGTGAGAATGCCCTGTATGGCACTTAATCGTTTTTTAAAAACAAAATGGGGGAAATCAGCTTAAAGCTGAACGTTAAAAAACGTTGCCAAGTACATCATGAAGACAGATCCTTTAATAGGGCAGGACCTACTCAAAATATCCTTGAAAGATAACCAACACTTATGTGGGTAAATCTGGCAACAGCGTACAGATAACATTTGAAAATAATGTCACATCAAAGTCAATAAATTCTATGCTCAGGACCATTGATGTAAAACAGACGTTTTTCCCCCTTATTTATTTTGGGCTGAAATTTCTCATGGGTATGTTCTTCACAGGTCCTGTGAGATTAACCCATGTACTAACAAACACATGCACTGAAATCCCAGATATGGGCTGATATCTCTATAGGATGGGCGATGCAGTTATATAATTTAATACAGTTATAAATATTACACAAAGATAAATAAGCAATCTTTTTCCAAAGTACATTTGCACAGGAATAAGACAGTTTGTTTTTAAGGTTGTTCTAAGCATCCTGGAAAAGTTGCGACAGTTCTATGGATTTATTCTACTGGCATACTAAAGAAAAATATATAAATCAGCATCTTAAAACAAATGTTTTTTATGAAGCATATAACTTTTTTAACAGGACTGTTTATACTCTACCAGTTGATTTTCAGTTACCCAGCCATGAGGGCACCATTATCTGTAGATATTTGAGATTAAAACCAACTGAAACGTCAGTCCATGACTAATATCATAAATACTAAGAACACACTGTATTAAGCATTTCATTGCTCGTTGGTTTACCTCAGCATAGACTCTGCTCTCGATAGCCCAGCCATTTATGGGTATGTCGGGCTGTTTGTACTGGAGTTTGTAACCCTTTGCGATGCGGATCATCTGCTGCACCAGATCCAGTCCTGTGATGCACTCAGTGATGGGGTGCTCCACCTGAGAGAGAAGGACACACTCACTAACATCTTAAAATAATACATGGACTGCTGTGTACAAATGTAACTGTACATACTGCATCGATTTAATTTTACTGGAGAAAAAAAAAAGGGAATCAATCACCAGTTAAAACGCTGCAAACCGTCTCCCACCAAACGCACTCAAACACTAACATAGGTGTTTAAAAGACTCTTGTTAACCAGACAGCGCCACTAACAACTACTCATTAACCCTGAGCGGAAATATTAAAACTTGTTCCTGCCCAGAGCAGTGTGGCCCCTCTCCATGTTCTGCCTGTTTCCCTTTGGGAGGTCCACACTAATGAGCTTTATAGACACTTTGATGTCCTCTGTGGCTCTGGGTTCTAGAGAGGTGACAAGATCAAGATTGTGTACCAGACTTGTTAAATAGAAATGACATATAAGAGGACTTGTTGGATGTACCATTAAAACATCCTGCAAGTTCATAGCTTAACCAAAGAATTTATTTAAAGGAGCCGCCCCCTAAAAACAGATCATTACAGACAGAGGGTCAGAAAGAGGGTTGAAAATATTTGTTCTGCATATATGATTTTTGTGCAAAAACTTTATTAAAATTATGTGAACCTAAAGGAACATATTCAAATAATTTTACATTTTAAATACAGTCACACGGTCATCCAATTCGAAAACTTCCAAGAAGGCCACGCAATGAATTTAAATTAATATATTATTAGGGGTTCAAACACGAAGTGCTGAAACCCTATTGTAATTGCCCTGATTTTAATAATTTTTCTTCTGCCGTAAAACGCATCGTGCAGCCCAAACCGTAAGTGCTGGAGACTTGAAACTTGGCCAGATGGTAGTACAAAAATCGAGGAGAGGTTCAGAGAGTATGACCCCGATTGGCCCATAGGTGGCGCTATAGCGACCAAAAGCACGAAACTGCTCATAACTCCTAGACCGTATGTCATAGACTCAAGTGTCTTATATCCTTGGAAAGCTGCGTGGTAAAATACACTAAAAAGCCTATAAATCCTAAATGAAAACTCAGAACTTCGCAAAAATTGGTGAGCATATGTGACATAACATCATTAAGAAGCTTGCCAAATTTTATGGAGATCGGACGATAGGTGGCGCTATAACTGTTAAAAAGCTTTAAAACCATATATTTCCTATGGTACATTGCCTGTATTGGCTGTAAATGGTATTTTCCATCTATTATGTCAGTGGTTACATGCTTGCTAAATAAAACTTAACTTTTGGTGCTTAAAGGCCTTAACTGCTTGAACCCCGATAAATGCTGCTTGCAGCTTTAATTTTTATTATTATTATTATTATTATTATTATTATATCAATAATCAAACTTTAATATAAATAAAAATTAACTAAAATCATATTTCTTTCCTTCTTTCATTTTTTTTTTTTTTTTTTTTTTTAAGAAAATGCAGTTCTTAAATTCTAGAATCACAAAATGAATTGTGGTTCATTTTAATATACATGTACTCCCAGTTTCTGTTAATAATAAAAAAAAAGAAGAAGTGGGAAATCAAGCAGCTTTGGCATAATTACATCAGAAATATCTATGGAACTTTACAGAGTTCTCATGCAGACAGTCTGCCTTGTCGTTAATGGGTGCTCAGACAAATCTATTTGTCAAATCTATTTAGCAAAGCTAATGTAAGGCTCCAAAAAAAAAAAAAAAAATGTACAACCAAAATCCCTTTCAAGGAAATTCTGCTCACTCAGCAGCCATATCTGCAACGCCTCTGGGCCTTTCAGGCATCCAAGACCAAAGACCTATCTACTTGAATGGGGGAATGCTGAAATCTCAAAAACTGCTTGCTGAATTTCAAATCAGCAACAAAATCTGACATGAACTGTTCCATAAATGTTGTTTCTTATGCTCTTGTTTGAGGGAGTTAAGAGAAACCCGCAACTTTAGTTTAAAAGAGTACTAAGACATGTTTATCAGTAATAACTTCTGGGGAAAAATACAGACACTGGACAAAGATGAAACGTTCTAGTGCATGTTTTGACAGCATAGCTTCGCACACGCTATCACATGGAGTATACCGAAATGCTAAGCATTCGACTGTACGCATAGGCTACTGTATGAGTTTGTCAGTTCATAAAGTGATCAGTTGTTTCCTTACAAATGTCAGAATACCGAACTAAACTTTATTCACATGCTCAAGTTGAATCTAAACAGCTAATCTAATCACTAGTATGCTGGCAAAAGTTCATTTATCTTCAGCCTAGGGTGACTGTCAGTATCAAATTGTTTAAATGTAATTTAATGGAAAACTATGTGAATGGCGCAGCAAAATGAATCAGTCGTTACCCACCATCATGGGCGTCGGAACCATTGTATATGGGTGGGACAAGACCCACCCACTTTTTAAGACCAATGATATTGGACCCACTTACTTTTACCGTCTCTGATTCAGCGCATTTGTCTTTTCATAGCGCTGTCAGTCAAATCCAATTATTAGGGAATTCCCTAATAAATTAAACTCCGCTGAATCGCTACATTATATTTCTCAACTGACGAAAGTAACCGCCCGTTGTACCTTTCCAGTCAAATATTGCGTTGCAAACATCAATAACAGCTTTAAATTGTCATTGCTGGCAGATGACCATGGTATTAGCGGGATAATCCACGGATAGCTGTGCATTTAATGCACGACTTGGAGGCAAAGAACCGCCCGACGTGAAGTGGAGTTTAGTTTACTTGTTTTAATTAAAAGGCACCAGAATAGCCTACATGAAATGGTATTTACTCCAGTAACATTTTTCTGGGGGAGGACCCACCCACTTTTTTTTTTCTTCCGACGCCCATGCCCACCATGGTTGACTATCACCTGCATTTGGTGGGGTGGCAGGTGTTAATTACAAACCCTGAATATAATGTAATGATATTTCAAGAAAGAAAAAAGGATGTGCTTCAAACATACTCATGCACATACAAACCTGTAGACGTGTGTTCATCTCCAAGAAGAAGAAGTTCTTCTTGGAGTCGACAAGAAACTCCACAGTGCCAGCTGAGGAGTATTTCACTGCTTTAGCCAGAGACACGGCCTGCTCTCCCATCGCTCTTCGAGTGTCAGGGTCCAGAAAGGTGCTAAACAGACACACAAACTTATAGCAATGTAAATGAGATGCTTGCTGTCCACACATTTAATTCAAGATTTTATTTAATATTTTTTATTTAACTTAAATTATTTTATTTTTTTTCCCCCTTCTTCAAGGGTGAGAGCCTCACACTTCGCATCGAGACTTTGGTGCCATATATTAACAACTCTCAGGTCGACTTTAGATTTATCAAACAAATAAATGCAAAAAAAAATAAACAAACCTGGGTGCCTCCTCCACCACTTTCTGGTTTCTTCTCTGGATGGAGCACTCTCTCTCGTTCAGCCACAGTGCATTGCCATGTTTGTCCGCCAACACCTGCAGAAAACAGAATGGAAGCCATTAGCACAAATATCCACACAGTGTACTATGTCCTTTGTCATGCATCTAGCTTTAGAATCTAGAACTGAATCCCATTTACTGGTATGCATTTGGCAGTTGCTATTATCTAAAGTGACTTACTTTGCAATCAAGGTATACATTATCCATTCATGCATTCTCAAGGAATCGATTGGCATTGGCATTGATAGCGCCATGCTCTATGGTTTAAACTACAGGAATATTATAGAATGTTGAATTTTTATTTTCCATCAGCAGAGAAGGAATGTGCAACCTGAGGTTAAGTGGTTATTAAGCGGTACAATGACGACGACTCAAGGCTCACTTTTCCTGGGAGTAGAGCCAACAAACTGCTGGTTACTAGCCCCGATCCTTAACCACTACATCAAATAAAAATAACCTCCTACAAGCAAAAAGGTAACTTCTCGTATTCTATTCCACATTTTTGGGTAATAACCATTATATTTTATCAGTTTAGTTTTGGTTGGCAGTTGAATGAATGAATGAATGAATTGTCGAATGAATGAATTGTCGAATGAATGAATTGTCGAATGAATTGTCGAATGAATGAATGAATTGTTGATTGATTGATTGATTGATTGATTGAATTGTTGAATGAATTAACTGTTGAATGAATGAATGAATGAACTGTCGAATGAACGAATGAATGAACGAACAAACTGTTGAATGAATGAATGAATGATTGAATTAACTGTTGAATTAACTGTTGAATTAACTGTTGAATGAATTGTTGAATACATTAATGAATGTTTGAATGAATTAACTGTTGAATGGATGAATGGATGAATGGATGAATGAATGAATGAATGAATGAATGGATGAATGAATGAACTTGTATGGATGAATGAATGAATGAATGAATGAATGAATGAATGAATGAATGAATGAATGAATGAATGAATTAACAATTGAATGAATTGTTGAATGAATGCATGGACTATTGAATTAATGAATTGTTGAATGTATGAATGAATGAATGAATGAATGAACTGTTGAATGAATGAATGAACTGTTGAATAAATTATATGTTGAATGAATGAATGAATGAATGCATGAACTGTTGAATGAATGAATAAATTAATGATTGAATGAATTGGTAAGGGGTATCTTAATCCTAATACAGGTAGTGCCCATTTAACTGTTTTTCTTTCTTTTCATCATTTCTAATTTCCACAAAACAAAATCAGCATATTAGAGAGATTTCTGAAGGATAATGTGACACTGAAGACTGGAGTAATAATGCTGAAAAAGCATCTTTAAAATTCAGCTTTGATTACAGGAACATTTTTAAATTATAATAATATTTCACAATGTTACTGTATGTTTGATCGATAAATGCAGCCTTGGTGAGCATAAGAGACTTTTCAAAAGAGTCTTACCAGCCCTAACTTTTCAGTGGTACTGTATATATAGGAACTCATTGAAGACTATTGAAAAACTCATTAAACTGGCTGAAAGAATGCCCAGATTGTTATCTAGCTGGAATCTATGCAAAAGTTATTTATTAAAGGAACTAAAGCAAAGGACTAAAGGACCATTTTGGGCTCACTGCATACATGTTGATGACTATACTATTATGCTTACATTATAAAAGAATGACTAATTGTTCACACCCACAAGCAAGGTGGTCTTATCCAGTAAATACCTGAATCTCAATATGTCTGGGGTTATCTATGAACTTCTCAATCAACAGACGATCATCTCCAAAACTAGATGCTGCCTCCTGAGAGGAGAAACGAAAGCCTTCCCTGAAACAAAACATAAAGCTTCATAAAACTACATTGCATTCTAATAACATAATCAACCATTTTAATTCATAAACCTAAAAAAGACTTTAACATACTTTGATCCACATGTTCTTATTTTCACATTTCACTGTACATCAACTACTTGTTTGTTAATAACTTTTGTTTAGAGTTAGAATAGTGTTTTTATTATTAACTTTGGACGTCCCATTCATGTCTGCTTATATACAAATGAAAGAAGAATGACTGACTGTGAACTACTAGATCTTCCTCAGATTAGCTAAAGTGTCTGGAAGTCGGTTCAAGTAGCTGTTGTAACTGTTACAAATCAACCCCTTAGATTATCTCTCTCTGTCTCTCTCTCTCTCTCTCTCTCTCTCTCTCGAATTGCTCGGAGTGACTGTCTCTGTCTCTGTCTCTCTCTCTCGAATTGCTCGGAGTGACTGTTTTGCCGCTCAAGATAAATCCAATTAAAGCTTAAACAAAAGCCCGGCTTCAGCCTACGGCAACAAAAGACACAATTAACAGCAACATGTCCCTCTGACGTTTTTATTAATATTCCCAAGAACAAAAAAAAAAAAGATAAGAAGGAAGGGAAGGAGGCAGGCAGACAGATATATATATATATATATATATATATATATATATATAGAGAGAGAGAGAGAGAGAGAGAGAGAGAGAGAGAGAGAGAGAGAGAGAGACATAGAGAGAGAGAATCTAAGGGGTTGATTTGTAAATGGTAATATGTAAATGTGGATTACAAAATGAAACATGATAATATAAGAGCCTTGTCACTTAAGCTGTAAAACTGTACAATTCCCTGTAGCGCTGACCGAAAAACTAATTAATTTAATTAACGAATTAATTTCATAAAGCTTATTAAAGCTTGAAAATAACCTTAGGCCGACTCTCTCCAAAGAAAACTTCCACAAAGGTCTCACGGTCTGTCTAGTGATCAGATGTCTGTGATCCTTCAGTATTAAAAATGTCCCTGAATCATGTTTCCTCACGTCTCACCTGGTTTCCTCATCATTCCAGGAGATCCTCATCCCTTTCCCACCTCCGCCAGCAGACGCTTTGATCATAACAGGGTAGCCTGCAAGAGATGGACACAAATTCTGACTTGGCTTTATTTACTACATGACCTTATTCTTGATAGATGCAAACTACGACAAAATGTCTACATTATAATCACGCTTACCAATTTCTCCTGCAATTCTCACAGCCTCTTCTGCATCCTTGAATAAAAAATAAACATAACTTTAGTTCATGTGTATCTGTTTGTGTGATGTGGCCTGCAGCAGGTAAGATAATTCAGTTCCCTCTTCAAGCCCAGCAGAGGGAGCTACATAGCATAATAGTTTTTACTACCTAGACAGTAATTGTAATTTAAGGGTAAATGATCAGATTTTCCCAAAAATCACCTGATTAAGAATTCATATTTACGATAATTATGTTAAATGGTTTTAACCATAAGCAACCAAAGGACTGATGCATGTTTCAGCTACAGGAACTTTTGGACCCGAGTTCATTTTCTAAAGCCACTATTATATTTTTCATAGTCTGTCTAGTTTAATTGTATACTAACAATGAGGACACACATGTCAAAGGACAAGATGATTTCTATAAAATGTCAATTTATTAATTGAGTAATGCATTGTGGTATATATTAAAGTGGCGTAAATGAGGGTGTTTGAATTTTTTTAAGGATAATTTCATAGCATCTGAAATACAATGAAATATTATCGTACTTATTGCACAATGACAAAATAACAGCTTTATTTGAAATGCAATAAAAATATGCCATTCACAAGTGAAATTTACCCTCACATCTTTGCTGAAACTTACCGAGTACACTAACCTTTGAAACTATTTTAAGGGCAGAATTGTTGGTAGTGGTGGAAATGATTCCACAACTGAAGGGCAGTAATAGTTTGTGTAAAATAAAGTTATAATATTTGGGGGAAAAATTAATAATTTTATGATGGATTTTAAGTTTCAAGATTGGATGCCAGAGTCTGGCTCTGGGACAAGGGTTTGACAAAATCTATAAATAAAGGCATTTGATAAGAAGGGAAATGGTTTTAAAGGCAAAAGAAAAAAAAAATCTTCAAGGGTTTTAAATTCACTTTAAATGTGATCTTAAATGTTTAATCATGTGACAAAAATAAAATATAATTAAAATTAATTATAAATAATTGCCTGAGACATCAGTGACTGAAGTGACTTGAAGAAACTATGGCTCCGATATGCTCACGCCCAAGTTCTTTTTTGTTCTTCAATTTGGTGTAAAAAGAAGTTTGAAATACATGAGTAGCGGTAAACTGTTAGCAAACATCCTGATGCCGTCTACGCTGCTTCGCGCTTTTCTTTTAATAACAAAATAAACGCACAACAAAAATGACAGCGATGAGAAAACAGTAGATAAGAAAGCATCTGATCATAGCAATGTGGATGTTTGCACGAGCTCTGCAATTCAGGGCTCCGGTGAAGTCGTCACATTTATTTAAATACCACTTCATAAAATAGATTGTTTAAAAGCAAGCAGATCAACAGTATTAAACATGAAAAACAGAATTTCAATAACATTTTCTACAATAAAGCGGCTCTCCAGTAGGACCTCGAGGGACTGAACAGAAGAAATGAACCGGAGAAGATTTCCACAAAGAAGGCGGAGCTTCAGAGCACATCCACCTATTACATAATCGCAAAAGACCAATGGTAGTTCACCAGACAGAGCAAACTTTTCTGGAAAGTTTGCTTTGGCAAAGGCGGTGTCCGAAATCGCCACTTTACCCTTAAACAGGGCACTATTTGAGGGGACAGCCATTTGTAGAGGTGCTCGAAACCATAGTGGACATTATCAAGTGCACTCATTCACCCCCACAATGCACAGCAATAACGAGTGTACAACTGATACACTCAATGGCTAAAGAAAACCCATAATGCACTGTGTGTATGAATTCCCGCGCCTGACCAGAAGATGGCGTCCGCAGCTGAATCCTCCATTCATTTTCCAAACCGCTGATCCAATATAGTTACAGTGTAATATCATACAGGTATGCATTCCTTTTTAATTGATTATTAAATGATTTAATTAAGGTTTATACATGCTAGTTTCCATGACAGAGTTCAAGATAAATGTTTTCATTACAACTGGAGCTGCCAGTTTGCTGAGTTTCAAATAATAATTAAACCGCAAAAGCACAAACTATGCAAAAGCGGCAGCCCTTCCGGAGCGCTCAGTGTCCGAATTCACTCACTCGTTTACATTCCCTCAAGTGAACTAGTGGACTAATGTAGGGAATAGTGAATGAGGGTATGGGGCGATTTCAGACACAGCCAAGCCGTTTCGAACTCTCGAAACAAACACAAAACAAACTTCGTTTTGGCCTGATTTTGTTGCCAAAAATCACGTTGCCAATGACGTCATTGCCAGTTCACTCTTCGATTTCACTTGAACTGTATCCGGGCCTTTATGTAGAAAATGTTTCACTAGGTTTTAAGCCAATTCATTTAGAACAGTTTATCTCTAATTTGCCTAATTTGTTTTGATGTATAAATAACACACACACAAAAAATTACAATTAAGGCCCACTATTACATTTCTGAAACTAATTTTTATATTTCTAATATGTTCCCATTTAAAAAAAAATATCGGTCAAATACTTGGAAGACTGCCAAATTGATCTGAAAAAGTCAACAACTGTGTGAGTGGGCAATGGCTATGTTGTGCTGAGAGAATCAAATTGCAAATATTTTCCTGCCAAAAATGCTACTGTGATTCCTTTCAGACTGCAAGCTGCTGTGTTTAGTAACAAATAGGTCATATTTAATTGCTTTAAACAATTGTTGCAATTATGCAACTGCGAATCTCTGAGGGCTGAAAATGGCGACAAAATAATTGTTTACAAACAATTATTGAAATAGTGAAACAACTATTTAAATCTATTTCTCACCAGACATCAAAATACATTAGCAGCTGAGTTCTACACTAGCATTAAATGAAGTTAAGCTAAGGTGAGAAATCCAGCAGAAGGGACTAAAGGGGAGATTTTTGCGTGTGTGTGAGAGTCAGACTGTGATCAGTGTGCTGATGCTATCAGGGTCGTTGAGGAGGTGTTCACAGATGGTAATGCCCATACAATCAGAGTGTCATGCGGCACATCTTTGCTTTATAGAGCCCTATCAGCTCAGGAAGTGTCAAAACGGCCACCACACGGCCATTAAAGGCCATTTAAACAGCATGCAGGAGGAGGGGATGAGTGGGGGAGGGGACATTGGAATAGAGGCAGGAGAAAGAGTTTAAAGACATTTCGGAGGACTGATATGTAGCTTTATTGTGGCTAAGAGCTTTGTTGTATGCTTTGCAACAGAACAAGTGGCATATAAAAATATAAGCACTACTGTTCAAAAGTTTAGGGTCAGTTTTACTGATTTTGAAATAAGTCTCTTATGTTCACCATGGGTGCATTTATTTGATCAAAAACGCAGTAAAACAGTAATATTGTGAAATAAATTTAAAATACGTTTTTTCCATTTTAATACATTTTAAAATGTAATGTAATGTACTGTGATGGCTGGATCATTACTCCAGGCTTCAGTGTCACATGATCCTTCAGAAATCAATTAATATGCTGATTTTGTTCTGAAGTAACATTTCTTATTATCACCCATGTTGACAGAGCAAGTTCAAAAGCACATTTTTTTTATAGAAATCTTGTCTTTACTATCACTTTTGGTCAATTTAATGCATCCTTACTGAATAAAATAATTAATTTTTAAAAAATTATGCTGACCTCAAACTTATTATTTAAACTTAAATTATAGTGTATATATGACAACTTAATGGAACGAAACACAAAACGAGGTCTATAGGACAATTTGTTACGTGATGAATATCACAGTGTGTACTTTCAACAACAATCGTCTCTGCTTTACAAAGTTTTTCCGTTAGACTTTAACTCCTGTGCAGCGTGGAAATTATCAAAAGATGCGGTTCATAACAGAAGCTGCAATAAATGACAGGAGTTGCACTGACTATTAGATTATTTCTGCCACTAGTCGACGCTTTGGGTCTGTTCTGACTAGTCGCGGCTCGCATGACTGCAGTTGCGCTTGTTCAATACATGGCGACAGGAGGAGGAAAGCTCCTCTGTCCACAAAATGCATCCCATTGTGATGTGCCAATGGACTTGGGCAGCACAAACTGCTGATGCTATATGCCAAGAGTCGTTTTACATATGTTAAACACAGACGAGTCAACTACTTTTTTGGATGAATGAGCAATTGTGAAAAGTCCTAGTAAAATGTGTCTGAACTGCATATCATAAAAAACAAACATACTACCAAAATAGTGGGCTTTTTGTACAAGAACAAGTCAGTATGTAGATGACATAATTAAGTGACAAATTAATTAAAATTAACATTTTAAAATCATAATAAAAAATAAAAAACATTTTAAATTGTGATACTATTTCAAGTGAAGTATTTTTGATCAAATAAATGCAGAGCTTGAATGGCAGTGTATGTACTGTATTACAAATACAATCTATATTATAAACTATATAGCATATGTATATTGTTGTCTGCAACACATATAGTATACTCTATTTCAGCAAGATTCTTTGTTTAGCTCCACTAGAAAAGTGTTTGTAATTCCGATATACCACCCATCTGTGCTGGGCTGAACATTTCTTTACACATATATTTGCAAGACGTTTTTATCAGATAAACAGCACATGCATGTGTGATGTGAGGAATTCTTGGGAAAAGACTGAGGATAAAAAGAAATAAATAATATCTGACCTTGACTACTCCATCAAAGCCTGGGATGGTGTTGACTTTGGCAGCTTTGGCGATGAGTTTGCTCTCGATCTTATCCCCCATGGCCTGGATGGCATGCGTGTCAGGACCAATGAAGGTCACCCCCTCGGCCGCCTGTAGAGAAAGAATTTATAATAAGGCACATTTTATGTCATCTAAGTTATTTATTCGGAGGAGATCTTACTTACAAATCAAGACCATAGGCATCAAATGTATTAAGGCAACAATCAGAAAAAGTCACGTCTCACTGCACGACTCCGAGATAATCAGATCACAACACACGCACCCTGTTTTTACTCCTACACCAAACCTCAACACACCTGCACATTATGTGATCCAGATGTTCTTTTTTGGTTATAATACACCACTGTGCATCAGGTGACACCGGATTCCAATTTTTAACCTTTCACAGTATCAGTCTGGACAAGTTTGGACACACATGACTGATGTATATCTCTCATGATCTTGAAGAACTTACACTAGACTTCGGGGTCATAAGATATTTTTTTCATTAAGATAATTCATATTTTTTTTAAGCCAGGATGCATTAAACTCATCAAAAGTGACACCAAAGACATTTAAAATGTTACAAATGATTTCTATTTTAAATAAATGCTGTTCTTTTGAACATTCTGTTCATCTAAGAATCCTAAAAATCTTTTATTACCATTTCAACAAAGATATTAAGCTGTACAACTGTTAGAGAGGCATTAGAGACTTCTTTCAAAAACGTATAATACCCCAAACTTTTGAACAGCAGCATATACAGAAAGATTTATGATTATATACTTGAAATTAATTTAGTAAACAAATGACATTTCTTTATAAAAGTAGAATTTTTACAAATACACAAAAACACAAATAAACATACTTGAAACAGTGGTAATAGTAAACTATATAACACAGTTACTACGAGCGCTGGCCACGCACGGCATATTGACGTCTTGAATATCTAAATCTCTCGACCTCAAAAGAGGTAAGCTACCATACTTTTGTTGCCAGGGGAACCAAATCCCTTCACAAAAACAGGCCCCGGCCCAGGGCATCAACTCTGGTGAAGTAAAGAAAGGTAGCTTCGGGTAATGCCCGCAGAAACATACATCTAAATAACGAAGCCAGAAAAAAGAACGGGAAAAAGGAGATCTGTTCTTTCCTTTGTTAGTCTCGAGAATCGGGAGGCTATTGCTTCCTGGCTAATATACTACAGATAGTATGCCTGAGGCGTGCAGAAGCCACGGAGCTCTGTAATTAAAAGAGGGATTTGACCCCATGACTCTTTCAGCTCCAACTGGACCCATGGTGTCATGAGATAAAGGATAAATCTAAATGAGGCAAAAAAAAGTGATCTGTTTGTTCTTGACAAGTGCTTGGGAAAAAAACAAACTAAGGTGTCAACAAATTTAACTTCTGTAATCAACTGAAGTCCATTACAAATCACTAAAACTATAAAGTAGAGAAAACCCATATGGAAGTTTATTTTTCACTGAATCTGAAGTTCACGTGCACAAACAACTTGATTGAAGTAACTACCGACAGTTTTCTATTTTAAACAAATTAAATTTTAAAAAAGTACTGAAAACAATTGTGCTTTAAAATGAAATAGAAAGCAAAACTAGAAAGCAAAAAAAAAAACTAAACAAAACAGGGGACATGAATAAATAAAAAATAAAATAAAATAAAAACTAGAAAGCAAAAAAATCCTAGAAAACAAAACTATAAAACAAAATACAACAGGGGACATGAAATAAAAAGAAAAAAATCTAGAAAGCAAAAAAACTAGAAAAAAAACTAGAAAACAACACACAAACAGGGGACATGAAATTAAAGAAAAAAAATACATAAATGGGACAAAATATCACTGTTTATTTTTGATATGCACTGGCAAATTACAGTGGCCCCGTCATGCTAGAGACCTTTCACTCAAACCCTTGTCTGTGTCTCTGTCAGGCTCTGGAAAATTAAATCCAATAAAACGGTTGGGCCCATTCAGCTGTCACTCACTCTCTCTCCTCCTTCTGTTCATTTTTACACTTCCCTCATGTGTATTTGTGCATGTGGTACATTTAAATGGCTAAACAACCAGCAACCCACTACAACAACAGTAAAAAGAGTGTGAGCCACTAGAAGTGTCGAGGACTTGTGTACAGCTGCGCACGTGAGCAAGAGAACACCAGGAGAATGAAAACATCTTGTTCAGGACAACATCCAAAGAGTGAAAAGGCATGAAAACACACACGCACACACTCCACTCAAACTCTGCCATTGAAAAGCGCTTCTCTTTTAAGATGCTAAAGAGGCTGTAGAGGTAATCCTAACAGAGCTCTCAAGGCTGAAGCTGCGCATGCCCAGGGGCTCTGGCCAATCGTTTGCGCTGCGTAAAACTGTACTAACAGTCGGGCAGAGGGGGCAGCTATTCAGGATGGGGGGCTCATTCACCTCTTATTCATGTGGGGGGTATCGCTATTCAACTGCTAATGTAATGACATCTTCATTTCCACACACACACAGAAGGCAGTGGATGGCCCACTCATCTGTGTGTGCGCATGCGTATAGGGAAATGTAAAAGAATGACTGGGGGATGGAAAGGCAGAGAGAACTGAACAGGTACAGATGTGGTTGAGGGATTGCTAATTAAACTAATTATTTACATTTATTCATATAGCAAAACTCTTTTATCCAAAGCAATTAAGTATATAGGGCAAGCTGGAAGAAAATATTGGGGAAATACAAGATTAAAACAAAAACTTCTAATAGCTTAATATATAATGAGGCAAACATATGGTTTAAATGAAGTGCTTATGCTTTTACCACTTTCTGTAAGTCTGTGAATCATCGCATATACTATTTTCTGTAAGTGATGCATTACTATGACACTCCTGTTTCATTTGTAAGCTCACACACAATCAGACTGCTTTCTGCACAGATTTTCTCGGGGAAAATGGAATTAGTCATGGTAAAACAGGTTAAACAGAGATTAAAGTACTACTATTATTAGCTGAAAGACATTAATGTAAAAAAAAAAGTCTATTTGATAATAAGAAGATAATTGGTGATGCAGAAATTACACACTTAACCTAGTGTGTAATTTCTGCATCACCAACAGCACCACAACACTGTTTCAAACGGTTCAACTTTTTCAGACTGAAGTTGCATACTTTGCTACCGCCTGCCATTAATCAAGTCAAAAAGGTATTCCAGACTCACAACATTGGTTGAGACAATGCTGTTACAGACAGTAAAGTTTTTTGTTGTTTTTTAATGGTTGCAATTGATTTTGAAACTTTTTGCTCTTTTTATGCAATTAAATTAAAATCTTGTTTGTTTGAATAGTTTTAAACTGAATTTTGCAGAAACTATTGTTGGCAAGGAAATGAGAGTGACCAGAGGTATTCCTTTTTTCAAATCTTAATTCAATCACAATAGACCATCACAAGCTGCATCTGAGATCTCAGAGTAGCTACTTCATGACGTTCTATATAGTATGAAAGAAATTTGGACATGCGCCATGTTGTCACTGTCATGTGACCCACAGTGTCAGTTGGCATACCAAAAATCCTCTGCCGTGGCCTCACTGGACAGTAAAGTGTCTACTGGATCCACACCTCAGAATCTTGCCAGAAGTAGCAGGTCATCCAAGTACTTTCTGCCTACTGATTTACAAATACTGTGAACTTGGACATACAACTCTTTTCACGTACCGTTTTTCACCTAACAAAAATTAGGGAAGTACAAATATTCAGATGCAGCCTCTCTCTTTTCTCTTTGGTTGACTGTGCAAAGTATTTCCCTGAAAACTGCATAATTTAACAAGTTCTTTAAAGAAAAATAGCAGATAAAATGTTTTGCAATGTCCCAATTCATTCCAGCCCATGGGTCAGTTCCATCTGGTGCTGCTAGTGACGCAGAAATGACACATTTTAACTTTTTGAAATAACATCACACAATTAATGGATACGGGCTGGGAAACGTAGATTTGTAGAGTATATGCATTCACATTTGTATGATTTCTGCTTGCGATACAACCCAAAAGAGAAATTCCTCAAAGAAAACTGCTTCTATTCATTCTGTGTTGCTAGGCAGATTTCCCCCTTTGTAGATTTAAAAACCAGTGGTTTATGATTTATTCACTGCAGGATAACAGTCAAATTGAAAGGTGTGCTCTTCATCAATGCTGTCGACAACCTCGAAGAGACATGAAACAAATCTGGGTTTAGCTGAGCTGATTTGGGTCTCTTACTGCTTAATATTTAACACTTATTTTGACATGCTGATGAATTTTTAACAGCCTCTGTTGATTAACAGTAGGATGTTCTGCCGAAAGCCTTTAAAACTGCACCAGAAAAGCTCATTTATTTAAGATTTTTAGCTAAAAATTTTATCTACAACTACTTCTAGGCAACCTATCAACGTGAGCCCGCCGTTGCTGTGACGACGCCCGGTGTGTGTTTCCCTCCTGCCTGAATGTGATTTATATCAAAGGAGATCTTGCAAGCACGTCAACACAGCTGCCGGAAACTCTGCGTTTTAAACTACACTGCAGAAGAGAGTAAGAGACACAGAACACAGATGATACACGCGCCAATAAATAACCAGGACTGACTATTATGGACAAAAAAAGAAACAGAAGACAAGTAGAGAAACAGAGAGGCGTGTCATCTTCCCTCATCTCTATTCTCAAATTCTGTCTGTTCCGCTTTTCTCTGTTCTACAACGCAGCAAAAAGAAGAAATCTGGCAGAAGAAATCTGGAATCCTAAAAAAAAAAAAAAGCGCAAATATCTAGATAAAAAAAGAGAGTGACGGCCCCATGCGAACTCTCTGAGTGTGTTTGAGGCCTGCCATGACACGAAGCATGTCCTTATTTAGTCGTAATCGATTGAAGGGTTAAAAAAAGATGGTAGCTTCTGAGTTTAGTTGCCATGGCAACACTGAGGCACAGTTGGAGGTTGGCACATGCGAAGCGCTTGGCTCAATTATTTTGGGACACAGGGGTTAAAGGGATAGTTCACCCAAAAATTATATTCTATTCAACCTTTACTTACCGCAATGTTGTTTCAAATTGTATTTTACTTTAAATTTACTTTTGTTGAATGCAAAAGAAATCTTTCTTGAATAACATACTCGTTCTTTTTCATGCTATTACAAAAAAAAGGGAGCTGGAGCTTTCAAACTTCAAAAACAATGCAAAAAAATACCATAAAATTACCCCATTTGGCTTGTGTCAAAGTCTTAAAACAGTCTGAAATGTATTATTCACTAAAAATATCATCATCCATCTAAGCTAAAGGTGATGATACACAGGGCAACTTTTTGAGCAATGTTGCCATCAACGAGCAACCAGTTGAGACACAGAGCCCACAACCGAACTAAATTATCCAGATAGAAACGTATTGCCCATTTTCAATGGGAAAGTGCCCAAGCAACAGTCGCTCGGCAAGACTGCCCAGCAACATTGCTCAAAGAGTTGCCCTGTGTATCATCACCTTAAGAGTTCATGAGGAAAGTTTTGATTTGGTTCACAAAACCCAATATGAATGATTTAATCTTGAATATGAAAAATTCACATTGTTCATTTACATATATTACTGATATAGTCAGAGAATTTATCCTTTAACAGCTCTCTGGAGGGGAAGAATATCGCAAAACTAAGCTGAATTCAACACATTGTTAAAAAGCTCAAGTCATGTGGACCAATTTTATGGTGCTTTTTGTGTCCTTTTTTGAACCTCCAGTCTCCATTCAATTGTTTTGCATGGGAAAAATGATCAGGATATCCATAAACATTTTGTAAGTCACGTGGCTTAATAATTCCTTTAGGATTTTGAACATCAACCACCGCCACTACCGTTCAAAAGTTTGTGGTCGGTAAGATTTTTTTTTTTTAAAGAAATAAATACTTTTATTCAGAAAGGATGCGTTAAATAACTTAAAACTGACTGTAAAGACTTTCACATTGTTAAAATTTGCCGCTGTTTACACAAAAATATTAAGCAGCACATGATGTCAACGTTTTCAGCTTATTTATTATAATAATAAAAAAATGTTTCTTGAGCACCAAATCAGAATATTAGAATGATTTCTGAAGGATCATGTGACACTGGAGTAATGATGCTGAAAATTCTGCTGTTGACAACAAATTTGAAAATATATTCAAATAGAAAAAGTTACTTTGAATCGTAATATTTCAGAAGAGTAGTGTTTTACCGTATTTTTAATTTAATAAATACAGCCATGGTGAGTATAAGAGTCTTAAAAAATAAAAATAAAACATTAGAAAACACTTATTGAACCACAAACTTTTGAACAGTAATGCAAGTACACTCAATATTACATACATGCATTTTTAACAATCAGCACTGGCTACATTCTAAGAAACAGAGCACCGTCCTTCAAAAAAAGCGGGTAAACCAATAATAAAACTGGAACTGAATGTGGTACTGAATCTCTTTATCAAATGACCCTTTTGGCCTTTCTGCCTTTATTTGGGTTGCAAATAATCTTCTCACCTCAGAACTCACACCTTTAATTAAATTACTACTGGGGGGTCCGAGCTGTTAATTACAAAAACTGTGTGTGTGTATGTGTGTGGGAGGGACACTGGCTGACGTAGAACAATAAGTGAGGGGCTTCTCTGCCCCCAACTCCAACACAAAGTCATTTAAATATTCAACTATCCATTTCTCTTTTCTTTAACTAAACACTTTTTTTCAGGAAAAAGGCAGACTCACAAGTCTCCTGGCAAACTCCTTATTTTCAGACAAGAATCCATAGCCAGGGTGGACCTACAAAAGAGAGAGACAACTTTTAGAAAATGATTTACGCATCCAAAGTATGTGTTATACAGGTGACATTTCACAGCTCCATCGCATCATTCAGTTATGTTTACAGATAATAGCATTGACCAGTTCACCATGTTAATAATATATGACCTTGTTTATACCAACACGGATTAGGCTCCAACTGTGCTAAAGTCCCCTGTGTTTTACCTCACACACACACACACACACACACACTCACAGCTTGAGCTCCAGTCTGCTTGACGGCATTCATGATAGCATCCATGTTCAGGTAACTTTTGCTGGTAGGGGCAGGACCGACACACACAGCCTCGTCAGCCATCTTCACATGAACCTAAAAGAAAAAAACACACAGGAAAATCGGCAAAGTCACATAATATGAAGCAGGTCAATTTAACCCATTTCGGTTTTTGAGTTGTTGGAAATACTAGTAACCTATGGTTGTTCTTGAAATTATCTCACTTTTTCCTCATTAAGGCCCATGAACATGCCTGCAAAGTGTTGGCAGTCTCATGTGTTGTGAAATGTGCATACAAAATTACAATGTTTGTCAAAGGTGTACATTTTAATCAGTTCATGCATGTTCAGTTTGCTGGAAAACGAATCTACGATCTTGTCGTTGCTAGTGCCTTGCTCTGCTGTTTGAGATTCAGGATAGCAAAAAAAATAAGTGCTTTTCCAGTTAAATGTAAAATTGCTGAAATGTAAAAACAAAACAAAAATTACAATTCTGTTTATAATATTCATATGCTCTCATGGGGGGTTTTTTTGTAATGTGTGAGAAGTACCAGAGTGTTTTTACCAGATTTTGCATAGTCTGATGTTTGATTAGCTGTTTTTGTCATACCCAGATTTTGTAGCCAATACTCAGCATTTTAAACACTAATTTTCATTGCCAGTGAGTTCATCCCACAGAAAGCACAAACAGATTGTTTGTGTGGCCAAGATGTCGTCACACACGGTGTGAAGCAACTGTGACAGTGAGCTGACTGAGTGACAGACCTCACAATGGGGAAGCATTAATATTGACAACTGCATCAACAGGGGAGGTTTGGGAAAGGCACGCTAGCCAACTGCTGCTTCTCTGCTAATGTTCTCCACACATGTGTAAAAAGGGAGACGCAAAGTTGTTTTTCCTCACATTTAACGAGGGTGACGCAAACAGAGGTGGAGGAGCTCGCTCAAAGATCTAGCAGAGATGCAAGATACTATAATGAGCCCAAAACACTGAAGCAGCACACAAACCCTGACATTCATCATCTTATGGCTAACTGAAGAATTGATCATTTCATTGTACGTTATTATTCTTTTTGTGTACTAAATTGATATCTTAAATTAAAATGAAATAAATACTACCAAAAAAATGGTCTTGGACAGACAAATCTCTAGACATGTTTTCATTGCCAGTGAGTTTAATGAGTATTCTGTCTGAGTCTTTTAAAGCAGCGCCAAACTTGACGGCTTCCCACCATTTGTTTCAGGAGCCCAATAAACTTCTTTTTCTGTCAGCACCTAGCCCGTTAACCAGAGAGGATGTGAGATAGCCTGTGGGTTCCATTACTTTTAATGAAACACTGTAATATCAAGGCCAAATTACTAAATCAATTCATTTATCTTTCTTGGTGTTATAGAAAATGACATTAGAAAGAATGAAAAGTCTAATAAAGGTTGAAAGAAAGAAATTAGGAACGTGTTTGTAAAATATTCGCACATCAATCCTGGGGTCAGTATGTGGACTTCTAATGTCAATTTGTTCCCCCATACAGAGTCCAGATTATCCCCCACTGCTCTGTTTAAACATCTTCATTTCGATGCTCTTTGGAGGATGCAAATCAAATGCAAAAGATCCCCACCTCTAACCCCCCCATCATTCCCCCACTCCAGCACAGAACACAGCAGGGGGACCGAGCAGAGTTTAAAACACTGCCTCTATCAAACTCTCATGCATATGGAATAGGAGGGGGAGAAAACTGACAGCTATCAATCATGGGAACAGAGGATTACACTCCATGAGAAGATA
Source organism: Abramis brama (assembly GCF_963993115.1). Lineage (NCBI taxonomy): Eukaryota > Metazoa > Chordata > Actinopteri > Cypriniformes > Leuciscidae > Abramis > Abramis brama. The sequence goes on from NC_139964.1 coordinate 43,924,018, forward strand.
AAGGTGAGAGGAGCAAAAGCTTTGGTTTATCTTGCAATGCTTGTAAAAGTCTAGTGGGGTAATTTAGATATTAGTAGCAGACTGCCTCCAGATGACTAACCTGCTTTATTCAATTCAAATGCTTCACAGTCTTCCTGTACTGTATATATGGGCAGTTACATTAGAGTAATCTCTTCTTTTATATGTGAAAGTTATAAAAAATAATAATATAGTAGAGTCCAAAAGAGACCCCAAAAGTGAAAATGAATTGTTTTCTAATTTAATACAAAGAATTTTAATTAAATGATACCATCAGGATAAGAATTTGAGCAAAGAATTGAAAAATTAAAGGGATAGTCCATTCAAACATTAAAAATGCTGTCATCATTTCTTTATACTCATGTCTTTCCAAACCTGTTACTTTCTTCTGTGGAACATACAAGATATTTTGAGAAATGTCTGCGTTTTTTATTTTGTCCATACAATAAAACACAATTGGTTACCAACATTCTTCAAAATATCTTACTTTGTGCTCCGCAGAGAAAAGGTGGTCAGGTTTATAGCAACATGAGGGTATGTATGCAGATATCTTTTTTAAAATCATTGAATTGTCTTGATTTCAAAAGTTGGTTTTAATGCTTTTAATTTTTTATGCCATTACAGAACTAAAGGTCATTTACATGACAAGAAGAGAATAGTTTTTAATCAAATGACAAACAATGAATATACTCCTGAGAAAGAAATTCTGAAACGCTTCCTAGTGAGAATGTTTTAAAATACCGATTAAAGAATTCTGGAAGAAAAAAGTATGCTGTAAAGTATGCTCAATAGACAATGATGTTTTACATAAATCACATGATGGTGTTTTTTTTTTTCCTTTCAATAAAACACATTAATGAGTCTAAAATGTACAACAAAGATTTTCAGCTAAAATTAAATTTGCATCTCAAATTTTAAATGTATTGTCAGACTTTTAAGCTTCACTATATTTAGCCAAGTTTCCATCCAAAGTTGCGAATTAAAATTTTGCACAAAATTGGAATATCGTATTTGTGAATAAAGCGCAGTTTCCAATCCATGTATTCAACGGAACAAAATCGTCACTTCCTGGGAAATTGGTGCAAAATATCTGTAATAAAAGTGGAAGTTGCTGCAACCGGAGAAGCCACTGTGGCTCTTTTTCCTACATCATAAACGACCAGCGTCTCAGACCGCGCAGACGAAACGCAATTACCGCTGTCAGGTTACCTTGTGTTCTGATGCCTGGTGTTTGGGAATGCAATCATGCGAGATGCTTCTGGGAGGGAATTAATCCAAATCATTTTAATGACAGACTTTGGCTCAGGCATTCCAGAATTTGAGATGCTGTGCAATGAAATTAGTCCACTGGTTAGTCCAGTTATCCAATCACATCCTCTTTTGAGAAAGTCACGAGTTTTTTTGTTGTGCATTGAAGGATTTATTCTGTAAATGTGTTTCAATCGTAGTTTATGCGCATGTCTTCTTATCGGATAAAAATTGAGCGCATGAGTTTTTTTGTGCACATTTTTAGAATTTATGCGCATCTTGGCGTTTCCATCCAGTGATTGTTTATGCGATAATCCAAAATGAGCATAAAAATAGGTGGATGGAAACATAGCTAGTGTTCATATTTAGGGTACTTTTAAATATTACTTTCTCACCGCACTAGAGTCAACATCACTGTGAACTGCAACTGTCTTGATGCCCATCTTCTTACAAGTTTTAATCACCTATGAATGGAAAAGAAAAGAATTAAGACATTTGACTGTACAAAAATATATATGTTTATATTTCATAGTAATAAAACTGCACTGGAAGTTCATGTAACTTCATGTAAACACCACATGTAGAACTTCACCCTGATAAAAAATGAAAATGGCCTAAAGACAAATGTAATGTTTTGCCATAAACACACTGAAAAGAACCTTCCTGGTGAAGAACACACACACTCGCTTACCCTGCAGGCGATCTCGCCTCTGTTTGCAATGAGGATTTTATCAAAGGTCTGTGGAAAGGAAAAGGGAACAGGGCGATTAAGACATTTGTTTTGTCAACACTTGATTTGTCCACAGTGTGTGTGTGCTCTAACGCTGACTAAAGCTCATTTAGCTGTAAGTGAAAGCTGTTCAACACAACACACACTGCTTTTTAGATGACAAGAAAGTAAAGAGAAGAGATACAAATCTTTGAGAGCAAGTTCTAAGTGCAGAACTGAAAAAAAACCCCAGAATTAAACAGGTACAACAGGTCCAAAAACTACTTTAGCCACATCCAGACCGTATATATTAAATTACAGTTATCTATTCCATGTAGTGCAATGAACATTCACAAGTTCTAATAGGGAGATCTAAATGAGTGTTAAGGTGGATGTTAGTGGGTCTTAAACATCAAAGCATGAGGCTTCGCTAATGTAGTCTGCCACATGTAAACAATTTATGGAAAAACTGAAGGAAGTGTCTGCCAATAAACCATGTGTCAAGATGAGCCTTGGGCAACGTGTCTCCCAAGAACACATACCTAAACTCAAAGCATATTTCCCCATTTGCTCATATTGCTACACCCCCAATTCCCCAACACACAACACACATAAACAACCAACCTCCAGGCAAAAGTTGATTGTTTGAGAATAGCACGTCAAAGCTACATGGATGCAATAGGATTTTGGGAGTGTAAAGGTGATGCAAAGATAATGTTGACCCTTGTACATGTGGTGTGTCTCAAAATAACTGATACATATTAGTTTCCTCCATGGATATTTATATGTAGATACTTCATTTGACTGTTCCAAACACGTCCGTCATCTTTTCAGATGCTACTCATCACTCTCATTAATAAATCAATGAATTTTCATTGAAAATGTCACAAAATTTTGATTTTGAATATGATTTCAATGGGAAAAGACGTAAAAATGCTATGGTTAAAACCTGTTAATTGGTTAACGGAAAAGTTCCCTCACTCTATATGGAAAAAAACTTTCTAATAGATCTAATGGGACATTTCATGTAATTGTATAGTAAAATACTGTTATGTACAGTTTTTGGAAGTGAAAAAGGACAAATCATATTACAGTAAAATAAGTAAAAAAATTTAAATTGACATTCCCAGAATTCTCTTTCTAACAGCTCACATTTGAACTTTTTTTTATTTAAATAACTGTTTTCTTATCAAATATGTGCATTAGGGTTTTATGTTTTCTTATCTTGTTAAATTAATGTTTCTTGCATTATTTTAGTGTCATGCATGTAATCATTATGGTGTTTTTGTATTTGTGTATGAACCTGTGCACCTTAAAGGGATAGTTCACCCAAAAATGAAACTTCTGTCAGTAATTACTCACCCTCATGTTGTTCCAACCCCGTAAAAGTTTCTTTCATCTTCGGATCACAAATTAAGATATTTTTGATGAAATCTGAGAGCTGTCTCAATCCTGCATAGGCTTCTTGGCAATTTAATTCTGCCGGTCCAGAAAAGTTAGTAAAAACATCGTTAAAATAGTCTAAGTGACTACAGTGGCTCAACCTTAAGTTTATCAAGCGACGAGAATACTTTTTGTGTGCAAAAAAAAACAAAAATAACACCTTTATTCAACTATTGATTTTCTTCTTTGTGGGCCTCTGAGTGAGTTCACGAGAGCGCCACGACGCATGCGCGAGAACTGAGGGTTGAGGAACTTAAGGTTGAGCCACTGTAGTCACTTAGACTATTTTAACGATGTCTTTACTAACTTTTCTGGGCCGGCAGATATCAATTACCTAGCAGCCAATGAAGGAGTGAGACAGCTCTCAGATTTCATAAAAAATATCTTAATTTGTGTTTCGAAGATGAACGAAAGTCTTACGGGGTTGGAGCAACATGAGGGTGAGTAATTACTGACAGAAGTTTCATTTTTGTGTGAACTAACCCTTTAATGTGGTTGTCAGTATGAGTATTATAAAGGTAAAAACTGATTAGTATTTTTTATATGAACATTACTTCAGTTAATGAAATATGTTTTATACTGTAATTTTAAATTAAATCACAATCATTAATAAGGAAAACTAAATCAGTAACTATACCAACCAAAGGAGGACAACATAAAACCATGACAACAAATGAGATGTGGTGTTTTTAATGTGCTTTAAGACAAACCATGTGTACATTCATAAGTCAACACCATTGCTGAGTTTTTTCTCCTTAAAACTGCAGTGAACCAAAGACAGTCTCAAAAACGCGGTTTGAAATCACTGGTACACAAACTACCTTGTTACCAATCACATCAACGTGCCGGTGAGCTTTAAGCATATCATTACTATGCTCTGAAGCAGTGGAGTCTCAAGAGACGCCAGGTTATCCTGGTATATTTTTCTGTTGACATAAAAAATCAGGTACTTTTATCAATATAGTAGGTGAATTATGTATATGATGTAGCCTATATTACGATGTTATAATGAACTATATGCCTTTCTCCACTGACGCTCTGAGTTGTTCAAAGCGTTTCTGATGATTGTTAGAAGGCAGTCTAAGATGGCGAACGGGAACATGGTTTGAGTAACATGAGCTGTTTGATAACGTAGTCAAGCAAAAGGATAATCATATTAATTACCGTTACGTGTCCGAGGTTGTAAAGAGCGATACCGTTCTGCAGCATTTACCTCAGTAAGTTGGCCGAGTGAATCTGTGAGCTGGTGTGAGTGAGTGGAGGTGGGGCTAATTAGCATGTTCATGGTTCTGCGTATACTAAATGAAGCAAGGCTGTAGAGTTGCATTCAAGCTAATTTAAGGCATGCAAAAAATGCACATGATTTTTTTTTTTAATGTGTCATTTTGGTGAACAAAGATAAGCTTTAAGGGATAAAATTATTGACTACAGGGGGACTTTGACAGTTTATTTTACAGTGTCCCTGTTACATGTAGTTACTATTGTAATAACTATAAATTATGCATAATGACATGCAGCTAACCCTAAACCAAATCCTAACCTTCACCCTATAAGTACATGTAGTTTATTTATATTACTCACTACTTAAATGTATAATTAAACTTTAACATAGACTCCTTCAATTAAAGTCTAACCAAATTATCTTCTAAAGTTTATTACAGATATAAATATTCATACATGTGAATATCTAGGTTGCAGATGCACAGTCAACTTGCTCTCGAGTGTTTCATGGACCAACTTAGATCGCTGCTACTATATCTACGTATAGATATGGTTCCCTCACTCCTCCATTCTGTCATCAACAACATATCAATTGACAAAAGACCGACGTGACTCGTGCACCTTCTGTGTTTGACTGGCAATCTAGCATACAGTCTGACAAGCAACAATTGAGAACAACGGAGAGTGAAAACAGCACAGTGTGCACAAATGAGATTCACAAATTAAAGAAATGAGAAGCATCCATGAATACAAAACACTTCTTTTATCTGACTTACCTTCTCATTTGGGTCATTCACCGTAGAGTATCGGCAGATTATAACACCGCACCTCTGCTTAAGACAGACATGCTAAAAGACAGAGAGACGGTGCTGTCAGCAATGAATGGAAACATTTATTCTAGAGTTGCCCAAACCCAATGCTCAAACCTTTGATAACAAATATAAAAATTCAAATACATATTACAAGAAAAAGAACATGTCACTGAAGCATATATTCATTTTAATTTATAATTTTAGCATTTTCTGTTAAAATATAATTCAATATAAGTGAATTTATTTATTTGGATACAGCATATACTTTCAGTCCACAGACAGCACTAAGTCATGTTTTGTTTTTGGTCCTTTAGCCCTAAATTGTTTAAATATTATCCATAAATCTGAATGAAACATAAACTTCCTACAAGTAGAAGATGGCTCACAGTGAGAGAAACAAGGTTTGTGATTCACAGTTTGAAACTGTGAATATGATTCATGTTCTGCTTTGACTGTCACTGATTAAAGTGGAAATCTATGCAATCAAACATATAGGCCTAAGCTTCTTTTAAAGTTATCATTAGTGAGCGTCAATCACAAGAAAAAATAATATTTTAGTCAAATATTCATTACATGTCTGTTGAAAAGGCGTGTTTAAATGCCCAGAGTTTCCATATACATTAGGCACAGGTGAATCAGCAAGCGAAAACATTTCATGAAATCATTTTGACATTGACATGAGTTCACAGTCATCAGTGATAAAGACATTTGGTTGTTTCTTTCTGCAACGACAACAATGAAGTACACACCATATTATTATAAGGAGAAAGTGATGTTTCATAAATAAATATTTTTCAGTTACCAATCAATGAAACTATCCGTGTGTCATGACAAGTCAAGTGAACTTTCTTGCTGATCTCTCTTAGACAAGCACGAGCTCTTAGTCAGATAACGTTGCAATGCTTTAAACATAAATCAGACAAATAATCAGATTCGTTATATGAATTGCTCTCCTACACGCAGCGATTTTAGACAACAAACGCTCACCTTAACAGCATGCAAAACTCTTTGAAAGCCTGCAGTGCTTCTGTAAGCCGCCATGATAGTCAGAGCTGCTGAGAGCAGAGCGGCGCGCACTTACGACGTCACAGACAGAATTTAGGGGTGTTTGCCCTCTCGACCAATCAGATGTTCTCGGATGTGTCAGAAACCGAAATGTGTTCCGAGGAGGGGGTGAGACAACAATTGAAAGAAGTTGGCAGACAGGTTGCTGATGAAAACCGTGACCTTGGAGGCTACTCTAAATTTAGTATTGTATCAGTGCTGAATTGCTAATGTATGACTATGCATTAATAAATATTTATGCATTAGTTAATATTTCATTAAAATAGGTGCATGTCAATTATTCTTTTCAAAGTTTTTTTTTTTTTTTTGCTGTTGGTTGGATTGTTGGATTGTTTACATTTATGTCAATGTTTTACTCAGCAGATAAAATTATCCAACAGGTCGCTACAATTATCCTTATTAATTATTTGCTTGTTTTGTACTATTGCGACACACTTGCGACACACTTCTCTTAAATTAGCCTTGCTACATCTAGAAAACTTGATGTAGTTTTCTTGAATAACCTTGTGAAAATAACCTTGTAGCCTACCCCTAATTTCCACTTCCATTGCCTTGCATGTGAGTCAATCCTGGGATTGAGAGCCTTTTGTGTTCCCAGCAAAGATCACGAACTTACTGCCCTAAAATGTTGAACAATATACATTTTACACCTAGGCTATAAGTCATACATAACACAATTTGAATTCTAAGCACACTGAAGTTGATTGAAAAATAATAATAATTTGAGACATTTTACAGCATTTTGGACCACATATATCACCATTTTTCATAAGATCCCAGTGTATTCCAATTTCATGATAACTGCAACACTTACAATAGGCTAGGTGATTTTTATAAAAAAGTATACATTCTTTTCAATTATTAAATTTATTTTAGCAATTATAATCAAGGTTTTTAGCTGGTCCCTCAATTTATTGTCCACTCTGTTATTTTTCCCTTTAAATGAAAGTTGGAAAAATTAAATGACATCATATAGCTGTCATCACTTCTTTGGAGGGAAAACAGCTTGGGAAAGTGAGTAAGATCCTATTTTCTATTTTTACCCAATTATATATTTCACATTTAATGTGGTCAACCTTAGCCTACGTCCACCCTGTTAAGGGACAAATGAAAAAAAATAGTAGAAAAATAATAGTTTTAAAATTACAGACCATAAAAGACCATACAATTCTTTATTAGATAAACCTTATGTAGCTTATTTTTGCTCAGATATGGTGCATTTTAGGTCAGAATGTCCACTCTGTTAGTGTCCACCCTGTTAGAAGACCTCACAAAGGGGACACTGTACATACTGATTGTGAAAGTAATTTTTGTTTAAAGTTGAAGAATTGTATTTTGGTAATGTTTTACATATTGGTTCCCATCTAAATCCAGTTCAAACTAATGTAATAATGTAACTGGTTGTATAGAGATAGAAAACCACTTTCATTCTGTCATCACTTTGTCCACCCTGTTAAGCTTCTTCTTTTTTTCTTCAATAATTAAAAAAATTCTGCATAAAAAAAAATATAATTAAGTGACAATGAAAATAGAGTATCAATAATGCAGTACTTTTAAAAAGTAAACGATCTGTATCTGAAAACGAAAAATGTACAATTATGCTTTTGTGAGAAAGTAAGTACAATTTATAGTATAGTTTTCTTTTGATAATTTATTAACGGATAGGTTTTTAAAGGGACATAAGTACATGAGCTGATGTCTAAGATAATGTAATAAATTAGAATCACAAGTATTTGTCCCTAACAGGGTGGACATTTTTTATCTTTTATTTTTTTAAATAAATGGTTAATTTTATTTACCCGAGCTTGACCAAAATCTTTTTTCAATTGGTTTACATCACCCTATCATGACATCACAAAAAAATATTTTAAAATCTGAGTTTGATTTTCTACATTTTGTGATGGCCAAAAGTCACCGATTTACAACATCTGTAGGCTACTATTTCACAGTTATTCAGATATATTTTTTATGTCTTCTTCGGGACACTAAAGGACTTCTAAAGTTTCTGTAGCTCCCTGAAACCATTGTTTTGGTTTAAATAGCCAAGTAATTAAGAAAATAATACAAAAAATAATAATTACTATTAGGTTATTTAAACTTTAGTTTTAAGTTTTAATTTACACCAAGGAGAAAACTTTCAGACCGTTTTGTGCCCGTGATGTCTTATGATGTGAAAAATGTCAGAGAAACACAAAATGTGAAACTCATTAATTAAAAGCGTTCTGAAAATTTTATAAAAACGAACGAGACTTGTTTTATTTTTGGTTTCATTTTATTGCCTTTATATATTTTCCTTCATTATACCGTTTGGCATTTGTTATCACAAGAATTTACATCTTAAAACTGAATAACAATGTACAAACACTTTAAAGGTAACAATTCTGTACACATTTGAATCGAGGAGTTTTTCATAAATATTTTGTAGTACTTTTTATCAAGTATAACCATAATTTAAGAACAAGAGGCTTTTCTCAAAATTACTCTAACTCGAAGTGAATGATTTCCAGACATCTGTAACATACATACATGGAAATAAATTCTTACAATAAAATACATTCACAAACTGTATCCATTTTAACGCACTACATTTGACTTCGGCACTTAGGATCCCCAATAATACTTTAATGGTAAGACAATCATGTAACGTCGAATAGCTCTAATCTACACGACAGGGATATTGTATACAAACATGGTAACTTGACACGACCTTACTGTAAAACAATTGACCTTACAGTCCAAAAAATACATCCATCCTTCGTCTTTCGCAAACCAATTACCAAAGTAGGCTACATTTTATTCTTCATAGGCCTATAAAAAAACATCCTTCATTTTAGTCACATAATACTTGTCGGCTTACTTCAGTCACAGTGCAACACTGAATCTTAGACATGCTGAGAACATAAACCCTCATTTAGGATACTATTTACAAATAATATTTTCTTTTATATGTCGTTTTGGTCCTTAAACGTACCACTCGCTAAAATTCGACGTTAAGCTGCTGTGCCCGCTGCTGTTGAGCGCAGCTGAGTCGGGCGACATGGTGCTGTGCGTCTCCGAGCATGGAGAGATCAAACTGGACGGAGTGGAGGACTCGTACCCGGAGCTTCCAGTAGGAGAGGAGTCGACTACCGGACCTTGGTCGTCGTGAACCTACAAAAAAAAGCATCAAACGGTTAGTTAATTCTTGTCTCAACTCTGATATGTAAGGCAATGAATTGGTGAACAGAGAATGGCTGTCAGACGGATTAAATTCTCACCTTCATGTGTTTCCTTAAAGAACTGGGATGTGTGTACGACTTGTCGCACAGTTTGCACAGATATGGCTTGTCAGACGTGTGAACGTGCATGTGCTTCTTCCGGTCACTGCTGTTGGCGAAACGTCTGTCGCAGCCGTCGAATTCACACTGGAACGGTTTTTCCCCTGCAAGACAAGACGAGTTTTTCTTTTTTTAGTTTTATACATAAGTTTTACCACCCTGGTTAAAACTAGCACGCAGAATCAATGAATGCTATTTCTACAACTACTCTCTGAAAAAGTAGGCTGACTTTGATGCTGCAAAAGGGATGATGGCGCAATAGACCAATACAAATCCACGCATTCAAATATAACAGCAATTCGCACTTACAAAGCAACAGGCATAACTGATAAAATATCACTCTGGGATTTATGATGTTTAACTTGTCTAGCAGCTGCTCTAGGATGCGAAACATACAGACAAAGTGTTGTTTTTGGTATTACTGAATGTCATTGTCATTGTAGTAGCCAGATTATACAGCAATACAACCAACTGAAATGTCAACTGAAACGAAATGTAAACATTTCAAGTAATATTTAAAATAACTTTAACAAATAATCACCTGTGTGTGTCCTTTTGTGTATTTTCAAATTCTCTGAGCGCGCGAACACCTTGCCACATCCCGGGAAGGGGCACGCGAAGGGTTTCTCTCCCGTGTGGACTCGAATGTGATTCACCAGTTTGTATTTTGCCTTGAAGGGCTTGCTCTCCCGTGGACAGTCATCCCAAAAGCAGATGTGGTTACACTGTTCGGGACCGCCGACATGCTCCGTGGACACATGCGTGACCAGCTCGTGCATAGTGCTATAAGTTTTACTGCAGCATTTTTTTGGGTCACCAAGTTGCTCCGGGTCGATCCATTTACAAATGAGCTCTTGTTTGATGCACTGTTGTCGCATGTAGCGGAAGAAAGCGCCGGGATGGTGCGCCATGTTCATACTCATATTTAGGCCATACTGACTGTAAGGATCGGCCCGCGCATTGGGCACTTGGTGGTACTGCTCCGTTCGCCCGAAAACCTCACCGGGTAATCCAAGGCGTCCGTTCAGGATGTTTGGAGAGCCGTGATGGGACCCGTGCTGCTCATGAATTCCGGGGAAAAGTAAGTGACCCTGACCTTCTGGGTGAGAGTGATGGAGAGGCCCTGCTGTGGAGCTGAATATGGGGTGTTGTCCGCTACCCGGAGTCGAATCCCCAAAGCCTCGGCTGCGCAAGAGGAACTCCCTGGTGGAGTTGAAAGTGGAGCTGGCGTACGAGGCTGCGTGCGCCGCCGCATGCGCTCCAAGAGCGGCCGCGGAATAGCTGGTTGCTTGGGGCGCAAAAGCTGCGCTCTGGCCCGGGGACAAATCGGGGTGGTTCAGTTTGAACGCGCCCATGTGAGCAGATTCCATGAAACTCATATCTCTGTCCTGCGTCTCGCTCACAGCCGAGTGATGCCTTGTGAACGTGCCAACTCCTAAGCCAGAGATCTGGTGGCCGGCGTCCAGTAACATCTCCACGATTTTTGATTAAAGATGCGTAAAGAGATTACACCCGCGTTTAAAAAAAAGTAGGCTATGAACAAGCTGAGTGTCTGTTACTTGCCCGTAATAAGGTTAATTAAAACTCATTCCATGTAATGAAGTTAGAATGAAATCAAAGAAATCATTTTGATACGATGGAAAAGCTCTAAAATTTGACAAAATGTGTACATCGGTACAAGCAGTGCGCCAAAGTGGAACTAGTAGTGGTTGCGCAGGTTCTCTGTGCGTCGTATATCCAACTGAGTGTTTTTGCGCTCCTGACTGCGCTTATCTCTGGGGTCTCTCCAGGGCACCCCACGCCCCCTCACAACAGTAACCCTGTTTCCCAAATCTAAGAATCTCATTGGTCTGTGTAACTCCCAAATCCTGTTCACTCGACCAATCACACGTTTACTCACCGTGAGTAATCAGGGCTGACGGTTCATGGTGCTCCGCCCAGTTTTATGCGTTTACGAGAGAAGAGTCTGCGCTTGATGTGAGGGGGAAAAAATCAATGAAATACAAAAAGTGCTATACTATTTTATATCGACACTTGGTTTGAATTCAGTAACTGTGTTAAACACATTGGGTTAGTGGGTTATAACATATATTTGCCGGCCTCTCTTATTTAGGCTACTTCTGTCAAAAATCTTTATTGACTCAAACAGAATCCATAAATCGCTCGCGTATAGCCTATAGGCTACACAAAACAGCCGAGCAGTGATATTTTCCCGAGTTGAAGTTTCATTCGTGAGAACATTCTCATTAAACATTTTATTTTAAACTAGGCCTACTATCTCATTTACAGCACATCAGTAAATGTGGTTTTAATGTAATATGTCATGGGTGCATATTTTTGGAGCGCGCGCCTTTGCGTTATGGAGAACTGCGCCATGTCAGTGCTGATTAGTCCTCGTTTTTGTATTTTGATCGGTGTTATCACCAAAATGCACAACTGCATAAAACGATAGATTTTGACTGATTGAAAGGGTTATCATTTTTTTTTTAAAATCATCTAATGAAAACGTTTTAGTCTCCAGAGTAAAGACTGATATGCAGTTTAAGTTAATTATTAATTATAGCTATTCCACAATGTTCCGTTTTTTTTTTTCAACGAATAAACTGATATTTTAAAATCAGCTGTGTTAAAATAGATTATTAATTATGTGGGCCTACTAATTTTACTATACAGAATTACGTGTTACAAATTAATTATGTTTATTCATTCGAATCCGGCACAGTGTCAGTAAGAACTCGATGTATTATGGCATTTGATTTTTGATGTTTATTAAACGACCATATTTTAAGAGATAATCGACCTCAATGTGTTGCATTCGCATAATCTCTGACAGAATCTAGTCCAAAGCACACACACACTCCTTCTTTCCAGCGTCCCCGAAAACCAACACTTTTGTCTCTAGCTTATTTGGACAAGGGCTCAAGCCTTAAGTCTCAGAATGAGCAGTCAAAGAGAAGGAAGAGGGAGGACATGAGAGTGTTGTAAAGAGGTAAGTCACCGGCTTTGAACTGAAACTTATTATGGGGACGGATACCGCTCGGGTTGTCCTGACAACGGCGGTGAGATGGGAAGTCTCTCCATTGTGGATGAGTTGCTCCTCTTCAGAGGAGATCTAACCTTTAGACACATATTTACGCGGCGAGACTTGAATTGGTGACATACACAGACGAGGAGACGCCGCTATGCCATGAGTATAAACTCAACAGTGTCAAGAGGTTAAAATGGAACAACTGACCCTTTTCACCTTTTCTGGAGAGCACAGAACAACTTCATGCATATTTCAAAAACATTCACTCCACTAGTCAATTACAATATATGAGGCTCACATAATATAGTGCGTATAATAATATAGTGTGTATATTAATAATAAAGACATTCAGAATTTAAAATGGTTTGTTTTGCTTGTATCATTCGTCTAGACTTGAATTTTGAAAAGGAAAATGGTCAAGAGAAACGCAGTCTATATTTCCTGTCATGTTTCTCAATATGCAGTGGACGCCCTTAAGGTGAGGTTTAAATGTCAGCCAAAAAAATGGTCTCAACAACTGACCTGTAAATGAATTCGAAATAGATTCATTAAACCAATTACCTTGAGCACGTCATCATCTATTGCCCTGTGTTTCTGTGAACCGTTTTGAACATCTTGCAAACTTTTCAAAAGGTATTTTGACTTATTAATTTCACAAATTCTTCAGCAAGACATCGGTCTGTCTTGAAGCAGCAGTTTCGTTTTAAAACACTTTTTCTTTTCATTATTTTAAAATGAAAACCAGATTATATATTAAAAAAAAAGAGCAATGCAAGCTGCAGTGAAATTATTTTGTTAAACAAAATCTTGTTTCATAATCCTTAGAAAATTTAGATTATTTATCAAGTAAATAATGGCAATTTGTTGTAAAAAAAAAAAAAAACCCAAACAAACAAAAAAACTATCAAATCTCATGAAAAAAGACGTTTAGGTTTGAATAGATTTTAATAGGCTATTAGAGGTGTTTCTGCATAACGCAACATACACCGCCACTCACATTTAAACAAAATCTGTTTATGTAATCTGACATATTTCAGAGATGTGATTTATTGTATATTAGCTAATGTATGTTAAGCCACATTTAGTACATTTTTACCCATTGTTGATGGGATTTACTCAATATTGTTATAGAAATGAAAAATGTAAAATAATAGCTGGAGTGACGCAAAGGGTCTGTGAGAATTAATTGAAACATCCTCAGATCTATTAATTTTGGTTCATTAAATTTGTCTTCATTCTTTAAATAATCTCCATCAATATATTTCTATTGTATATGTATAAAGATAACTATTTAGAGACCAGGCTAAATCGCATTTTCGCTGAATATGTCCGGAACAAGTTTTGATCAATTTACCAAATGAGTTTTGGAACAGGTGGTCGCTATTTTCCGCATCATGGAAGGACCAGGTTTGTGCATGGCTGGTCACAAGTTTTAAACAATTACAAATTCAATTTAGAATCATTTAATTTATTCACAAAGGCTATCTGTATGGTACATTTGGGTCACAATAATGATCCCCGGATCTGTTGGTGTCTCTGACAATCACTGTGTGTGTGTGTGTGTGTGTGTGTGTGTACGACTTTGATATTGAATAAGAGGCGGAAAATGTCCCATTAAGCAAATTGCAAAATGTGTGAACACACATAGACATGCACGCACATTTGTAAAGCTCTGAGTGCACAATTACTAACTACAGTGTGTGTGTGTGTGTGTGTGTGTGTGTGTGTGTGTGTGTGTGTGTGTGTGTGTGTGTGTGTGTAAATGAGCTCATCATTCAGTGGACTAGTCCGTTTACAGAGATGCACTAATGAGCTGAATCACCCATATGCTGTTTAATGTTTCTGCACTGGACCAGTGAAGCAGATCTCTCTCTCTCTCTCTCTCTCTCTCTCTCTCTCTCACACACACACACACACACACACACACACACACCTGTGTGGGCAAAGTCAGTGGAGGAACCTCGACTCTAAAGCTCTGAAATTCTGCCATTCCTTGAGTTTCCTTTCAAACTGAGTGTCAGAAGATGTTGAAGTAGACCACAAAACAAAACCGCTATCAAAACAGCTATACTTGTGTATAAAAACAAACAAACCTTTCCCTCGGCTGATTCATTATTACTGGAGTCTGTGACGAATCTTACATATGGCACATCTGGTTTGCTGACTCGTATGCTTGACAAAAACCCCAGGAACTCAATAAATAAAAAAATAAAACCCTGTTTGGCTAAACATTGGCATGAGACTGGTCATTTAAAAGAGGATAGAAAAGATGTCTATCTGCAATTTGAGGTGGTTTGGTTATGATATGGCATGAATGTGGTATAACTATAATCTGACACTTAGTTCTGACACAGATCTGGCAAATTTACATAAATAAATACCATAAAAAAGTTTTCCATCATCACCTTCATCTCTTTTCTCTCTCTCTGCCCCTTTTTCTCAAAGACACATACATTTTTTGAGGTTCAAACCCCAAAAGCCTCTAGAATCATTTGAAGTTGCTACTCCCCAGGAATAATGCTGCTATGGCAACAATATATATAAAGGATAGTTTGGAGGGCTTAGCATAATATCTGCACTGACAGACAGGACAGAACAGAACCACTGCAGGGAGAAACAGGGAACCGTGTTTGGTCCTATTGAAAACAGTAGCAGCAGGCGTCAGCGCCTCGTCCCACCTGCGTTTCTCAGGAGTGAGCACTTTGTGCACTTGTTTTAATTAAATGTATTAATTAAACTTAAAGAGTTAAAATGTCAACTAAAACAAAAAAATAATACACTAAAAAATTAAGGTTCCAAAAGGGGGTTTCTGCAGCAATGCCATAAAAGAACCATTTTTGGTTCCCCAAATTAACCTTTCAGTGAACATTTCTTAAAAGAACCATTATTTTTTTCTTAGAAGACATTTTTTTTTGACTGTAAAGAGCTTTTTGTGTGAAGGAAAGTTTTCATGGATTTTGAAGGTTGTTCATGGAAATATCAATGTAAAGAACTTTTTTTAAAGAGTGCATCACAGTCTATTTATTAAAGTCCTTGTTGTCCTAAATAAATATTAAATAAATTATATCATCACATAAACACTCAAAAATTTAGGGTTGTGAATATTTTTTTTATATTTTTGAAAGTCTCTAATGATCACCATTGTTGCATTTATTCAAAAATACAGAAAACACTAATATTGTTATATATGAATATTATATAGTAATATTATTACAAATTAAATAATCTATTTTCTATTTTAATATTTTGAAAATGTAATTTATTCCTGCAATGACAAAGCTGAATTTTCAGCATCATTACTCCAGTCTTCAGTGTCACATGATCCAGAAATCATTTTAATATGCTGATTAGCTGCTCAAGAAACATTTCAGATTTTTACCCCATGTTGAAAACAGTTGTGCTGCTTCATATTTTTGTGGAAACCATGATACTTTTTCCTTTTCTTTTTTTATGAATAGAAAGTTCAAAATTACATAATTTAATAGACATTATAAATGTCTTTACTGTCTTTTGATCAATTTAATGCATCCTTACTGAATAAAAAATAAAAATTTCTCTACAAATCTTACACATTCCAAACTTTTGAACAGTAGTGTAAATTAAAAACAACATTATTGTAAATAAAATTGGCAAATGCCCAAACCGGAAAATTGTACATACATATTAAAATTGTATGCCCCAGTGCATGCTAGGAAGTAAGCAAAAATTGTTTTTGGGCCTATTCAGCAAAAAAAAAAAAAAAAAAAAAAAAAAAAACTCATCTGCTGTTTCTGTTAGATCAGCTTAAAAATGTCAGAGCGAAGAGACAGAAATTCATTATTTGTGGTAGTAGTACAGCTCTTAGCTGTTAGAACTTCAGAAGATACAAAGATACAAAAAAGATACAAAAAAACAACAATGTTTTACGTATTTTTTAGTCATTTTTACAATTAAACTCCTCGTGGCAGCAAACGGACTACTTATAATATACAGTGTAAAGGCTGAAACATTTCATTTTCTTCCAGAAACACTCCCGCCTGAATCATCATATTGCAGTGTCAATTATGTGGCAGACATGCTCATCTGACCATATAACCATTCATAACAGTGACCAAAGGTGTGGGAGCAGCTTCAATTAAAGCTCTCTGCTGGAGACAGAGGCACACAGGCTGAAGGGGGCAGATTAAATGTTTCTATAGAGCTGAGGAGATCATTCCACCATGGGGGGAGATCAGAAAGAGATTATGATGATGATGATGATGATGGAGGGAATTTGGTACTAGAAAATGACAATGGACAATTACTGTGCAATGGTTGGAACAACATAATTTGGATCACTCTGAATCATTTTTGCTGTGAAATGGAATGTTATTATTTTGTTATTAAGAGTGTAAGTTTGTTATTACATGGTTATAACATCTTTATGACATTTTTATGACATGCATTTTATGTAATATGACTTTTTTGCATATGTATCTCTCCAATCATATTTATACCAACACACCTACAATAATATGAGTGCATGTCTGTGTGAACATGGCTCTTGAACAATTCGATTCAAGAATAATCAAGGCTTTATGCTGAACTTCAAATGAACAAATAAAAACAGGTCTCATTGCATCCACTTGTCAGAGTACGTGTTAACGGCAGAACTGATAATGATATCTATGAACTTTTAAGGTTATCAGCTTAGCTTAGTTCTTTTTATTGTTAGCATTTTATTCGATTTAAATATCTAAATGCTTGTGAGAAGAAGAAAACAAAACAAAAAACTTTTAGATATCAATCTGCATTTGCAATCGACATCACTTATGCTCATCTTTGCTTGCTCCTTTGAAGGTATCTTTAGTAAAACAGCTCTATATTTAAAGGGTTAGTTAACCCAAAAATGATTTCAGTAATTACTCACCCTTGTGTCTTCAAAACCCGTAAGACTTTCGTTTATCTTCGGAACACAAATGAAGATATTATTGATGAAATCTGAGAGCTATCTGCCCCTCCATTGACAGACTACACAACTACCACTTTGACACTTCAAAAAGTTCATAAAGAGATCGTAAAACTAATCCATATGAATTGAGCGGTTTAGTCCAAATTTTCAGAAGAGACTCAATCGCTTTATATGATGAACAGATTGAATTTAGGCTTTTATTCACATATAAACATTCATCAACTCACACATCAGTTGTGGTAAACGGAAGCTCAAGCATGTTCGTTTGAAGCATGTGAGAACCAATGAGGTCCAATCTCATGTTACACAGCACGTTTGAGCTTCTGCAAGAACCAGTGAGGTTCATTCTTGTGTTACACAGCTTCCTGAAGAACCAATAAGGTTCAATCTTGTATGTCACGCAGTACGTTTGAGCTGCAAGAACCAATGAGGTTCATACTTGTGTGTTACGCAGCACGTTTGAGCTTCTGCAAGAACCAATGAGGTTCAATCTTGTGTTACGCAGTACGTTTGAGCCTCTGCAAGAACCAATGAGGTTCAATCTTGTGTTACGCAGTACGTTTGAGCCTCTGCAAGAACCAATGAGGTTCAATCTTGTGTGACGCAGCACGTTTGAGCTGCAAGAACCAATGAGGTTCATACTTGTGTGTTACGCAGTACGTTTGAGCTTCCTGAAGAACCAATGAGGTTAATTCTCGTGTTACACAGCACGTTTGAGCTTCTGCAAGAACCAATGAGGTTCAGTCTCGTGTTACGCAGTACGTTTGAGCTTCTGCAAGAACCAGTGAGGTTTAATCTTGTGTCACGCAGTACGTTTGAGCTTCCTGAAGAACCAATGAGGTTCATTCTCGTGTTACGCAGAACGTTTGAGCTTCTGCAAGAACCAATGAGGTTCAATCTTGTGTCACGCAGTACGTTTGAGCTTCCTGAAGAACCAATGAGGTTCAATCTCATGTTACGCAGCACGTTTGAGCTTCTGCAAGAACCAGTGAGGTTCAATCTTGTGTCACGCAGTACGTTTGAGCTTCTGCAAGAACCAATGAGGTTCAATCTCGTGTTACGCAGCACGTTTGAGCTTCTGCAAGAACCAATGAGGTTCAATCTTGTGTGACGCAGCACGTTTGAGCTGCAAGAACCAATGAGGTTCATACTTGTGTGTTACGCAGTACGTTTGAGCTTCCTGAAGAACCAATGAGGTTAATTCTCGTGTTACACAGCACGTTTGAGCTTCTGCAAGAACCAATGAGGTTCAGTCTCGTGTTACGCAGTACGTTTGAGCTTCTGCAAGAACCAGTGAGGTTTAATCTTGTGTCACGCAGTACGTTTGAGCTTCCTGAAGAACCAATGAGGTTCATTCTCGTGTTACGCAGAACGTTTGAGCTTCTGCAAGAACCAATGAGGTTCAATCTTGTGTCACGCAGTACGTTTGAGCTTCCTGAAGAACCAATGAGGTTCAATCTCATGTTACGCAGTACGTTTGAGCTTCTGCAAGAACCAGTGAGGTTCAATCTTGTGTCACGCAGTACGTTTGAGCTTCTGCAAGAACCAATGAGGTTCAATCTCGTGTTACGCAGCACGTTTGAGCTTCTGCAAGAACCAATGAGGTTCAATCTTGTGTCACGCAGTACGTTTGAGCTTCTGCAAGAACCAATTAGGTTCAATCTTGTGTCACGCAGTACGTTTGAGCTTCTGCAAGAACCAATGAGGTTCAATCTCGTGTTACGCAGCACGTTTGAGCTTCAGCAAGAACCAATGAGGTTCAATCTCGTGTTACGCAGTACGTTTGAGCTTCTGCAAGAACCAGTGAGGTTCAATCTCATGTTACGCAGTACGTTTGAGCTTCTGCAAGAACCAGTGAGGTTCAATCTTGTGTCACGCAGTACGTTTGAGCTTCTGCAAGAACCAATGAGGTTCAATCTCGTGTTACGCAGCACGTTTGAGCTTCTGCAAGAACCAATGAGGTTCAATCTCGTGTTACGCAGCACATTTGAGCTTCTGCAAGCACGAATGAGGTTCAATCTCGTGTTACGCAGTACATTTGAGCTTCTGCAAGAACCAATTAGGTTCAATCTTGTGTCACGCAGTACGTTTGAGCTTCTGCAAGAACCAATGAGGTTCAATCTCGTGTTACGCAGCACGTTTGAGCTTCAGCAAGAACCAATGAGGTTCAATCTCGTGTTACGCAGCACGTTTGAGCTTCAGCAAGAACCAATGAGGTTCAATCTTGTGTCACGCAGTACGTTTGAGCTTCCTGAAGAACCAATGAGGTTCAATCTCATGTTACGCAGTACGTTTGAGCTTCTGCAAGAACCAATTAGGTTCAATCTTGTGTCACGCAGTACGTTTGAGCTTCTGCAAGAACCAATGAGGTTCAATCTCGTGTTACGCAGCACGTTTGAGCTTCAGCAAGAACCAATGAGGTTCAATCTCGTGTTACGCAGTACGTTTGAGCTTCTGCAAGAACCAGTGAGGTTCAATCTCATGTTACGCAGTACGTTTGAGCTTCTGCAAGAACCAGTGAGGTTCAATCTTGTGTCACGCAGTACGTTTGAGCTTCTGCAAGAACCAATGAGGTTCAATCTCGTGTTACGCAGCACGTTTGAGCTTCTGCAAGAACCAATGAGGTTCAATCTCGTGTTACGCAGCACATTTGAGCTTCTGCAAGCACGAATGAGGTTCAATCTCGTGTTACGCAGTACATTTGAGCTTCTGCAAGAACCAATGAGGTTCATTCTCATGTTACACAGTACGTTTGAGCTTCCTGAAGTACCAGTGAGGTTCAATCTTGTGTTACGCAGTACGTTTGAACTTCCTGAAGAACCAATGAGGTTCAATCTTGTGTTACGCAGTACGTTTGAGCTTCTGCTAGAATCAATGAGGTTCATACTTGTGTGTTATGCAGTACGTTTGTGCTTCCTGAAGAACCAGTGAGGTTCATTCTCATGTTACACAGCACGTTTGAGCTTCCTGAAGAACCAATGAGGTTCATTCTCGTGTTACGCAGAACGTTTGAGCTTCTGCAAGAACCAATGAGGTTCAATCTTGTGTTACGCAGTACGTTTGTGCTTCCTGAAGAACCAATGAGGTTCAATCTCGTGTTACGCAGTAAGCTTGAGCTTCTGCAAGAAGCAATGAGGTTCAATCTTGTGTTACGCAGTACGTTTGAGCCTCTGCAAGAACCAATGAGGTTAATTTTCATGTTACGCAGTAAGCTTGAGCTTCTGCAAGAACCAATGAGGTTCAATCTTGTGTTACGCAGTACGTTTGTGCTTCCTGAAGTACCAATGAGGTTCATTCTCATGTTACACAGTACGTTTGAGCTCCTGCAAGAACAAATGAGGTTCATTCTCGTGTTACGCAGTATGTTGGAGCTAAATCACTAAATCACTCGCTTTATATAGATTAGTTTTACGATCTCTTTAACTTTTTGAAGCATCAAAGTGTTAGTTGCGTAGCTGTCAACAGAGAGTACAGAAAGCTCTCCGATTTCATCAAAAAGATCTTCATTGGTATTCCAAAAATGAACGAAAGTAAAGGGGTTTGGAACGACATGAGGGTGAGTAATTAATGATAGAATTTTTATTTTTGGGTGAACTATCCCTTTTTTTGCACATACAAAAGACCTGAACCAGAAGTGATGCAACCTGTTTTACAGAATATGGTAGTTTGTTTCACATAACCCCTATTCACAATGAAATTATCTCCAGTGTGTGAAAGCAATAGATCCTGTAGCCTCTTAATTGTATCACCTGTTGCTAAATGACCAGGTCACACCACTCTCAGCAAGATATGATAGAACCCCCATCATCCGAGTTTCAGCCGAAGAAGGGGGGACAGTGGAACTGATGATCGGGCTGAAGAAGCTCTGAAGAGGCTAAAGGTCAGGAACAATGCCTATAGAAAGAAGGGTTACCAAGATGGACGACACATGGCCTTAGGCCATCCACATCGGAGGAGGCTCTCACCCGCCAGGCATCTGTGGACAACAGGTGATGGAGGACAATACAATAGTGTTTCATAGGCTTTAGTTCAGCATTATCTTCATATAACTGCAAGTTAACACAGACTGATGCTGGAGCCACAGGCAAAGAGGACACTAATGGAGTCTCTAGCTGTGAAGATTGTTTCAGGTCATAAATGCCAGTTTCTTTCCAGGTTATTATGGGTTCACACAGTGGAAGCTATATGATACGGTTATTTTAAACGTCTGGTTCACTGCAAGGGAATGAAAAGACAATTGCTTCTGAAACTACAAGCTTCATTGCTGTTTTGCCTCAGAACGGAGTTGGTAGTGAAGTACTTTCATTAGACGTTTTAGTTTGAAACATTTATGTATGAGAGATATAGAGAGGCAGAAACAAAGTGAAGCCAGAAGGTTTTAGCATAAACACTATCTGAGGTCCATCAGGTTTTGATGCCACACTGAGATTCTACTGATGTGCACAATTTGCAGAGGTCTGGTTTCTTCACCACACTTAGATCAA
Source organism: Abramis brama (assembly GCF_963993115.1). Taxonomy (NCBI): domain Eukaryota; kingdom Metazoa; phylum Chordata; class Actinopteri; order Cypriniformes; family Leuciscidae; genus Abramis; species Abramis brama. Next base: position 43,946,293 of record NC_139964.1, read on the forward strand.
AGAAGATAGTCATTGTTAGTTAGAAATCTTGACCATAAGCTCTCATTGTTTCATATTTTTTTATATCTATCTATCTATCCATCCATCCATCCATCCATCCATATATACAGTGAGGAAAATAAGTATTTGAACACCCTGCTATTTTGCAAGTTCTCCCACTTAGAAATCATGGAGGGGTCTGAAATTGTCATCGTAGGTGCATGTCCACTGTGAGAGACATAATCTAAAAAAAAAAATCCAGAAATCACAATGTATGATTTTTTAACTATTTATTTGTATGATACAGCTGCAAATAAGTATTTGAACACCTGAGAAAATCTATGTTAATATTTGGTACAGTAGCCTTTGTTTGCAATTACAGAGGTCAAAAGTTTCCTGTAGTTTTTCACCAGGTTTGCACACACTGCAGGAGGGATTTTGGCCCACTCCTCCACACAGATCTTCTCTAGATCAGTCAGGTTTCTGGGCTGTCGCTGAGAAACACAGAGTTTGAGCTCCCTCCAAAGATTCTCTATTGGGTTTAGGTCTGGAGACTGGCTAGGCCACGCCAGAACCTTGATATGCTTCTTACAGAGCCACTCCTTGGTTATCCTGGCTGTGTGCTTCGGGTCATTGTCATGTTGGAAGACCCAGCCTCGACCCATCTTCAATGCTCTAACTGAGGGAAGGAGGTTGTTCCCCAAAATCTCGCAATACATGGCCCCGGTCATCCTCTCCTTAATACAGTGCAGTCGCCCTGTCCCATGTGCAGAAAAACACCCCCAAAGCATGATGCTACCACCCCCATGCTTCACAGTAGGGATGGTGTTCTTGGGATGGTACTCATCATTCTTCTTCCTCCAAACAGGTTTAGTGGAATTATGACCAAAAAGTTCTATTTTGGTCTCATCTGACCACATGACTTTCTCCCATGACTCCTCTGGATCATCCAAATGGTCATTGGCAAACTTAAAGGTCCCATTCCATGGATTATTTTTATTATTTTATCATGTTTCCAGGGGTGCCCTTATAATGTTAGTATGTTTTTTAGATCAAAAATTGTTATAATTTAGAAATAAAAGGCATATTTCCTAGCCTGATTTCATTCCCTGGTTTGAACACTCTGTTTGAAGGGGCGTGTCTGCTGTGAGACTTCAGTGTAAACGCCCACTGCTGTGATTGGCTGACATGCTTGCATATGAAATATCTGGCATTACATGTGGAACTATCTGGAAAACTTTTACTATTACAGCTATTATACGTTTTTACTATTACAACTATCGGGATTAACGAATCGTGAGAAGTTTTTTAAGTATTTAGATCTATTTCAATCACATAAAAAATTGCAGTGAGCGTTGAGCAGATGACAGTCTGTTGATCGCGTGAAAAAAGATCTTATCATTGCAACGCAGTTTCTGCACTCACTAATGATTTCACCAATGCAAACATGAGGCATATAAATACAGTAAGAGCTTCGTTGTGCAGTGTAACAGCGTCATTTATTTCATAACGAGTTTTGGCAAGTGTCCAGATAAACTCGCGCTGTGTGATTGATTGACAGCTTGGACGATTGGAAAGGGATTGTTCTTTGATCGCTTTCTGTATATTAATCACAGTTTAAGTAAGATTATTTTCATCCTACTAAGAGAAACAATGTTAAGTTGATCGCTACTTCCATATTAAATCACTACTTACCGCTTGCTGGAATATAGTTGAAATTGCCCCCTTCGTCAGTATGAAACGCTGAGAGAAGCCTGCTTGATATTATCCCAGGTTAGAAAAACAGTCCGTGGTGAAATGGACAGAGCAAACTAACAACTTCGAATTAAACTTTTGCGGTATCCGATTATAGATAAACATCAACGGTCTGTTGACATTTCGCCATCAATACGCCTGTGTTCCTGTGGGCGGAGGTTAGTCTAAACACGGTTCTGGTGATGTCACTAATGAAGGAAGTAGAGGGGTGTAGTCCAATCGAGCCGTTTTTTGTAGTCAACTTCTGTTAAATAAAATATCTCGCTTGGCATTGAACTTTGAGCTTTATAATTTTACAGATATTATTTATACTCTAACAACAACATTACACACTAACTAAACTTTGAAACATGGAATCGCATGCAACGGGACCTTTAAGACGGGCCTTGACATGTGCTGGTTTAAGCAGGGGAACCTTCCGTGCCATGCATGATTTCAAACCATGACGTCTTAGTGTATTACCAACAGTAACCTTGGAAACGGTGGTCCCAGCTCTTTTCAGGTCATTGACCAGCTCCTCCCGTGTAGTTCTGGGCTGATTTCTCACCTTTCTTAGGATCATTGAGACCCCACGAGGTGAGATCTTGCATGGAGCCCCAGTCCGAGGGAGATTGACAGTCATGTTTAGCTTCTTCCATTTTCTAATGATTGCTCCAACAGTGGACCTTTTTTCACCAAGCTGCTTGGCAATTTCCCCGTAGCCCTTTCCAGCCTTGTGGAGGTGTACAATTTTGTCTCTAGTGTCTTTGGACAGCTCTTTGGTCTTGGCCATGTTAGTAGTTGGATTCTTACTGATTGTATGGGGTGGACAGGTGTCTTTATGCAGCTAACGACCTCAAACAGGTGCATCTAATTTAGGATAATAAATGGAGTGGAGGTGGACATTTTAAAGGCAGACTAACAGGTCTTTGAGGGTCAGAATTCTAGCTGATAGACAGGTGTTCAAATACTTATTTGCAGCTGTATCATACAAATAAATAGTTAAAAAATCATATATTGTGATTTCTGGATTTTTTTTTTTAGATTATGTCTCTCACAGTGGACATGCACCTACGATGACAATTTCAGACCCCTCCATGATTTCCAAGTGGGAGAACTTGCAAAATAGCAGGGTGTTCAAATACTTATTTTCCTCACTGTATATGATAAAGCACAGAACAAATTGTACGTGCAGTTAACAGAAATAAAATATGTTAAAGGAAAATGGTGGAACAAAACATGGAACAGAAGCAAACCATTATGCACCAATATAAATTTCTGGGAAATACCAATCTAATAATTATTTTACTAGCCAAAAATCAATAAAATTCTATACTATTTTGTCTAAAGAGATTACAGTTTTTCTCAGTCGCTTTGGTGCATTTCTCACATCACTATTTACATTTGCACAACAGTTAATGCAGTTCTCAAAACAATTAGTACAATCTGCAAAACCTAGTTGATAACCTGCAAAAGCGTGTCACTTGCTCAAAATGGATAGCTCATTCCTCAAAAGCAAGTATTCATGTCAATGAAAGTGTCAGTGTCATCAAGATGAAAAGTCCTGACACCATTGTTTATGAACAAGATAGTCAAATGGCTTTGTCATGTTTCCATTATAACAGTTTACTCTTTAAATGTTTTCCAATGCAAAAAAGTCAGATCTTGGTGACACTACCTGAAAATGCTCAAGACAGCACTATATACTATTTGCACAGCCATTTTAAAAATACAGTAAAGTTACACATTACTGTATTTAGTGAGGTAACTGAGTACAAGACACTGAAAATGTATGTTTCACATTTTTACTGCATATGCTCTTTGCAATTCTAATTTGTTCACAGCATTGTGCAAAAGAAAAAAATACACCCTTATTTACAACAAACATAAACTCCCTTTGGAATATTGGATATTATACATATTGGAACTGAACATACAACATACATAGTACTGTAATCATTCATGCACATCCAGACGTTCCTCATCAGTGAAAGCTGAGATTCACCTGAGATAAAATGTTCGATTTAGCAGACATTTTCAGGAAAAAAAAAGATACAAAAAAAATGTTAAGTTTTATATGGAATGACTATTCAGCATTCACAAGTATAGTTAATTTTGACTGACATGACATAAGCAAATGATAATGTTATAAAACAGCAGAGAGTTGTATAAAAGCAATTGATGCATGTCCAAAATCATTTGCAATTTGTTGGAAGGAATGAGAAACTGCTACTATGATGTGCACAAATGACTAAATGTTGTGGAGGTTGAACTAACTGTTGTGCAAATGTAAATAGTGATGTGAGAAATGCACCAAAGCGACTGAGAAAAACTGTAACAATGAAACCTTATAAACTAAAATCAGATTAAAATTAAAATGGTTCTCACTTCCAAAGGTGCAACAGGATGACATAAAATACTGAATTGTATTAAAACTTTTCAATTAAAACTTTATTCAAATGCAAAAACCACAAAAAATCGTACATTTTCCCCAAATATAACTGTTATTTTACTATATAATCATAAGTATAATTTTATTATACAATCACAAAAATAAATTGTTTGATTAAATTAACATACTTAAACTCCCAGTTTCTGTCAATAAAAAAGAAAAAGAAAAGCTAAGCTTTCATAATTACAATAGAAATACCAGAGGAACTATCTTAGGGCCTTTGAATATTGTGTGGTTTGGGCCAAAACGATCCATGACAACCACTGGTTTAAAAAGAACAAATGAATGTATGAATGAATCACAACATTATAATTTATGCAGGACAAAAACAAAAAATAATTTTGAGAATGGCTAAAGATTACATTTAACAGCGTTATTAGATTTCTTTGTATTTTTACAGATCTATTTCCGGTGAGTGCTAGATGATGGCTACGGTAAACTGAAAATGGGCACGCACAAATTAAATACCCAATTTAGTCCGATACCAATAAATGAAAAAAGTCCAATAGCCAATTATGGTATTGTGCATCACTACAGAACACCATGGAATAATAGAATATAATATAATATAATATAATATAATATAATATAATAGAATAGAATAGAATAGAATAGAATAGAATAGAATAGAATAGAATATGGAATATAGAATAGGATAGAATAGAGCTTTATTTCCACAATCAATTAAACTTTGTTTTAAAAATAATCAATAGAGAGTAGATAAACTACACTTAAGCTGGGATGGAGGATATGTGTTCTACAGCTCTTAAGAGGCTTTAAATGAAGTAGATGATAGCTACTTCTCTTGAGGGTGTCAAGGATCCTCAGTGACTTCAATAGGGTCTAAATCCCATCATCCACGCTTCCAACCGCCCTCCAGCATCAATCAGCGTCAGGCTTACTGGGACTCATTGCATAATTAACCCCAAGACAGGACACAGATTAACTGTACATACTGACCCTATGACGTTCTTATTCTTATTTACACTTCAGTGGCAACTCACTAGGTTTATGAATGGAAAACAAACCTCAAAACTACAAAATAATCTCAAAGGACATGAAACAGGATTTAGTGGAGTCATTAGACAGGATTAAGGCAGTGTAGTGTATGAAACAGGATAAAGTGGGATTAATTAACTTCAGGAGTCTAATCTGATCTCTTCGAAAGGCCACTTCTACCTTAGCAAAGAAGTGACTACATACACTCTGCACTTACTCAACACCATCAGTTGTTATAATGTGGTAGAGAACAGAAGAATTCAGTCCACACTGTTAAAAATAAAGGTTCTTTATTGACATTGATGGTTTAACATCCATGATTTTTTCCATTACCATTACACAAAAGTGAAAAAAGTTCAAAAGTGAGAAAATAGTTTATAGTGAAAAAGGGTTCATCACACTTAGAGAAAAAGAAGAAGGTTTTTTTAAGAACTGACCAGTGAAATGTTCTTTGGGGAACAAAAAAATGGTTCTTCAATGGCATCACTGCGGAAACCCCCTTTTGGTACCTTGATTTTTAGGAGTGTAAATGTTTGGAGAGAGATTATTCTCCCATGGGATTGTTTGTGTATGTGGTGGAACAAACATAATTTAATTAGTCAGTCCTCTTAATTAGTGAATAACCACCAACTGTATATCCATCCCTCTTCATAAATAAAGCGATTGAGAGCAAACGTGAGACAGGAGGGTCTGATCCGAGGGAGGACCTGTACAAGCACTGGGAGGGGTTCACAGGCTGGACGGGGTCATCTTTTCAAGGCCTTGCGTTTTTATTGACTCCTGGCAAACCAAATAACCAGATTGTGCGATCCGTTATAGACACAGGGACATTGTGGGGCAAGTGAGGATTGGACACGGACACGCTGGCATTCCGCAGCCCTATTGTGACCTGAATGAAAGAGCACAAAGAGACACCCCACTGATCAGAATCTGACGGGACGCCCCAAGAGACACAGGGCCACAACTGACCCTCTTTTCCAGGTGAAAAGGGGGTGAAAGAGTGAGAAAGAGAGGGAGGAAAATAAGAAAGACAGCAAGAGAGAGAAAAAAGGGTTGAGGGGAGAAAAGAAGAAGGGGAGTGACGAACGTCTGCAGTGTGACGGAGGGACAAAGACTCTAGAAGACCCGTGACGGGAAAAAGAGAGCGAGTGGTTGTAGTGGGCGGAGGAAAGAGAAAGAGAGAGATAAAAGAGAGAGAAGGTGGACAAAAGTGTTTTGGTGAGGCAAAAAATCAAAGACAATATATGCCAGTTGGTCACTTCCGGCACAAGCATGGACAATATGCATAATCAGGACTTTTAGATTTAGATGAAGTTATCCTAAAGATTGAACTGCAAACAAAATAGTGTATGATTTGAGAAGATGCTTGAAAACTGTATATATTAAAAGTATGATGGAGATTTGATGTTTTGGAAAACCAAAATGACTCGATTCACCCTTAAACAACTTACAAAAATAAGTAGTGTTTACTTATTTATTTATTAATCTATTCATGATGGATGGATTTGTGCTCATAAAAGTAGTCATAAAAGAGAACACAAGCTGAATTTGAGTAATATATGTACATTATTTCGAGAGAGTGACAAAAAAACTGAGATTAAACAGACTCCATCAGCAGATCACTTCATCAAAGCTGAGGTACCACAAAAAGAAAGAGTGGGAGAACAACATAAGGAGAGAAGGAGACAAAAGAGAGCGAGTGAGAGAAAAAGAGAGAGAAAGTCTTGGTGTCACTGGGTGACCGACATTCTTTGCATTTTATGACCTCATCAAAGCCTCCACAGTGCTATAGAACCGTGACAAACTCCATTATTTAATTTGGATTGATTTTCTCAGGACACCCTCAAAAAGCTGAATGAAAAGACAAGTACGATTTCATTTACATGCTCTTGTAATTTAAAAAATAATGAACATACACTATCGTTCAAAGGTTTGGGGTTGGTAAGACTTTTTGTTTTTGAAAGAAGTCTCTTCTGCTCACCAGCTGCATCTATTTGATCGAAAATACAGAAATGTTATTACAATTTAAAATGTTTTCTAGCAGTTAACTAGCAGTTCTAGTTGTTAGCAGTTATCTCCAGTCTTCAATGTCATGTCACGTGATTGTACTGACCTCAAAAAATCACACTCACAAACTTTTGAAAGGTATATGAAAGGTATACAGATGTGAAAATGTGATTTGAAATGATGGACTGGAGTGGAGCAGGTGACTATGTTAACAGATTGAAAGTGGAAAGTAGCACATCAGGCATCATTAAACTCTGTATAGCCACAAGGGGGCGATATATAAATATGTGGAAACATTTCAGTTATGATATAAAGTAAGACCAAAGTCTCAAAGGCTTCAGTGGTCAAACAATGAGAATGAGAATAAATATGGACAATGTTTTAATAGTAAGAGTGCAGGAATCTTATGAAGAGATGCGGATTACTTGCAGCTTCTTGATTCTTGATGCTGTCTACGTTTGCAAGAAAAACCCCACAAAGACTCTTTATCATGCTGAATGTGTTCATTAAACAAAAGAGGCTGGTGTTATTCACTCTTAAAGCCGACAACACGGCTGACTAACGCTGAGCTGTCCAGCAGACACACACTCTCGGGAGTTTTTATTCCGCCCTTAAAGAAAACCACTCAAGCCTTTGATCCAATGAATAGACTTTCCCTCATCTGGGTGTCTGAATACGAACAAGAGCCCCAAAATGAAGCGTTTAGCAAGCGGGATTAGAATAGAGAGTGATTCAGCCGTGAAAATCCCTCATTTTAATGGCTCTTGGTAAAAGTTGCACTTTATAGCTGATTTGAGAGCACTTGCGCAGTCTGTGTGACTAAGTTAAAAGTTTGAATTTGGAAAGAACCGGCTGATCTCAGATCAGGACACTGTGATGGAAGCCGGAAAGTGATCATTCATAAGGAGTGAGTTTGAAAGAGAAAGGCTGTCCACCCACACTATTTACGAACCACTGCCACAGTCAGCCATTGTTCAGAAGAACACGTTAACAAGAAAGGATGATGGTGAGGAAGGATCACAGAGAATCTTGAAAGGGAAAATATAGAACTGCTGATTTGGCCACTTCACCACAACACATTTCTTTGATAATGTATTCACATTAAATCTTCATGTCACATCTTCATATAATTCGCATCAATTCATATAAGATGTTAATTCATATGAATTTTTTTTTTTTCATTGAAAACAAAACAAAACAAAACAAAACAGAAAAAAGAAGAAAGAAGAAGATATAAAGAGGGCAAATGCAATAAAACCAGTTCCCACAAGGAACTAGTTTTATACTCTATATAAGCATCATGTACAGTAACTATTTCCTAGTGGGCATTGGTTTTAGATGCAACCTAAAAAGTGGGACAGGCCCAGTGGAACGTTCCTTTACTTTTTTGCAACCAGTGCTTCAAAGAAAGTTGTCTTCGCCATGAATCTAGTCTACAAAATGGGCTTAACCAGTGTCTTTGCAATGTTCAAAGATGATTCCTGCAATAATAAACCAGACATAAAGAAAATAAATGATCAAATGGTGTTTTGTGCTGAATAATACAACAGAAAAAGAATATTAAACTGTTTTTGTCCTATTTTTGAGAGAAAATATTTGTGAAGTTCGCCATAAAAGGATGCTATGACTCAACACAACTAAACATTGTATGATGCTAGGAAATGGCTGTTATTCATCAAAGTCTCTATTGTGTTGATTATAGTATCAGAGTGAACAATGCAAATTTCTGTAGAGTAAGTGAGTGAAAACGACAGGAATTATTCAGCCATGTGAAATCTGTCTGTGATTTTTGATGATAAAAAAGACATAGAAATTGCAAGATACTGACTTGCATTTCTTGCAGGATACGTCTTTCCATCAAAAGCTGGTTGGCATTTTGTCAGGTGTGGAATATAGTCCAGACCCATTACGAGAAGCCATAAAACTCCCGTCTCCTGCAAAAGAAAAGGAACACAACAAAAGAGTGACTGAAGCTGCCATCTGGAAGGGATAAACAAACAAGGCAGACACACACACACACACACACACACACACACAGGGTATCCATGTTTTATGGGGACAGACATAATGATTTTTATACAAAAAAAAACAACAACAAAAAACTGTATATCCTATCCCCTAAACGCAAACATCACAGAAAACTTTATGCATTTTTACATTTTCCAAAAAAGTATTAAGTTTTTCTCATGGGACCAAAAAAATGTCACCACAGGGAAAATGATTTTAGATATTGCCATATTTGTGGGGACATTGTGTCCCCATAAAGTAGGGTACAGCTACCTGAACCACACACACACACACACACACTGAAAGTGTCTTAAACATTGAAACTAAACATTTTAGACAAAATATTTGGCGTTTTTGTACACATACACACAGTAAATATTTTTATTTTATTATACATAACAGTCATACATACAGGGTGTCAAATAATTGAAAATAAGCAATAGAATCTGTCTTTTTTTTCCCTATACTCAATAAATCCTAACTTAGTGACACCTACTGGTCGTAAAACGTTCTCCTTTGCAAAGATTTATTTCCTCTCTTTTTTTTTTACTTACACTTTTTTCTCTAATTTATATTAAATAGAGAAGTTAAGGTTTGTTTTATTTTATTTACCGTTTATGTGGCTTATCTTGGCCCTCTGTATATGGCTGTTGGGAGCTTTGCAGGGTTGGACTGGACACCAAAACTAATCACAACTGTGCTGATATTCAAACAAACAGGACAATGGCGAATGTGAGATTCCTTTTTACGCGACGGTTATAAACAGAAACTTAAATTTTAAACACAATACTTACAGTTTCTCTAGATGTCTCTAAAGAGACCAACACATAATTGACCTTACCCATGTCTGAACGCGTACTGATATACAAATACTGCTGGAATCTGCAACCGGATTGACGATAATCGGTGCATTGAATTGACGTATTTGAACGAATCGTTTGAGTGAATAACTCTCGTCAAAAGTTAAAAAAAGAAGTAAAAAACAGTCCCTTATCGCCAGGTACTGACGTAACAATGTAACCTGCTGAAAGAAAGAAAGAAAGAAAAACCCACAAAGTAAAAAAATAAATTAAAAAAGGTGAAAAGTCCCAGTACTTTTGGAATGGCGCTCGGTAAATCAAATTCAATAAGCAGAACTGTTATATAATGATAGACTGTTAATTTTGTAATTCTTGGAAATATCAACCTATTTATGAAGTGCTAAGTGACCCTATTCTAAAAAAAAAAAAAAAAAGCTGATGGTTTCAAGGAAGTTTGTATTTGTAGAGAATGTTTGTGTTTTCCCTGTCATTTATTAATAACATTATGGAAGGACAAAATATAAAAAGTAAAAGAAAAGAAAAAATGACAAATTATCAAGACAAAGAAATTCATACATTAAAACAAACAAGTAAACAAACATTTTTGTAGGCAGGGAGGTTTTATTTCTAATATTTTTTTTTTTTTTTTTTCTTGTAATCTCATTACCTCAAAATCAGAGAAGACAAAAACCAAAACTGAGTGACCAACCAAGCTAATGTAGTTTTATGGACACACGTTTAAATGCTGTGCTTGTATACAAAGGAAATCATTTCACACCAGCACCCCTGTGTATGGACGGGGCACTTCACATTTTCACAAACCTGTTCTTATCCAAAAACACAATGTCTTGATTTTCCTCTGTGATAATGAGGCACACAATGTGTTGAGGCATAAACAGAAACAAAGAGAAAAAAAAAAATGACCAAACAAAAAGTTAAATAGACATTCCCCCCCACTGGTTATACACAAGTATACGCAAGCAGTAATTGTACAGTATCAACATGATGAAAGAAAATTCACACAGCCCCACTCTTAAATCAACTCTCAAAGAATGAAGTCCTTCCGTTTTTTAACCTTTAGCTTCTTTTTTGATGCATTTAAGGAAAACATGCTATTTACAAAATCATACTTCTGAAACTGAAGATTCAGTAACTGGAGCTAGTTTTCTCTGTGATTTATGCATTACCCTTTCATTTGAATGTTAGCAAAAAAGAGAGATAAGTCATATTTACAAGGGACAACTCGAAATCGTAATTACTCGAGCAAAATGTAATGGCCAATGTGTATGTTTGCTGTATTCCGTTCCAACTAAAGAAGCAGATGTGTCGATTTCTTCAAATCAAATATGCACTACTAATGTACACGCACACATACACAGCAAAGTAAATGGAATCTGTTGATTCAGAGTTATTGGTGTAAAGCAGGGTCGCCGTGGCAACAGCGTAAGTTAAACAGCGCTCGCGTCCCTCCCTCTGGGATCTCACATTGGGCGGAGAAGAGTTCAGTCTCATCTGAGATTGATTTCATTTAATCTACTTTGACCACGCTGTAGATCTTGGTGACAAACCAAAAGCAGGCAAAGAATCCAATTGTGCCTGGAAGAAAAAAAACAAAACAGACTGAGATTACTATCACACCACACAATATTACCCAAACTACTTTTCTCCTCCCTCAAGATGGCACATACAGACTGTCTACAAACATCAAACGCTTGGAACAAAACATATCCCACAATTTTACCTGCCATTAGTTTAAAATAAAAGAGAGAGTTAAAGCTGAATTCAAAGAGTTGATAGCACAGTGATAAGTGCTATTTTTAAAAGTTTCTTGTTGACATCAAAATGGTTGCTAACGCCCATCCAAGAAATACCTTTGTTCTGAAACATTTATATACTTGCACACGAGTTGTTGCTTTGATTTGACTGGTTCTTCCACACCAACAGGCGTATTATGATGTTACACTAAAATACTGTATGTTATAGGGACAAGGATATTTTATTGCCACTCTCCATGACCTTTCTACTCGTCGTGACACAACAACAGTCACACATCCCTAGAGCATTCCACATTTAATCTCACGAAACGCAGTCACTTCATTCCTAAATGTGAAATAATGAGTTACGAAATCGGTCTTAGATATTCAGTTGGCACTTGGAGGTACACACAACCCTGATGTGGCCCGAGCAGAAATTGAGTTCAACACTACTGCTCTACACACACACACAGACCTGTAAAGAGGAAGAAGATGAGCGCCATGATCATGGTGTAGCCAAAGTAAAGAATAGTGCTGGCGAGTCCACTGATCTGTAGCTTAGAGAAGAAGTAATGGATGGCATAGACCAGAAAATAAACAGCTGTGAATCCGCTGGTCAGGAAGGAACGCCACTGCCAGTGATAGTCCTGCGAGATGACACACACACAAAACAAATGAATAAAAAAAAATATTCACAATTCTCCAAAACATGCATATGGTCACGTGTATGCACTGTCACCTCAGCACACAGGTGGAAGTAGCACAGGAGGATGGTGGCCTCAGAGCAGGTGATGACCAGGATGATGAAGACCAGGAAGAGAAATCCAAACATATAGTACATCTGATGAGACCTGCAACATCAAGGATTTACATTGGTTTGTAAACCTAAACCTATTGGTTTCATGGTCTGTTATTCATAAAGCCAAATAGAACAGGAGTACTGAGTAACCATTAATATACTCTGATTCTAAAGAGCACCGTGAACTTCACATCAGCACTGACCAGATGCTGTTAAGGATGAAGAACAGCTGGATGAAGATGCAGCCAAATGGCAGGATTCCACCCATGACAATGCCAGGAAGAGGTTTAGTGTAGAAGGACTGCTCTGGAATCTGTCTGGGGATCTGATTGGTCCTCACGGGATGTTCAATGCCCTGATTTTAAACAAAAAAATACACATTTATAACTTCAATGAAAAGAGAGAATTATGGATAATTGATGGGGTTCTGGATTATTTGACGACAAACCAAATCAAGTTTTAAAAAAGGCTCTTGGGAAACAATCTGAAAGCTTACGCTTTTCTTGAAACCGAAGTACGCTCCGATAAAGGTGAGGGGCACTGAGATACAGAACCACAGAGCCAGGATGGCCACCAGAGTGCCAAATGGCATGGCAGCTGATGAACCCTCACCCCACAAAATCAGATTCATAACGAAAAAATCAGCAAACACCACCCTGCAAAAGCATTAAAAAAATATATTAACAACAACAAGCCATATTTAATCAAGCTACATGTCAAAACACAAGACTTCAAAGTGCAAGTTCAACATTTTGTAAAATGGCTGAAATCTTCCATAACTGTTACATTTAACAATATAATTGCTAAATGAAATTAAATCTATGGATTTAAATTTAAGGAAATTATTGATTTTTGATTTACCCACCCTGGACAGAGAAATGCTGTCAACAGAACGTTGGTCTTCCACTTCTCCCCACCGAAGGCTGGAAAAAGTGAGAGAGACCAGTTGACCTCACATTTTAACAAGGATACAAGCCAAATATTAAACCACAAAGAGAAAATACAGTCAACGTAATACTATAGTGCTATATTCAGTAAAGGAATTTGCTTGATTTGTTAACAGCAATGATCAGAGTTCATGTTTCATTAATTTTACATTTAATTAGGTGCATAAAAAAGGTGTGTCCTAAACATATACTAGCATGCATCTTATATCACATACTTGTGGGGTGGGAACTGGGAATCTTTAGAAACCTCACAACCCAATCCAATTCTAATTCTGGGAGTCACAATCCAATTCTAAAACTATTCTTGATGTCTTATTAATTAGTTTACTGACTTTAAATCTTGCATTTATTTGTAATTTAATTATATATGTAATTAAAAGTACTTTTTAAAATAATTACTGATTGAGACACCTTTAATACTTATTGAGTTACAGGCATGCAAACTTGAGGCAAAAAAACACAAGAAGTGTTTTTTCCCATTTTTGAACTGTTAGCATATAATGCAACAAAGATTGCTAAAGTCAACAGATTTTACTAACAGAACTACCAATCTCTGTTCAAAAATAAAATAAAATAACGAGGCTACTGTCTTTCTAAAGTTATTTTTTACCCCTGTAATTTGGCTCCAAATCTCAGGTGAAAACTGTAATTTTGACCACCTTTTTAAAACAGTGGATTACTTGGTATTCATCTGTGACATTTAATATTTTGGCTTTCATCACCATTTATGATTGTCTTTCTACAGAAAAAATATTAACAAAATCAAAAATTTGAGCCGGGGACCTCTGGCTGAGTTGACACGGAATGACCCTATAATAACTCTGTGCTGCCTATTATTTCCTACGATCCTATGCATCAAGTTGGATGGAAAGAATCATAAAAATGGCTGATAGAACGATTAAAAGAAGTAAATTCATAAATGTTAATTTATGATTTCGTTTCTAGCAAAAAGCAAGCAGAGAGAAGATCAAAGGGGACCATTAAACATCTGTTGTATGACTGATGTTAAATCAGACAGAGCTGAGCAGATGGATCTACAACTGATATCATAGTAAGACACGGCAGGTCTGGAAAAAGAAGAGTAAGCTCTCATTGTAATCTGCACAAGCCGTCGAACACAACTAAAGCTAAAAAGCAGCAGGGGTGTGTATGCCTGCCTGTTCGTGTAGAGGGCTCCTTTGACACTAATTAAATCTAACGAACTGCAGACAGCCCAAATGAAGGGAGGATCAGAGGTCAAAGTTCAAACCTCTGCTGTGTACTTACATTTGTAGTAGCGGGCAGCCACATAGCCAGCTGGAGTACCCAGCAGCACCCACAGCACTACCGCACATGTCATCAGAGCTCCACGATTGGCAGGTGACAGGAAACCCAAACAGGCAAAAACTACAGATCGAGAGAAAGGAGGAAAACATTGTCAAGTTCGGGGGTTGCATAAATGTATAAAATTTGACACATTAAGTAAATTCAGACGATGTTTATCAAAAAACTCATCAAATTCCATCACAGGACAGTCCATGTTCATACACTGTATCAGCCATCACAAAGCAAAAACATTTATCCTTATTGTATTTTTTGATAACATATCTTTTTTTTTATCAATTACTATAAAAGTAATTTGTCCAAACATCTTACTACACTGGTCACGCTGCATTTTATAAAAAGATATATATATTTTTTTATTGTCAGTGTTTCCCTCTCATCAAGATCATGTTAATCAGGACATTATTTTGACATTTGTATATTTATTTTAGACGTGTCTTTTTTATGCCAAAGACACATTTCTAAGGAAAAGTAAACAAAGGAAAAACTGTATTCAATAATATCAATAAGGGCTTGAATTCTTTGCTACTGCTCAGCTCTCCATCAACTTACAGAGAGTAACAAATGTCATGATGAAGATCTGAGTCCCAGAGCCCAGAAACACAGACAGCAGCATGCCTTTCCTGGGAGGCCTGAAGACGTCTCCGTGAACAAGTTTCCAGCCAAATTCCTCCTGGGCATCCTCCTGGAAAAGATGGAGTGGAAAAGCGAGGCTTTAACAATAGCAGGAGCTAACGGAACCCAGTTCAGGCGTGGGTTTTGGTCTACAGCCCAATTACGGCTCTCAGAGATCAAAGAAAAGACGCCGGTTGCTGCTTAGACCAATGATACACTGTGTCACTCTCGATCTGTCCTTAATGAGTCTGATTTGTGTGGAGGGAGGAGGGGCCATGGTGAGACAGGAAAGAGAGAAGACGTAAAAGCAACTGACCCCGCGTGACCTCAAACACCAGATGGGAGGGGCCAAATATACCAAGATATGAAGTGATTTGAATGCAAAGTGTGTGCATTTAAGGAGACTCATGTCAAGGATGAAGGCCAGTGGCAGCACTAAGGCTGGGCTTGCCAGAGCTATAGCCCTGTCATAATACCAGCACAGCATATCCAAAGATTTTCATTATAATTTTTTTTTTTACCCTCAGTGTCACTATAAACAATTGTCTTGATGGGAGAAAAGTCAATTAGGCCTCACTCAGGTTAGGTCTGCATTAGCAATCATTTTAAGTACATTATCAACAGAAAATCATCAAGCATATGCAGTGCTATTTAATTTCAAACAAAAGACTGTGGATTTCAGATAAATCTCAAAATAACTGTCACGTAATGCATCTGCCATTGGTAAGTACCTACTTAGGGGGGCTTGAGCCTAAATAGAGATAGCGATCTTTTAACGATTAATCGTGCAACTCTAGTGCTTACTAATTTTGAGAATAACTCCCTTTAGAGTGTCCTTGTGCTTTGCAGACCTTTTTCATGCTCAAACAACTGTGTTTTAAAGCTGTGTTGTATCTAAACAGCGCTAGATGACTGAAACTGCATGTTGTTTAGATACCTGCAGTTTAGGCGTTCTTTACCTACAGAATTCAATTATTTTATTATAGCACACCCTCTGAACTGTTAAGCCCCTCTTACACCCCAAACAAAAACATCCTGGAGCCGCCACTGGAGTAGGTAGATGTGTGTATACTTGTCTCTTCTCGTCAGTGTGACCCTCATTGATGATCCAGGCCACATAAACACGAGTGACATACACATCCTGTAGGTTACGCTTGTTAACTTACAAGCACTGAGTGCTCCACACACTCTATTGTGTGCAACACAAAAACTTGGCTGTACTAAAACATACAAGCTGACACACACACTATGAGAGGACTGATCACATATCAGACAGTGACGTGATAGTTGTAGAGCAGAACTCACCACAGAGTCCATCTGGTTGTATCGGGCGATGTCTTTATGGAGTGTTCGGAGCATGATCATAGCGACCATCCCCGAAAGGAAGAGCACAATGACCAGAGAGTTCATGATACTGGTGGCAGAGAACAGAACATCTGAGCATGAGTGTTTTATTTGCTAAACTACATCATGGGTTTATCAGGATATGGACCCTGAGCCAAATAACACCATCAGTCCCTGCAATCCAACTTTGGTGACAAAATGCAAGGGGGCCGCATCTTTGGTAATGCAAACATCAACGTGCGTAATGGTAACGCACGTTGATGTTGCGTTTTCAATCGCATGCTTCAAGACACCAAAGAAAACACAGACTCATGAACTGCTCACACGGTTCGATCTGAAACACGCAATGACCAGCTGGTGACAATGATAATTTCATATACTCGCCAGTTGCCGAGAGTTCATTTTAAACCCTAATTGTGTTCCAAACACAGACGCTAGATGGCTTGTGCAGTGCTGTGCAGAAGCTATGGTATCCATTTAATGAAAGACGTTCTAAAGGTATTTGAAAATGCAGTAATTTACGCGATACACATAGGTCATACTTGGGTGGAAAAAAGAAAATCTGTATGAATAAAAATAATAATAATAATAAAATAAAAAAATCACATCCCTGGTAACACCACGAACCCCACCACATTGGAGAGTATTCTGCAGTAAAGTGTACTAGGGTGCTGCAACGGGTGCACTGCAACCGCAAATGTGGAGCTTGTAATAACGCAAGTCCGCTTTGAGTGTGTCATTTAGGACAGGGCCATATAATGTATGTAGTGTGTGATATGCACTCTCACCTGAACCACTGAATGTTCGTGTGTGGCATAGACTCAAGAATATAATCCCATCTAGAGGCCCAGCGAATATGTTTCTCCTCCTGCAAACACCAAACCAGAAGTTATACAATAGTTCTGCAGACACACTGACATAATAAAACACAGCAAGGGTCTCCAATCTCTTACAGGCTAAATGACCTCTTGGTTGATAGAGAGACAGAGCAGGGACTCTGTTACATACTGTATCAAATTTATTGTTGCATTTTAAACCTGGTCTGTAATAATGCATATAAACCCAAATTTACATACTTGGTTATAAAGCCAAAGCAAAGCCTTTCAAATAATCCATTTAAATGTTATCATCATTTTAATTTTCATATACAGTGCATTATGAAGCTTTTAGCTGAACTTTAGCTTTGGTTGAAGTTCATGTAATACTGTATTTCTGTACATTTTAATTTTTAGACAATAATTGGCAGACCCCCTGCAGGAAACCCCTGCTTTACAGAAAATGTGGCATGAAACCAGTACGCCACCTTGTGGAACAAAGCAGAACACTTCTCAATTTGAAATGAAGAGGAAGAGCAATAGAAACTGTATATGATATGTAGAAAATCTACCATACAAAATAAAAAAAGAGATGGAAAACACTTAGATTCAGTTTAAAAATTCTGTTTCATTTAGCTCACACAAAAATGAAAATGCTGTCATTCACTCACCCTGATCGTTCCAAACCCATTTGACTTTCATTCATCTTCAGAACACAAATTAAAATATTTGTAATACCCTCTAATAATTTTTGTCCATACATTGAAAATTTAGGCAATCAACATTTTCAAGCTTTAAAAGTTAAAGACATCTTAAAAGTAATCCATATGAATCAAGCGGTTTAATCCAAGCCTTCCAAAGAGACCTGATCACTTTATATGATGAACAGATTTAACAGGCTCTTATTCACACATAAAAATTGATCAGCGCTCATACAGAGCACATCAATGGTAAGCGGAAGCTGAAAAGTGCTTGCTTGATGCGCAATTCTCATTGGTTCTTGCACATCAAGCACACATGGTTGAGTTTGTTTACCTTATTTAATGTGCTCTATGTATGTGTGGTAATCAATGTTTATATGCGTTTATAAACCTAAAATAAAATAAAAACCGATTGCCTCTGTTCACTGGACTTGGATTAAACTGCTCAATTCATATGGGTTAATTATATAACGTCTTTATGTACTTTTGAAGCTTGAAAATGTTGATTGATAGACAAAAGGATGAGAGAATATAAAAAAAAAATCTTAATTTGTGTTTCAAAGATGAAAAAGTCTTATGGGTTTAGAACAATTTAAAGATAAGTAAATGAAGACAGAATTTAAATTTTTGGGTGAGCTATTCCTTTAAAGTGTTAGGCTAGTCGTTCACACCTCAGAGTTGGAAAAAGTCTCAAGAAATGGGCGTGTCAAGCTGTAGAAAAATTGGAGAGTAGAGGGTGGGAAAAGGGGAGACAACAACCAATAAAACACAGACCTGCAGCACAGAGTTGAGGGCATCTTGATGCATTTTAAAAATCTAACCCTATATAACAACAAACTGCCCAAACGAGGGAGAAAGGCAGGAAGAACATTTAAAAGGTCTAATAATATTTTCAATACATTTACGAACACTATAGTTTCTAAACAAACGACTTAAGTCAGTTTAACACAGAAAGAATAAAGACAGTTACTTTTTTGCCCATTCTTCTGAGAATTTAGTCTATATTATTGTCTTCTGTGTATCAGAATAATTCCTAGTGCCATCGTGTTCATGATCAGATGTAAGGCTGTTTCAGTGTCCTTATTTGCACATTTTTCATTTGAAGATGACGTGATTAAATGTATGCGGATACACGGTGCTGGTTCATGTTTAGAGCACTAAAGTATATGTATATGAAATATGTCCATAAAAACTTTCATTGCACCGTTCCACGCAGAAAATGCTCTCGCTCCACATGTTGTTTGAATTCCCCGCTGTAATGCGATCTGATTGGGTTAAGAGAGTTCATTCTCATGAATAAGTGCAGGGTGTCGCTCAGATAACGGCTGACGTAGAATCGTGCCGGCAGCCAGTCACACACTCTGAAAGCACGCTTCTACCTCAGATTCCGTGACGTTGCTTCGACTTTGCTTTTCAACCCGGAGGAACGGAATTGCTCAGAAAAATGCAAAAATAACTAATTTCCACTCGTTGGTCAAATTTATGAGTGCTTTTAGTGTTTTCAGTGATGAGCCTATACATATCTGTGCGACCCTTTAAGGCTGATATGGAAGTATTTAAATCACTGACCACAAACTTGACGGAGTAGGTGTAGGGAATCTTGAGTTCTCCAGTGAACTTGTTGCCCAGGCTCATGGGAGGTCCTGTACAGTCTGCTTTCTCTGGGTTGGTGTGCTTAAAGCTTTAAAAAGAGAGAGAAACACACTCCATTTGTACATATTAACATATGATAACCATTATCCTCAATTTGACAATTAAATATATCGTTGTGCTTTTTGTTAAATCTTTATGGGCTAAACGGTGATTTTCTCTGCTGCCTTATTTTTGGTTGAACTTTTTTGTAGAGCCTCAAATACCTTTTGGGCTCTAATTTAGCTGCGACCAGTCTGGCACCAGCAGCCTCGGTCTCCACCTTGTGGTAGAAGATGGTGATGTCCACATGGTTGAAGATGTAGAAGGTGTCTTTGTCATTGAAGTCAGCCTGTGTAAAAATGACCATTTCTTACACAAGTTGCATTAAACTGAACACTCAACATAAGACTTATGAAAATAATGTGGGTAAGTTTTACACACATTGACCACACAGGCATCTTTGGCCCGTCCCGTATCCGTGACATAGCAACCAATGGGAAAACCAGGATTACAGAACTTCTGATTGTCCTCCACATCATAACACCAGGTCACTGGCATATTATCAACAATCCTGAGAGAGACAAATAAGCCATTAGATGCTATGCTTCATGGTCGTTCTGTGTTACTGCTGGAAGAGGAGAGAGACTGAGTGAATGCCTTACCAGTGATGTTGGTAATTGAGGAGCATTCCCTTTTTGAGGAAGTCCAGTTTGGCTTTATCATCCGATTTGTCTGTTTTGTAAGGTTTAACACAGACAGTCTTGCATTCCAAATTTTTGTTGAAGGAAAACTAGAAGAAAAAAAAGGATACTCAATAAGGGGTGGGGATCTTTTGGTACCTCATAATTCGATTCAAATCGTTTTTTGAGGTCACAATTCTATTAAAAATCGATTCTCAATTTTTAATGAAATTTAATGAGATATCAGATTTTATTCTAGTTTACAGTTTGGTGTTACTTTTCCTATTTAACTGTGGTAGACAGTTTAATAGGTGTGAAGAAAAAAATCCCACTGAATCAAATGTGAACCTTTTCAGACAATTTTATTTCTGATATTAAAAATAGGAAGAAAGAAGCAAATTACAAACAATAGGACAAATACAACAGAAAAAAAATATATATAAAAATGAAATAAACTAAGTTTTTCAGGTACAGTAGCTTAACATGTAGTAAGAAATACTACAAGTGAATAATCAAATGTAAAAATAAAACGCTGTAAAGTCTTCACTGTGTGAATTAAATATAAATTGATACATATTAAAGATACAAAAGTGATTCAGTCAAAAGCAGTTTTTAAGTATTGATATTAATGAAACAGGCGGCAACAGTTTAGAGGCTGCTGCAGTTTGCGTAGAACATAACAGACTGTGGTGTTTACATACTCCACACAATGTGCGTTTTGACATAATTCTGTGTGTATTTGACCATGAACTGAATTCGGGATTGCATGCCTTTAAAAATGGCATCTGTGCTTGCGCTTCGTCTGTGTGTCCATCAACGCGAGCACCGCGTTGAGTCCTTTTTTGCGGCTTACTGTGATTAATAACACTCTAACATGTCAATAGCTTTAAGTAGAACTGCAAAGTTTAAAAATGTAACACTTTAGAAAATCGATTTTTGAAATTTGTGAGTCAGAAGAAGATAGAATCGCGATTCATATGTGAATAGATTTCCACCCCACCGGTAATTCTCAAGCATACTGAATAAATGCGATGATAAAGAGAATAATAAAATAATTTTAGTGCAATGCACATTTTGAAGTAAGGACAAAGTCAGAGCTTGAGTGGGCAGACATTTTCATTTACGCATTTGCTTTTATCACACGCTTTATCCCAAGTGACTTAAGTTGCACTTAAAAGGTATACATTTTATGATCTTGGTGTTGCTAGTATAGGAAAGCTGTGTGATATACCTTATATGGGGACGGCTCAATTCTTTCTCCAAACAGCACCTGACCCAAGTTCTCAGACGGACGCTTCTCTGCCTCATCAGCACAAAAATCAAACCTGAAAGATTAAAAATAATGAAGTATAAAACTTTCTGGACACAATTAACTATCAAAATAAACCATACACAACAATGTGTTTTAAATAGCAGTCATAACATCACAAAATCTACCACTTGACAATCTGTCCAGTATGACTGGTTAGGTTTCAGATATGCTTCCTTACTGCACTTCTAAGATGGATTTCTTGTTTAATAATTTATCAGGTGATGTGTTTAAACTGAGTGAAAAATGTTTTGTCTGTCAATATTTGGCCTATTCTCTATGCAGTTGACTGAGTGTGTGCGGCCATTTTAAATGGATTCAAATTCTTAGTGAACAACTTTATTCGTTATGTACAGTTATAAAACGTATGCTTGGGAAACAAATAATTTAAATGACAGTAACCCAAACATTAAAACATTCATGAAGCTACAGAGGTTTTTATTTGTATCACCGTAAGATCTATTGTATCACAGTAACAAAATACAGGTGAAAATCAAAAAATGTGATTATCGTGCAAAAGTTCATTTATTTCAGTAATTCAACTTAAAAGGTGAAACTAATATATTATATAGACTCATTACATGCAAAGTGAGATATTTCAAGCCTTTATTTGTTATTATTTTTATGATTATGGCTTATAGCTTATGAAAACCCCAAATTCAAAATCTCAGAAATGTTGAAAATGTTCATAAGCTGCAAGTCATGTTCATCAAAATTATAACAAAAAGGCTTGAAATATCTCACTTTGCATGTAATTTTCTATTAGTTTCTCCTTTTAAGTTGAATTACCGAAATAAAATGAACTTTTGCACGATATTCACATTTTTTGAGTTTCACCTGTAGGATATGTACAGTTTGCAACAAAGATATTTCTGAAACATCTCAAGTGCTTATCTGCGTGCATATTACATACTCTTTATAACTCTTGATTTTGAGGCCTTGGCTGGGTATAAGTATACCCAAAAAAATTACAATTCTGTCATTATTTACTCACCCCCATGTCATGCCAAACCTGTTTGACTTTCTTTCTTTTGTGGAATGGTTTTTTAACCATTCAATGGAAGTCAATAACTCTAAGTAACTGTTTGGTTACCGAGATACTTCAAAATATCTTCTTTCCTTAAGCAGAACCTATTTTTGCTGTTTTAAGTGTATTTTATTAAAAGAAAGCCGTCACATGTGTACTCATGTTAATTCAGACAGAACAACCTCAGGCGTTTGAGCAGACAGTAAGTGCAAGGCTGATTAATAATGCAGAGCATATGCCATATTGAATGTCTTGTGAGGAAAAGCAAGATATTTTTTTGCCTCCATTCGATTATACAGCAGTGGTTTGACTGAAAGGCCTCTGTGTTGTTAACACAACAGCACTCCCTCCTCAGCCTGTAGACGATCGGAGCACGAATCTCTCCATTCTCCTCCCCTCCCTGTCCAGCGTCTCTCTAGAGTTTCGCCTCACACCATTTCATCCTTTTTAGGTTTCCCCCAGCTTTGTAAAAGTCCAATGCAAAAGGAGTTACTCATGCAAAAACTGTGAGTACTAGCTGGTTAACCATGCAAAAAAGCACAGCAAATTTTGAGCAAAGCCATGCTGAAAGTGAGATTTCTTCAGTGTCGTCCATTAACTAAAATTAAAACTATTAAATTCAGTTTACATTAATTAAAATGAAGCTGACACAAACTAAAATATAAATATTAGATGAAAAACAAGCTTTAAATTTTTGTTAAATTAGAAACACTGCCTTGGCAACCAACTAAAATAACATAAGTTTAAGTACTAAAATGATTAAAAGTAAAATTGATATAAAGAAATACAGCTAAACAGAAATATTTTAAAAACAAAAACGAATAAAAACAAACACACTTAAAATGAAAACTGAAAATATAAAAATGAAAGTTGATTATTAATAAATACTATAACAGTATAACACTATCCATCATTACCAAAAATTACAAATGTTTTACTCACGCTGTGTATTCATAGGGCAAAACAGACTCCACAGAATCCAGCCTGTTCACAAACAGCTCAATGGATGACTGTTGAAAAGAGAAGCAGTGAGGGTTAGGGCAATGTCCTCTGTATTTTCTTCTTTCCTTAAGGCAGAGGTGCCCAACCCTGCTCCTGCCAATCGACTGTCCTGCACAGTTTATCTCCAACCCTAATCAAACACACCTGCCTTTAATTTTCAAGCGATCCTGAAGACTTTAATAAATTGGTTGCTTCAGGTGTGTTTGATTAGGGTTGGAGATTACAGTGCAGGACAGTGGATCGGCAGGAGCAGGGTTGGGCACCCTTGCCTTAAGATGTCACAGTTTGAAATTGATATTTACTTTTTTTTTGACACACAAGTATACTATATTCCTGTCATGTGATGGCATCTGTACAAAACACATCTCTATAAATGATTAGATTAAAGGGTTTCGAAAAAAAAAAACAATTACCATGTGAACCATAGTTCCCACCAAAATGCCATAGTTACTACAGTAAAAGCACATTCATATAGGATCTCCTCGTGTAAAAAGGTTTCCGATGCCTTTTATCTTCTTGATGATGATGGTGTCATCACCATTTTATTGTAAAGTATTGTAGGATAAACATATTAAGTTTATTAACTATTATATTTGGGTGGAAACTATAGCTACTACAATAACCATAGTTAGTTATTAAAGAAATGCATTTAGCAATCAAATTGTTCACCGAGTATAATGATGAGCGACCCCCACACAAGAATAAGGAGAAATCACACCTGTTGAACCAGTTTCAATGTGGACACGATATCGCCAGTACGAGACCTTCTACCCCCCCCACTCCTTATTAAACACACTATTGCATAATATAAAGAAAATTACGACATGCCACCATCTTTAACTAGTCAATGGGATTCACCCAATTCATTATCATGCTTATGAAGATGCTTTTAATTATCATTAATTGTTGTGTGCACTCACACTTCTGCTCTATTTCGGAAATATTCTGCGGAGGGAGAACGGAGTAAGTTAATTCACTCCAAAATGAAAATCATGTCTTTATCACCATAAGTTACATTAAAAATGAACTGAGGCTGTCAGTTGCTAACATTCTTCCAAATGTCTCATTTTGTGCTAACTTATATGTACAAATAAATACATTTAAAAAGAAACCACAGTGTGGGGACAAACTTCGGCTGATTAAATGAATAACGTTACAGAACTTTCATTATTTAAGATTCCTTAAGAGTCTACGCTCTGTTTGAGGAAAACACACGAGAATGAACGGAACAAGCTTTTCTCTTGCAGGCCTCACAGACCCATCGGCAAAGAAAGTCCGTTTCGTGGCAGTAGAAGTTTGTAAAAGCGGTGAAGCGAGCAGGTTTAGCTCTTTTCTTTATAAAGGCAATAGCGTTTCCACAACTAACACACATCAGTAGCATATCGAGCTTGCATCACTCAGCTTAGAGACTCCGTTAGAGAGAAACACGACACATCTCATACATTTTACCGAAATCATTTATTGTGCTTATTAATGTAAACACTTACCTTGCAGTCAGGTACATCGCTGTTTTTTTCGTTCGTGTCTTCCTCACAGAAGCTGACCGGGGCCAAACCAGGAAGATAGAAACTCAGCGCGTCCCGCAGAGACCCGCACACAAAAAGCAACAATAAGACAACACGGACACGGTGGAACATGACCATTTTGCTTTGACCGACTAGTTAAGGATTCGGTAGATGTATTTACATGCGTAAAACGTAGAGATGTGTGTCAAAATCCAGACATTGGTGATAACTAAGCACAAGAGCTAGCGAAACTGCTGCCTGCGTAGCAGCATCCGACTCCTCAGACACGTCATCCGTTACGAACTGCATGATGGGATAACGGAGGACTCCAATGCGGAAGAGAGTGAGAATGAAGTCATCGCATAAAAATCATGTCAGAAAATGACATGCTCTGTAAATTAGATATTGGAATACTTACTTTTAATATCACCAATAATACAAGCCAATATTTTAACACACCCATTTGTTAATATTTACTACCAACATAATGTATGGGATATAAAATATGCTACGTCTGTAATAATATTTTATAGTCTTATGACAGATAGCACTTTAAAGCAAGGTTGATACAAGCGTCACAAAACCACATTTTCTTGAATCATCTTTTAATAAAACAAGGAACCACTGAGAACAAGAGTGCTGAAACAGACTGATCACAAAAATGTTTCAAAACAAAGCAGACAAACGAGGGGAACAAAAGTTAGATGCACATAACAAATAGGTACGGTCATTTTATTGTACATCTTCAGTACCCATTATATATCTCACAAACATTCAGCAACCGTTGTTCACACATCTGATGTTACAAAAAAACTTATCTAAAACAATTGTAAATGACAAAGTTCTTATGCAGTACATAATTATCACTTCTGATTCAAAGTTCAAGGGTCACGAAACCTTAGACAGCATCTCCACAGGCTAGTATTTCCAGTCTCTATGGTTCTGTGGTTCCTTTGAGGTTTAGGGCAGCAATCCTTCTTCAGAACTGATTTAAAAGCAGTTTCAGTGTGTTATAATAATCGTTGATAGTATGGGTTAACAGCGATCTGAGATCAGTTCTTTCAGACTGTACTCACTGAGCGTGCTCAGGAGACGCACAGCTCTGCTGGTGTGCTGAGCTGTTGGGCTGCAGAGGCGGAATCGGTCTTCTCCTGTCCACTCGACTGGCTGGAAGCCATTTTCTTTTTGAAGAGACGCAAACTCAGTTGCACAAGTTCATTGTCCACCACTGGAGCGCTGGTGTAGATCTGCTTGGTTGTGCCCTACACCAGGAATACAGAAGCATTAAACCAAACACTGAATCATGTACAATGGTAATGATTAGCAACACTTCACTGATACATTCCACACAAATAGGCTAGCACCCCTCACAAGATGAGATTTATATAAGGTTTTTTGTTGTTGTTGAAAGAAATGAATACCTTTATTCAGTGTTTATAAAATTGATCAAAAGTGACAGTCAAGACTGTCAAATAAATGCTTTTGAACTTTCTATTTATAAAAAAAATCCTGAAAAAATATTAGGCACAATGATGTTTCTTGAGCATCAAATCAGCATATCAGAATGATTTCTGAAGGATCATGTTGACACTGAACACTGGAGCAATGATGCTAAAAATTCAGCTTTACCATCACAGGAATTAATTACATTGCAAAACATATTAAAATGGAAAACAGTTATATTAAATTGTAATAATATTTCACTATATTACTGTTTTTACTGTATTTTTGAGCAAATAAATGCAGCTTTAATGAGAATAAGAGACTTCTTTCAAAAACATCTTGCCAACCCCAAACTTTTAAACTGCAGTAAATATATGTTATTTTGTGTTACAGTCTTTTTATCATCTCATCACGTTAAATTTAGACTGTCTGAGACTTCTTTGCAGCTTAAAGGGCACCTATTATGCCCATTTTTACAAGATTTAAAATAAGTCTCTGATGTCCCCAGAGTGTGTGGGGTATTTCGAGCTGAAACTTCACATACAGATAATTTTTTACAGCATGTTAAAATTGCCACCTTTTGAGGATGAGCAAAAACATGCCGTTTTTGTTAGTGTCCCTTTAAATGCAAATGAGCTGCTGCTGTCCCTTTCATTACTGCCATGATGCTCTATGTCAGGAGTAAATGAAGACTGCTTTGTAGTAATAATAGGTGCCCTTTAAAAGTGGTGTAGGAAACACCGGATGGAAGTTTTTATATATACTCTTCAGTATTTAAATGAAAGATCTATTTAATAAAATACTCATAATTGTAATTTCTCTCAATTCTTTCTTTGATACCTTGAAAATCCTAAGTAGATAGTTCCAGAATAGAGCTCACTTTCTCAATACAGTTTCAGAAAGCCCAAGTTTTACAAAAGAGGTGGCCCCAATTAAAGACCATAAGAGCACCTTGTCATTTTTCAGGAGCTGTCTACGTATGGCAATGTCTCGGCGAGCACACAGCGCCTTGCAGCAAGGGCCCAGGCTCCTCAGTAGGTTGGCCCTCTCCATTCGTCTGTTGTATGCAGCCATGTTCAGAGCACCCAGATCATGCTCTAAGAGTTTATCAGCATCTATGGATTCATATTTTGAGATTCAAGTCACAATCAACTACAACTGATTACCACAAAAATTATTTTCAATACATCTGCTATCTGTAGAGCTTCGTTTCTATTAAAACTGGAGCATTCATTGAAAGGTAGATTTGCACATTCACCTTTAGGGTCTTCCAACTCTCTGGAGCACACTTCTTTAACTCTGGCAAGGAGCTGAGGCCCAGCTAAGCGTCTGGACACTCCTGCTCTGAGGAGGACAGCCCCTGGGGTGAACCGCAGCAGCGCTGCCCCGGGAGTTCTGGGCTCCTGTTTTTGCTTGGGCATCAAACTGGACCAATCTACATCAATCACATCCAGAGGCCCTGAAACAGAACATGCAAATGGTATATTATAAGCAGTTCGAATGTGGGATAGAGGATTTTTGAGATGGACATTACTTAGTTATACATGCTTATGGCTTTGTCAGTGTGTGTATTAGTTTGTGAAATAGGAATCTGTGTATACTTTTAAATCTTTTGTTTTTCTTAATTTATTTAATCAACTGTTCAAACTGAAAAAGTTACGTGTGGCCAGATGTGATGTTTTGTTTTTTGCTAGAATGTCCACATTCGTTGTTATAGTCTCAATGCAAACAACTGCTTCTCAACTGGTGGGTCGCAAGACCGTTCTGAGTGGGTCGCGGAGTGCAGTCAAAGGAAGATATTTTGAAGAATGTCGGTAACCTAACAGTTGATGGACCCCATTGAGTATTTTTTTCCCACTATGGAAGGAAATGGGGTCCATCAACTGTTAGGTTACCGACATTCTTCACAATATCTTCCTTTGTGTTCAGCAGAAGACAGAAATTCATACAGGTTTGAAACAACTTGAGGGTGAGTAAACGATGACAGAATTTTCATTTTGAAGTGAACTATACTTTTGTGGTGTTGCGTACCAGAAATCTTTTCTTCATCTTGTTGGTCATCCCTCTTCTGACTGTCTGCCAGAATCTCATCCAGTTCATCATCACTGATTGGCTCATATTCCTCACCACCTGACACAACAGACTGCACATCTTCCCCTTTTCCATCCTCTTCTTCTGAATGAACAAACACACATACATTAGGTAAAATTGAACAATCGTTCGTCTTATACTTCAGACTATAGTGAGAAATAGTGGTGGGGGAGACTTACCATCAAGACTATCCATTTTCTCTAATTCAGATGTTTCCCCTTGCAGATGTGAATTGTCGGCTGGTTTATCTACATCCATGAGGGCTTCTCTGGGTAACAGAGGTTCATACTCTCCCCTCTCCATCTTAATTTCACCTCTGGTCTTTGGTTCCCGGTGAGCTTGAAGGTCAAACGGAAGCATCCTTTCCCGTTCACGCTCACGGTCCCTTTCACCACGCTCACGATCCATTCGCTCATGTGCCAGCAGCCCTTCAGGTAAGAGTCGTTCCCTATCGCGCATCTCCCGCAAGTCTCTCTCTCTCATTGGATCCCGGTTGCCACGGAGGAGGGGCTCTCTGCCCCGCCCACCCCACTCACGGGGTTCAGGTTCCCAATCTCTCTGTTGGGTTTGTTGATTTTGCAGCTGACGGTGATCCTTTTTCTCACGCTCTCGATCCAACTGTTCACGATCTCGTTCCCGCTCTCGGTCACGTTCACGGCTGTCGTAGGAGCCGGCTCTGGAGCGAGCCTGACGCTCAGACTCTGGTGAACTACGACGAGAACTGTGACTCCGAGAGTCCTGCCGGTCTGTGCAAGCAGATAAAAGTTTACATGTTTTAGAGAATTCAAAACCTCAACATTAAAACATTTACAATAACAACCGTTTAGGTATTCTTTCACGCATCATTTTTTGTTAGTTTTAAATCTTGCCATTTTTATTAATGCATATTGTGTACAGTTACATTATACACACAAGAAGCACGTTCAATCGGTTCCTGTGGTAACTTACAACAAGACCTGCTTGTGATAGCGGGTGAAAATATCCTGCATCTAATGCCAAATCACTGAATCAATGAAATGTGTCTGATTTTCCTCATGTAGTATATTTTGTATATAGTATATATGTTGTTTTGATCGCTTGTCAATCTTCCCACACAGGCATTCTGAGACACTAGTTTCCTTCATTTTTGGTTAAACTAAATGTGAGATTCAAAACAATTCCCACCCCAAAAAATATTTTTCAACAAAAATACTAAGAAGAATACTAAGAAACTCAAATCTTCTGAGGAGTCTCACCTGAGGAAGTACTCCGACTGGGTTCTCCTCTCCGAAGCTGATCAATCCTCGACTTCCTCTCTCCTCCCATCTGTTCACTGACCGCTGCTCTCTCCCTCTCTCGTTCCCTCTCCCTCTCCCGTTCTCGGTCTCTCTCCCGGGAATTGCCACCTTGGAGAAGTCCTCTGCGGGGCCTAAGCCCCTGAGGGCCTTCATCCCGGTGAGCCGACTCATTGGAGGGCGAACGTAGTCTTCGCGAAGACGCACGGCTTTGGTTGCTGCCCATGCTACTGCTACGCTGCTGTTGCATGTCTGCTTGCTGCGGTTTACGCAGCATGTGTTGTGGCAGTAACGGTTGTAAAGGAAGAGACTGTATCAGCATCGGAGGGTCAGGGAGCAGCGGGGCGATTGGGGGGTCCGTACGGTCCCGGACCCCGCCACGTGCACCCCTTCTGGGGAGACGCTCTGAGGGAAGCAGCCTCTCCGGAGGCCTATCGGATGGCAGGGAGGCAGAGGAGCTCTCGCCTCGCTCTGGTACGTCTTCATCAGACCAGTCACTGAAGTTGGCTTCCAGTTTAGCTGGGAAAGAACTCTGTCCAGCCATTAAAGCCCTCTGGGAGGGAAGGTCATCCTTGTTGATTGGCGGGGGTGTACGTGGGCCTCGTCGTCTCTTGCTGATGGGGGGTTGGGCTACCAGCTCGTCCTCAGAAACATCCGACTCGGGACCTCGTGAGCGCTTGCGCTTCCTTTCTAAGGCTTTCTTCTTGGGTATCTTGCGAGGTGAGAGGAGAGCCTGGGGGGCTTCGGCCACAGTGGAGGAGGGCGGGGGCTCAGGGTTACTACGGTCTCCTTCTCCAGATGCCCCTTCCTCCTCTTTACGGTTCTTCTTCAGATTTTTCTTCTGAGATTTAGTCTTTTTCTTGCCCTCCTCATGAACTACTGGTAAAGGGTCTCTCTCCTCCATGGGAGGAGGAGTGAGGGCGGCAGAAGGGAGGTCCCTCTGCTCTTTTACCCTCCTGGAGTCAGAGATGACCGTAGCAGAAACGTCTGGAGCTTGTTCTCCACGTCGCTCTGCTCCTCTTCCTGCTCCTCTCTCACCACGGGAATCTACCTCCTCATGTCGGCCACGGCCTTCTTTTTTATCGCCACGCCGCTCTTCATCCTTCCAGCGATTGGGTTTTTCATCAGTAAAGGAGCGGACAGGTGAGCGAGCGGTCTCCTGAGGACGAACCACTTGACTCAGCAGTCGGTGCTTTTCGCCTGAAACAAAACCATACATTTTATGTGCAAATATTCTGCATATGTGCACAATACACCTATGAGCCAGGTTATGCCAAGTGCATGTTTTCAAAAAGGGGTGAAAACATAACCTTGCACTTTCTCAGTTGAAGCCTTACCTTTCTCCTCCGTGCTGTTGTAACCGTCACTGTCTGCAGGGCTAACCTCTCGCCCTCTTTTAGGAGATGGCCGTGGACTGGGAGTGTTCTCAGCACGATGTCTCTTACGGCTGCAAGCAAACAGAAGGGCAGACCGTTTTTAAAAAACCTGAGAAAGTCTATTTTTGTGCACTACTTTTAAATTTTTTATGTTTTTGAAAGGTGTCTTATGCTAAGTAAGGCTGCATTTATTTGATCAGAAACACAGAAAAGTAAGATAAATAATATTGTAGAATATTACAATTTAAAATAACTTTTTATTTTAATATATTTTAAAAGGTAATTCATTCCTGTGATGGCAAAGCTAAATTTTCAGCATCATTACTTCAGTCTCATGGTCTATCAGAAATCATTCTAATTTTTTGATTTGGTGCTCAGAAAATATTTTATATTATAATCAATGTTGAAAACAGTAGTGCTGATTAGCCTAATATTTTTGTGGAAACCATGATACACTAAACTATGACTTAAAAAAAATACAGAATTTATTTGAAACAATTTAATACATCTTTTT
Organism: Abramis brama; assembly: GCF_963993115.1. NCBI lineage: Eukaryota > Metazoa > Chordata > Actinopteri > Cypriniformes > Leuciscidae > Abramis > Abramis brama. The sequence goes on from NC_139964.1 coordinate 43,978,422, forward strand.
TTAATTAAAGTATTAATTTCTTCACAAACTGAGTGTTACGTGGGGCGTTTTCACACCTGAAAGTCCGCACCAAGGTCCGAATCAAAGTTCACGTTTTGATACATTTTATACATTCGTTAAGTTTTGATTGGGTTTCACATTGCAATTATGCGAGCGCACTAAAGAACTTTACATGACATACTTGCGTCCTGTCATCATCATCTATGTGGGTTGCATCTTGACATTGATTGGTTTGTAAACAGACGTGCGTCTGACGTCAGCATGTTGTCAATTCGGCGGGTAACTTTGACAAGAATGAACGCACAGACGCATATCGTTGCCACTATACTGTTATTATTACGGCATTACTCCCTTCAGCACCAACTAGTTTGGCTAGTTCAAATTCGCCAAATAACCATCCTCGTTGTGCAAACATTTTATCGTCGCTGGCAAGAAAGGAGAAGACTGCAAGCAATCCTGCGAGAACCACCGGAACTTCCTGTAAATGGTCTGAAATTCCGAACCATACAGAAAATGCTTTCACACTAGAAACGAACCAAACCTTTGTTCAGTTTGATCCAGACCGAGACTACCTCTTTTCGTCTGACCAAATTCGCACCTGTAATTATGATTCGGATCAAACTGAAAAGTCCGAAAATCCGGACCAAACAAGGTAGGTGTGAAAGGCCCCTTAGTATTTCTTACTGACCCCAAAGTTTTGAGCAGTTGTGCAAGTGTACAGTCATTTTGTCAGTATCACAAAACATACTGCTTTATTAGGGAACTTCCGAGCTTTTAGGTGTATAAGAGATAAATTATGTCTGTGTTCACCATAATATTAAATTAATACTGAAGTCATCTGCAAGATAACTTTTTCCATTTCCATAGCCAAACATTAAGTTGCAAGATGGAGCAAATTAGCTTCGGACTTAAAATATGATTAAATAGGAATGCATGATATATTAATACAAAATACTGGTTATCGGCTGTTGTTAGAGATATTTAAATTTACTGGTATCAGTTGATATTAGATACATATCTCTGATACTGGATATTTTAAATTTATATTTTCCTGTATTTTTACATTTAAATGGCCTTTGAAATCAATTAAAGGTGTTGTAATCTTTGGCAAATCTCAAAATGAACATCCATTTTTCACAATGATGTGATGTCAATTCAGTTGTAGAACTTTAGTTTTTAATTTATGTAGATAAAGACACATTTTAATTTTATATGGCCAATAACATGAAGAATAATTATTGGCTAATCATCAGAAAGAAAATGGTGTTACCTTTTATTTTTCTTATTACGATAAGAAAGACGCTGTAAAATGATTTTAAAAAGTACCACCAGTATGTAGTTATGAACAACGAAGTGTTGAACATTTTAGCAGCCATGCAGTAATATTTACTCAACACAATTATTCCACAGAGTTTGTACTTAAAAATGTGACCAATTACACTACAGCACTTACGTGTTCTTTCTCTCTTCATGAGCATCTCGGGCAGAGCGGTCGTCTCGTGGCTCGTCTCTTCTGTCCCGCCTTTCTTCCCTCCCTTTCTCTCTCTCCTCCCACTCCCTCTGCCTTTCCCTCTCTCTTAGCTCCCTCTCCCGTTCCCTCTCCTTTCTTTCTCGTTCCCTTTCTCTCTCTCGCTCCTCTCGGTCTCTTTCCCGCTCCTCCCTCTCTCTTTCCCGCTCCCTTTCCCTCTCCTCCCTCTCCCTCTCTCGTTCTCTTTCCTTCTCTCTCTCCCGCTCCCTCTCCCTGACTTGCTCACGTTCCCTTTCAGCCTCTCTTTCCCGCTCTTTCTCCCTCTCTCTCTCCTTCTCTCTTTCCCGTTCCCTCTCTCTTTCTCTTTCCCTGTCCTTCTCTCTGTCACGGGTGCGGTCGTCTCGTCTATCATCCCCTCGATCGTTCCTTCGATCATCTCTCCTTTCTTCACGCTCAAGGTCCTCGCCGCGGCTCTGCTGGCGGCCAGGAGAGGGCGCTCTTTGTTCTGTCGGACAAAGACAAATTTCCATCAACACCACAAAAAGTTGCTCTGATGTTAAAGGAATAGTTCACAAACGTATGCACTTAATTCAAAGTTTTGACCACCCAATCTCTGAGCCCTTGAAGGCCGCTGTGTAGTTCTCTCCCTGACTTATTAGGGGAAGCATTTAAATAATCCTATGAATGAATATAAAAAAAATGCAGAATCGAATTGCATCGAATCGTTCTGAATTGAATCGAAAACCTATGAATCGTGAATCAAATCAATTTGCTGTCTACCCAAAGATTCACAGCCCAACTGCATAGTCTTCACTTTACGAATTAAAATATACATTGATTCTTATTATAACTACTAAAGTTATTCAGTTAAGAGCAGTGAGTGATTTTGTCTGCCTTTTGTTTAACATTAATGACACAGACAGCAGCAGATATTTGCATTAGGCTTTAAGATCAAATGTAAGACCGCCTGAAACCCCAAGTATACTTTACGCATCCGTGTTCTGCTCCATCTGATCAGTGTTCCATTTTTCAAGCTGAAGCGCTCCTCCAGCTTGCAAGTGCATCTTTTTTAACTTTAAAGTGTTTTTTTTGCTGTGGACAAGCGCAAGACAGGATTCTGATGTGTAAAAACAGCTAAAGTAATTTAGCAACACAGCTGACAGCTTGTTTTAGGATTTAGGTGTGTTGCAATGTACCAGTAAGATTACTGTTACTATGATATAAAAATATATATAAACTGTGTATGTTTACTTAAGACATTACCTACTTTTAGGCTTTAAGATCGAATGTAAGACCGCCTGAAACCCCAAGTATACTTTACGCATCCGTGTTCTGCTCCATCTCACAGCGCGCACACAGAAAGCGTGCGGGATCAGTCTCTTTCGCAGTTTAATGCACTTTTATTAACTCTTTTTAAAATAAAGCATGTCCCACAATAGACTGTTCCACAATATACAATTTCCACGTCAAAGAAGGCGGAGCCTCAGAGCACATCCACCTATTACATAATCGCCACGAACCAATGGTATTTCGAAGGCATTTACAGCTAGACGGTTTCAAACTGCTGAAACGAACAAACAAACTTGGCCTGATTTTGTTCAAATTGACATGGCACCAGTTTGTTCTTCGATTTCGCTTGAGGTATATCGGGGCCTTTACGCTTTCTCCAATAGCAGGGCCACAGAAGTTGGTATCTGCCAATAAGAAGAACACGTCTTGCTTATCAGTCACCTCTTTCTCTGTTGTCACGGCGATCTCTCTCTGCATGTCCTCCTCGCCGTTCATCTCTGGGCTGTTCTCCTCTCGGTCTGTCGTTGTCATAGCGATCACGATCAGTGTTCCTCTCTGAGCTCCTCTCTCTCAGGCCACTGCTGCGGGACTCCCAGCTGTCATGCCCACTAGCACTGCTAGCGTCAGTCTGTGATGCTCTACCACCACGAGATGTACCTGAAACACAAAATTCATCACATCCTCTGCCTGAGTATTTTTAAAAAAAAATCAAGTTCTCATTTTATTCCATTAATCCTTAAAAAAGTAGCTAATTATTGTTACATTTAATGAAAAGTATGTGTTACATTGCTTTCAATTAGCATTTTTCAAGCTGAAGCGCTCCTCCTTTTTTTTTTTGCTGTGGACAAGCGCAAGACAGGATTATGATGTGTAAAAACAGCTAAAGTAATTTAGCACCACAGCTGACAGCTTGTTTTAGGATTTAGGTGTGTTGCAATGTACCAGTAAGATTACTGTTACTATGATATAAAAAAATATATATAAACTGTGTATGTTTACTTAAGACATTACCTACTGTGTTTGTGTGAATACTAGGGATGCACAGAAATGAAAATTATGTGCCGAAACCGAAATAATTTCAAATTTTTCATGATTTTTCTTTTTGTATAATTGTATTATTACTTTAATTAAACTCAGTCATTTTATTGAATCTGAATAAAAAAAAATACAAGCCAATAAAATAATATAACCACAATTTTATTTAAAGTAACACCAAAATTGGACAGAAATGTATTAAAATAATATTAATTATCAATATATTATTTTTCATTCAGTTCTATGCAACAGAAACAGATTTATTTTTTGACCAATTATCAAAATAATAGTGTAGTCCAACAAAGGCAAAGCTATTATTATAAGAGCATGTGAGCAGAGTGGGAAGCAGAGCAGTGAATGAGATAGTAGCATCATTTTACCAGCACTGCCAAGCACAGCTATACCACGTTACAGCACAGTTATAGGGCTATTGCAAACAGAACAGTTTACTACAGAGAAATTTCATGTTGGCAGGTTATTCGAGCAGATTTTGCTTTTCCGGTAAGCGTGAGTGGTACAGGAGTGGAACGTTCGCTTGGGCCGTGAACACTGAGCAGAGCAAACTGGGTGCCGGTACAGACTTACCTGCTCGGTCAGAGTCGCTTTGAAGTTGTGCATCTATGGAAGCGGAGCCGCACGCAAAGTTACAAAAAAATGCTGTGAAACCTGAGTGCTGACCACTGAGGGGCGAGGCGACAGATATTTTCGGCCTTTTTTCTCTTTAGGCCAAAAACTGAAAATGACATTTTTCGGCTGATATTTTTTCGCAGGCCGAAATTTCGGTGCATCCCTAGTGAGAACTCTCCAAAAAAGCATTTTGACATTTTTGTGTGTACGCATTCAGGCACGTATCCGAAGCCCATTTGCTTATCTACATTCGCCTTCGACTTGCGCACACAGAATGCCACCTAGGGAACAGTGTTTTGCGGCTTTATGTGCTTTTAATAACACTGTTTAATATTAAACACGTCCCACAGTTACAGTAGACACCATTTTACAATACTCACTTATTTGGCTGATTTGGAGGTTAAGTTTGAGAGCACTTTGAAGGAAAGGAAGGTGTGCTGCTGGCTGGAGGGAATGCGGCACAATAATCGTATTACCTCGATTATCTTGTTTTCAGAATCGTTGGAAGCCAAAAATCGAAATTGAAAAACAATTCTGATTAATCACACAGCCCCAACTGATATCATTACTCATTCATTTAAAAATTTCTATAGATATCACAATAATATTGTTATCGTGAATTCTTTTGGCCACAATAACCATGTAGCGAAATTCTAATATCGTCACAGTTTTTTGGATGTAGCTGACAAAGAATGTGAGCAAGCATCTTCTCACCTTTCTCTGTGGTGTCTGATCCACGGCCCCTCCCTCTGCCTGTTCTTTCAGCTCGGGATTCGTTCCTGTTGTCCACTCTGCTCTCATTTCTCATTTCCTCCCTTCCATGTCCTCTTCCATAATTCCTTTCCTCTTGGGTTGTTGTATCCTTCTTTCTATGGGGTTCATTTCTTTCTCTCTCTCTTTCCCTCTCTCTTTCTCTTTCCCTTTCCCGGTCCCTTTCCCTATGCTCCAGGGATTCCCGTCCTGAACGGTCTCGCGTTTCTGCTGCACGGGCATCCCGAGTGTCTTTGACCTCCCCGCGGTGCTGCCGATCTTCTCGGACATCTCGTCTATCCCGTTCACTGCGGCGGTCTCGGCTGTCCCTGCAATCACGCTCATCTCGGGAAGAACTCTGCTCGATATCGTAGTCTCGCTCATCACGGCTGCTGTCTTTCTCACGTTTCCCGCGGCTCTCTAAGGGCAGAAAGGAAATTAATTGAGTGTATCACCGTTTCCACAAAAATATTAAGCAGCACAACTGTTTTCAACATTGATAATAATAAGAAATGTTTCTTGAGCACCAAATCAGCATATTACAATGATTTCTGAAGGATCATGGGACACTGAAGACTGGAGTAATGGCTGCTGAAAATTCAGCTTTACCATCACAGGAATAAATACATTTTAAAATATATTGAAATACAAACAGGTATTTTTAATTGTAATAATATTTTGTACAATATTTCTGTTCTTACAATCAAATAAATGCAGCCTTGGTTAGCATAATAGACTACTTTCAAAAACAATTTTAAAAATCCCAAACTTTTGAACAGTAGTGTATTTTTACTTGCATTCTGTCATAGGAACCAGTCGATAAAAAGAATAATGCATGCGTCATGAACGTAAAGTATTTGTTATATGGTTCCCAGTTAATTTTGATTGTGTGCCGTGTTTCAATTAAGTCAGTTCAGTCAGCTGAGGCTCTGAACAAGTCACTGACTTTATGGATGGACTCATTAAAAAAAGAATTGGCTCATTTGTTCGCAAGTCATTAACATCAAAAGCCAAATACTCTCTAATGACTGTGTAATATATAAATATGTGTCTCTCACCATCTCTGCGCTCATGCCGCCTCTCCTGCAGTGCTGGACTCCTGTCTCGCTCTGCTCTCCCCCTCTCCCTGCCCTGTGAGCGGTGACTGGCACTGGGGCTGGACCTGCGATGGTTGGGTGTTGGTGAGGGGTCTCTCTGGGGGGTGAGTGGAGAGCGGGAGCGACGTGAAGACTGAGCGGGAGGGGGTGAGGATGGAGGAGGAAGGTCTCGGTAAAGAGGAGAGACAGAACCCCGTCTGTGGCGAGGGGATGGGGAGTGTCTCTGGGCCGAGGAGCCAGAGTGTGAAGAGGGAGAGTGGTGTTGTCGAGAGAGAGGGGAGGGGCTGCGGCGGTGACGGGGTGGAGTTCTAGACCTGAGAGAGGAAACGCATCAGATGAAATTGATAGCTGTACCCACAATATCTCTAAAACAAAATAGTTATGCAAGTTAAACGTCAGGATAATCCACTTATATCTGTCAGCTTGTAGGGACTTAAGGCCGTGAAACACCAAACCTACATCAAAGAACAAGCAGTGACAAAAGCCGACTGTGCTGTCACCTCCCGTCTGGACCAAAAGATTGAGCTTGAACGCACAGAAGACAACAGCCAACTAGCATGAACATTTTGTGCCTGTGTTAGAGGAAATAACTGTATATAGCAGCAAGTGGCAGTAGTCTATATTCATCATTCAAAATGGAAAACAAAACTAGGACTGCAGCTATACAAACCGTAAGCAAAGAAGCTCTTGCTTACCATTTTGAGTATGAATCATGTCGATCACTTTCTTCATTTCGGACAGTCATGCCGTTATGAAAATATTTGCATATTGGAATGCTCAGGTAAGATTAATATGTAAAATTAGAATAGCCTTCTGTGTGTGCACTCTTCACTTTCGCTATTCTCCTTGTGCACTGGTTTGCAAAGCTGAACAGCCAATCAGAGTGATCGGTCTCACAGACTGCCTAACACTGATTCAACATGATCAATTGACCAAAACGCCACCGGCTGGCTCCGACACCCCAAAAACTGATCTGACAGACGCTTACCAATGGCCCATCGGCTTGGTGTGTCAAGGCCTAAAGAGCCATTACTCCAATCAGATGTGTCACACATGAGCCTTCAGAAATCATTCTAATATTTGATGAATAAAAAGGTTTTTCGTAACAATGTAAAAGACTTTACTGTCAATTTTGACCAATTTTTTGACCAAAATGTATTTTAAAGAATTATATTAAAGAATTAGAATTTTCTTTTTTTTTATTAATTTTGTTTAGGATTTGATTGATTTTGACACTTAACTGATCAAAATACTGCAAGGCTCAATGATATCTCAAAGATATGTCAGAAGTGACACTGGATTAACAATTATTTAAGTGCAGCTCTTCTCACCTCTGCTGCGAGGCTTGTTTTTGGGAGGTGGGTTTGGGGGATGATGACTTCCTTCTGGTTGGGGGAGACACTTCCCTGGAGGGTGAGGAAAGGCTTCCAGAACGTTCCTCTGATGTTATTGAGCGTTTGGCTTTGTGGGAACTATCTGATCGGTCCCTGTAATCAAGGAAAGGTCAAAGATTGATATATTGTTATTATATTCAAACTAAATTATATTTAATTTGTTTACACACACCGATAAAGCAGATACTATCAACTGAATCTGGCCCAGCACTATTGAAATGAGCAAAATACATAATAGCTGCATTTCCACTGTTGGGCCAAAAGCGAGCGTGCTAGTACATAACAGGGCCAGTTGCATTTCCACTTGGTACTTCCGGGGCTTAATCGGGCCTCCTTTGGGCTTCCTCAGCCCAACTGCCAGGGTTTTTGGTCGCTGAATACCTTGGTCCAAAGCAGACCAACTGGGACTTAACCAGTTAACTCATATAACTCCTGTTTTCTGTCAGTGAGCTCCCTCTGTTGCCCTGGCTAAAAGAATAACAGTATAGTGAGACAGGAGAGATCTCTCAAACATCCTCAGGATTATCCATATGAATAATGGTGGAAAATTAATAGAAATGTTCATTCTTTTTAAAGAACTTTGACAAATGTCTAATTTTATCAATATTTTTCTAAATGTGTAAGCCTTTGGACCGATCCTGCGACAAATAAATGGAAGCACAAGCAACTGAATAAGCACGTGTTCTCTTTATATGTAGTTTTCAGTCAGCTAGTTGTGTGACGTTGTTCTATGGAAACGTGTTAAGGACAGGTTTTAGGGTAGTGCTGCAGGGCTACTGGCCCAACAGTGGAAACAGCCTGATTTTACCCTCTCAGCTCGAGGTCCAAGGCTATTGGCACCGCCCGACACATTAGCCACGTTTCCACTGTGCTAGTGCGTGCCAGGGCCAGTCGCGTTTCCACTGTCACTTCCGGGGCTTGATCGGGGCCAACGGCCAGGGTTTTCTGGACCGCCGAATACCTTGGTCCAAAGCGGGCCAGCTCGGGCTAGAGGAGTGGTTACGAACAGAGGCGGGGTTTACCTGAGTCGGGAGACGGCAGCGCCGGATGATTCTGTCAGCATTAAAGACTTAAAATAATTTACCTCAACACTCACTTTCATGTTTGAATGCCTTCTGTTTGTGATCCGATGTGGATTCTGATCACCGTATAAGGTAGAAATATTTATACGCAATGCAAAAGTCTATGCATGCTAACCATTACCATAATAAACATAGTAAATATGAACACTTGAAGAAATCAGACAAATCATAAAGGCTATCACAATCATGCTTTTATTTTATCTGTCAGTAGCCTACGTCTCGTCTCTTTATACCAGACTACCATAAAATAAAGCAACTTTCTTTTCGGGAGCTTCCTCTGTTTCTCTGACTGAAAATATCTGTAGCCTACTGGGAATCGAGAGAGTGCTAAAATAAAGAAATTATCATTCTTCATAAAAGTGATGTAGCCTAAATATGTCCTGTAACTACCAAATAAACAGAAACGGCCTCGACTGAATAAGTCAGTCTGTCCTCTTTCTTTTGTGAAATAGACCTAACGGTAATTGTAAACCTGTGGTAAAACATCTAGAAATATTCAAATATTCAAATTTAAATATTCAAGTAAACAACAAAAATGCCAGCAAACGGTCGCTTTTATCATGTTTGTTTTGCGATCACGCTGTTTTCAGTGATTTCTTTCTGATTAGTTTTCTGATAAAACTTCCATTTGTTGGTGAAATGATGGGTTAGTGTGACGTTGTTCCAGAGAGGCGTGTTACGGGCGTGTTTTAGTGAAGCGCTGTGGAGCTTCTGGCCTGACAGTGGAAAAAAATGCAGCAGATTTTGGGCCCGGTGCTACTGGCCCGAGGCTATTAGCCCGGCACGGCCCGTTTAAAGCCCTGGCTCGCACTGGCCCGACAGTGGAAAAGTGGCTTATAACAATCTATTAGTGCTGTCACGATACCATTATCTCAGTAGTCAGTACCAAACCCAGAACTATTTCATGATTATCTGTTCCAATTTTGGTACCATAGCAAGCACTATTGGGAACACACTCCCTTGACCTCAACAGACATGTCTTTGAATTGTCAACACTGCAAAAACAATAAATATAGTGTTATATTGTAATATTGTAAATATAAATATAAATATACTCAGAGTGCAAACACAAATATGCAGAGGAAGGATTCAAAGCAGCCATTTATCAAATGGTACAAAATAGATGCAATCCTGCTGATACTGCAGAAAGACTGGTATAATCACATTTTTACAATTTCAGTATCACGTTTAAAGGTCCCATATTGTCAAAACTGAAATTTCCTGGCTTTTTTCATGATAACAGAGGTCTAGGGACTATGTAACTATCATATAAGTTTCAAAACAGTCAATCCACAGACAAATGCACACAGCCTGCATAAAGTAGCGGTGCCTTTTCACGAGCCGTTGTGACTTCCGTAAAAATGTGACGTCAGAACTACTCGGTCACCGCCTTCAGTCACCACCCCAAGCACTGCCCACCGTCCCTCTATCCTTTTGCCCAACCACCAGACAACAACACAGACAACTGAGCAACAACAACACAGACAATTGTCGAGAAAATGCTGTTCAGTCGATGGATGTCAGGAAACTACATTGCACAGGCTTCCAAACAACATTAATATAAGAGACCAGTGGCTAATGTTTATTTATTCGGAAATACCACAGCAATTTAGTTTGACTTTAGTTTGTCTGTTCTGCACATTTCACAAGTGACAGCTTCTTCAATCAGGCACAGTTCAATGCCGGTTTTTCAAAGAAGCTACTCATCAAAGATGCTGCAGTCCCTAAATGGTTGGGTCCGACCTCAAATTCGCAATCCGTAAATAAACTTCTAACACATTTTATGTTACATTATGGAGCCAGCATAATCTGAAATTATAGTTTGTAAACGGATATGCAACACTAACGTGTTGCTAAGTTGATGCTGACATGTTGTTTTGTACAGTCTATGGTTGCCACAAGCTTTGACATCTGTTGGAAACAAGACAAAATATGTTGCTTGTTTTCCTATCCTGTCGTTTTTATTGAGTTAAAGACGGTGAGATTGAGTTCACTCAGTCTCTGTGTCTTTTGTTTTGCTAACAGAAACTAAAGTGTAGTGTACTTGCATGGGTAACATTATTTCAAAAGTCTGAGTTTGTTTACAGTTTAAATTAGCGTTAACGTTAAATCTGCGAGCAGCATTGATGTAATGGTAGTTATAATACTCTTACAATAATGCCAAAAGTAAAATAAAAAAAATCTGAAACATCCTTTTGTAAGCGCGTTTGAGGATATGGTTGGTTGTTTCCTGTCGTCGCCGATTCGGGTTCTGAGTCCGGCTCGAACATATAAGGCCAGATAACATTTCCCTCAGCACTGTCCATCTTTACAAGTGTTTTATTTTACCATACTTGTGAGCATCACCAAGCCACAGCAGGCTACAGCATACATGACCCTAGTTACCTACGGTTGGCCTGGCCGTGTGTCACTCAGAAAAACAACAGGCCAATCAGAAGAGAGGCTCATGAATATTAATTAGACAGGCCAAAACCGACCTGTTCTTAGCAGAGCTCCCGAGAAAGGAGCTGTAAAAATATATTGAGATGGTTTTTGGTACTTATACCGCAAATATATATTCTTAAGGACATCAACACCTAAATAAAACTCCAGAAAGGTGCACAATATGGGACCTTTAACAATACTACAATGTATGAAACTATGTTTTGTGGGTTTCTTTTTAAAGTGACCATACCTGCGCTTTTCTTTTTTCTCTTTGTGTTTCTCCACATCTCGTCCTCTTTCTTTGCCTTCTTTAGGTTTGTCCTCACATTTCTCCTTGTTTTTGTGTTTATTTTTGTGTTTCTTCCCAATCACTGGGTTCTCCACAGGGACAGGTGGAGGAGGACTGGGCGTCCGTGGCCCTTTTCTTTTTCCATGGCCACTCTTAGATGACCTGGTCAAAAAAGTAAATAGCAGTCAAGTATTTAAATTGATAAAAATCTGTTTAAGTTCAAATAAGTAAGGGATAATAAAGCTGTAACTGATGTTTACAGTGTAATTTTTTAACAGACGTGTAAAAATGACGGTTATTTCTTAAGTTAAGGCTCGTCAGTTCTTGCACTCCGTCCGCTTTAAATAAAGTAGAGCCATCGGATTGCTTTTATTTGAATGAATTCACATTTATTTAAATTCATTATTAAAAGAGAGAGACAGAGAACTGAAGGAGAAGGAACAGAGAGAGAGAGAGAGATGCGTGCGCGAGTTACCTGTGTGCGTCTCTTCTTTAAAGTCTCGTCCCCTCTTTGCTTAAGCATATAGCTAACTTAATGATTCTTTAATGGATTTATTACAATTATTTATGAATGACAGGCAACACTGACAGTGACAAGGCAATCTTTATTTGAACTAATCATGTCATTTATTTATTGTTAATTCTTTGTGCCGCTTTTTGTCATTCAACGTCTTCTCCAAGTCTTCTATTTCGTCTTGTGCCTGGGCCCATTTCTCAGAGTTGCCATATTCACCATACAAATTAAACGATATGCAAAAATCATCCATTTAGCCTACCTAAATAAACGTTTTCATATGCGTCTCTCACTCTGCTTGCAAGTGTATCTGTGTTACTATGGTTACCAATGTAGCGGATTAATTTCGAACTGTAATCAAACTGACTGGAACTACCTGTGCATTAAACGGTTTTACTGCACACCTTCCAGCCAATCAGAATCGAGTATTTAAACAGCCCATAGTATAAATGCAGATAATTTTCCAAACCTGCTGTCTGTCTCCTCTATCCTGTTCTGGTCAGATACTGGAGAGGAGATGACTGAAGAAGTGGAGGACTTTTTTTCTTTCTTTCCGGAGTTCCCACCTTTCCCTGCTCTATGTTTGGGTGAGCCGCTGGATTTACGGGATGAGGGTGAACCCTTAGAACTGGTGCGCTCAGGAGAAGCCTAAGACAGATCAAGAGCACACCAAAATAAAACTCCAAAGATAACAGTCTGTAATAAAAGGCTAATTAATACTAAAATTAACATTAATTTTGACTTTCTTTTGTCTGTGTTCAAATAACTTACCCTGTCCTTAGAAGAACTACTGGTCCTGGTTTTGGAGACTGGTTCCTGTTGAGAACATACATGTCATTACTATCTGTATTGATAAATTCAGAAAAACTCACATTAACCTTCTTTCAATATTTGGAGTTAATGCAGTAAAATGTCTATGGTAACACTTTAATCAGTAAAATGACTGCAAAAGCCATGATTTAAACAACTTTACAGTTCAAATGTAGATTGACAAAATATACTCTATATCTAATTCCTCCTTTATTAAGCATTATATGGAGGTAATATGAAAAGATTATGCCATCAAATCTGGAGGACAGTCCATTCCCTTCAGATAAACATTCATATAAAAAAACAGCTCCACGTTTTTACTTTGAACAAAGTACCTGACACAAACCTTTGTTTAAAAAAAAAAAAAAAACTAAAAAACATTATGTGGGTTTAAATTGCTGGGCTCCAATTGATCCCAGTGGGTAAAAAATATTGGTACATTTGAGGGTAACAGGAGGGCCAAGAGAGGAAATGGAATATGTTTCACATGTTGCTTTCTAATAAAAAGTTGTCAATTTGTGATACTTTCTCATCTCATATTTTTTTATACTTAAATATACAATAGAATTGTTTAATTCAGTGATTGGTATTGGTGATCGTATCGGCCAACACTGCTTCCAATGATCGTAATCGGCCCCAAAAATCTTGAACGGAGCACCCTTATTCTGAAAGTTTAGTCATCAGATTAAGTCCTATTGCAATTCCTGTTTTTCCGTCCCCACATTTAAGAACTCTTGAAAAGTTGAAATTATAAAGAAAAAGACTTTTTATGGCCTTAAATTTGATATAACTGAATTTAAGACTTTAAGGACCTGCGAGGACCCTGCAACGTGCAACCCAATCTAATATACCTCTTTCTTGATGACGATCTCTTCTCGTTTGTCCATGTTTTCCTGTTCCAGCTTCATCAGCTCACGTTGAATCTTCTGTCTCTTCATTTCAAGAGATAGCTCGTAATCGTAGTCACCGTTATCGGAATCTAGTAAAATCAATGACAAATATATAACTGCTGGGAAAAAATGGCAAGGAGACAACGAAGCATTACCTGTGATGAGAGGAAAGACTGTACTGCATTCAAAACCCCTTCATCAATCATCCATCAAGTTCACCCAAAAATGACAATACTGTTATTTACTCACCTTCATGTTGTCCCAAACACAATTCATCTTCAAAACACAACTGAAGATATTTTTTAATTTAGTCTTTTATTCACATATAAACACTGATCAAAGCACATACATAGATGGAAGCTTTAACGTGCTTGCTTGACATGCAAGAACATGTCAAGTACAGTTTGGTTTACCATTAGAGCTGCACAATTAATCATAAAAAGGTTGCGATCTCAAAACACCCACACGATTGACTCGGCTATGTCTATTAAACCTTTGACAAATATGTATAGGTATTCATGTAAAGGAATGAAACAGCTTAGAAAAAGTATTTTCAACCACACAGTATCATTACTTCTGTGTTATAATGAATACATTTTAACAGAAGTACTGGGATAAAAGTTTATAGCTCAGATATAAACACTGAAGTCTACAGTAGCGACCAAATTAGAGTAAATTACCTATTGAAACTAACTTGATGCTTCAAATAAAGATTGTATTATTACATTGTTATATCAGAAAGTGGTGAAAAGGGACAGTTAAAAAAATGTAATTGTCACTGAATCATTAATTCAAAAGATTTGTTCTTGAAGTCTTTGTGAGTGAGTGAGTGAGTCATTCATTTGATGGTTTTTTTTTAATTATTAAAAAAAAACATTCTAGTAAATTACTTTTTTTTGTTTGTTTAGTTGTCTGTTCAGAATTGTGGGAGAATCACAATCTCTGTTTGAAACAAAAAAAGTGATTCTCAAGAATCGTGCAGCTCTACTTACCATTTTGATGTGCTCTATGTATGTGCATTGATCAATGTTTATATGCGAATAAAAGCCTAAATTAAATCTGTTCATATAAAGTGATCAAGTCTCTTCAGAAGACTTGGATTAAACTGCTCGATTAAAATTCTTGTTTAAAAAAATGTGTTTCAAAGATGAAAAAAGTATTCTGGGTTTGGAATGACACGAGGGTGAGTAATTGATGACAGAATTTTCATTTTTGGGTGAACTATCCCTTTAAATGTCTTCTAATCAGATACATCAACTTTGTGGGTACTTTGGAGAATCTTCACCTTCACGACTGGCTTCCCAATCTGCCGTCTCCTCCTCACTAGCAGGAGTGCGTTCCTTTGTGATTTTAATATCCTCTTTCTCCCTGTGTCTGCCTCGGGATGAATCTCGCTGCTAATGAGAAACAAAATGTCAAAGAACTCACCAAAAACAATCAATCAACAATTTAAAAAAAGTATTGTAAGCTGTTAGAGCAGCCTACTCTGGTTGTAGGTGAAGTGGGTTCGTCTGCGTCTCTTTTCTGTGTGTCACCATCTACATCCTGTCTCTTATTCTTCATCCTCTCCCTGAGATCCCCAGGGGGCCTCTCGGCTGACCTGCAGACCAGCACACATGCAGAACGTCAAGCATTCGGCCAAGAATTTGAGCAGGTGCATTTACGAAACAACATCTCTTCAATGGAATCTCACCTGCTGAACGTTCCAGAGAAGCCTTTTCCTCGTGATGGGGTTCCATGTGTGTACCGACACGTGTTACCGTAACTGCAGTTCCCAGTTTTTAACCAGTTTCTACAATGAGTCTGCAAGGGAAGACAAATGTGGGACAGCCTATTGCATTTCTACACTTTACAAGGGCACCTGGACCAAAAAAGATTTTTTTAAACCCAGTGAGCCACTACCTAGACACCAGAAATACTTCCTAGGTAGGCAGCTCACCAAGTTTCCATTGCTCAGTAGTGGGTGACGAGTATCCCTACCTCTGCTGCATTACTGGCCGTGCTGGGCCCGAGTCTCTCAAACACGCTGGGCCTGCGGGAGGGGGTGGTTGTGCTACTGCTGCTGTCCGATATGGTCTTTGAATTCTCCACTGTAACCTTCCGCCTGATCTTGGACATTCTGCAGGGCTGCATTAGAAAAATGGCAAATAAAAGGCACCAGCATTTTGAAGCTGAATGCAGTGTTGTAGTTAAGACCAGCTCACTGAGTCAAGTCACAGAGACCAGAAGATGGTCAAGTCCGAGTCAAGAATAAGACCAGAAGAGGGCTGAGGTCTTGTCAAGACAGAGATTGAAGACGATGAGTTCGATTCAAGACCGAGTCCACACTCCAGAGTGCATGACCAATATGGCCTTTTTTTTTTTTTTTTTGAGACCAAGAAAACATGGCCTGTTGAGTCATGTACTTGGAAGCATGTGGACTATGTCTTGGCTCAAACTCAACTCTCTTCTGGGTTTGGTCTTCTTGACTCTTGTTCTCAACTACAACACTGGATGAATTACATTACATTAATTCTAAGGTCACATTCATATCTAACTACCTCAGCCTACAGCCTATATTATTGTGCCATTCAAGTGGAGTCTGAAATCTGGAAATGGCGACTTCTGAGCACATGAACGACCAACTGAAGTCATATTTACAAGTGGGAAACTCGGAATTCTAAATGAGACACGAGTTCCTGTGTTGTGACATTGGAAGGGGAGTGTTGATTTGAAACATGGCAGCAACAATGATAATATAGGCCTGGGATGGGAAACTTCGGTCCTGGAGGTCTACTGTCCTGCAGAGTTTAGCTTCAGCCCTAATCAAACACACCTGAACAAGCTAATCAAGGTCTTCGGGATTACTAGAAAGCTACAGGCAGATGTGTTTTTATCAGGGTTGGAGCTAAACTCTGCAGGACACTGGCCCTCCAGGACCGAAGCTGCCTATCCCTGATATAGGCTATATATTATAGCTTTAGTCTAAATAGAGATCAGAGCCGGTAGCCTGTTAAATCACTAAATTTTCCGTTTCAAATCTAGCTTTTGGGATTTATTGTTCACAATATAATTCATTTGTTTGGTCTTATGTACTTTAATGAGTGGGCTTCCACACTTTTTGACCAATGAATGTCCCTGACTTTTCCAGTCGTTCATGATTAAGTTACTGCGTGTATTTAAAAAAAAAAAAACTGTACAAAAATTACAAAGGAAGATTTATATCAGGTAACTTACCAATGCCTAATATTACGAGATTTACACATTTATAATCTACTTATTTGTGAACAAACGTCTCCAAAACGACAACAAACTTCCATGACAGAAAAAATAATAATAAATCACAATTTTAAAATTATTTGATAGTTCCTGTTTTCCCGTGGGAGTCCCGTTCATTGTAACACTCGCACAAGAACAATAGTCACATTTGTGCAAATGCGACTGCCTACCTCTCTCTATAACAGGGTTTCTCAAACTCGGTCCTGGAGGGCCACTGTCCTGCAGAGTTTAGCTCCAACCCTGATCAAACACACCTGAACAAGCTAATCAATGTCTTCAGGATCACTAGAAACTCACAGCTAGGTGTGTTTGATCAGGGTTGGAGCTAAACTGTGCAGGACAGTGGCCCTCCAGGACCGAGTTTGAGAAACCCTGCTCTATAAGGTGCATTAACAATGTTATAGCTACTAGCAAGGCATGCGAGGTTTCACTAAAAAGGTGTTTTATAATCATTCGCGTGTTTTAAGCAGTCATTCATTCGCAGAATGCCGTGGTAAGAGCAGCATATAATGCCGCGCGGCCTACACTGATAGCACAAGCCTCGATAACGACCCCGCTGAAACTGCTGCTGATTGACCCGTAAACAAATACAAACAGGAACTTTACCCGAATATGAATGATGCGTCAAGTCCAGTTTCACAGACTGTTGGGGATAAACTCCTAATCACATGCAAAGGTCTTGCAAAGCGGTCTTCCCCTTAGCCGCCGTCATGATGCTGGCGAGACAGCGCAAACTGCACACATACAGCTTCCCGAAGTACTGAGGAGAGGAGGATTATGGGAAACTGGAGTGGGTATTTTTGGTGTGTTTGTTTTATATTTCGTTTAAACCGTTACTTTAAAAATAAATAAATACAATATACATGGAAAATATAGTTAGTAATGTAATATATTAGATTACGCTTTTAGATAATGTATTCTGACTACGTTTTTCTTTACTTTTAGATAACTTTTGATCTTACTCATTTGTCAACTTCAGCAATATTTTGTACCATATGAGACAGATATAGTGCATTTTTTCTGCAACAACACCCATTCATTTTTTTTATGTGCTAATGTTTTTCTTTGAAAGTCTTTGAAACTGTTGTTGACTGGAATAAATGTATCTTTGGCATACTAAATTCTGTACCATTCATTTTTGCTTGCTTAGTTGGTAGCCTACATAACTACAACCAGACTTTAGTATTTAAATCAATGTTACTCTTTTTCACATGTATGCATCCAGAATAAAGATTCTTAATATTTTTTATTTATTTATGTTTATACTACTCCGTATGGTTAAAAACATGCTATAATGTAAATAAATAGCAACCCTACAGTAGGCTACTTTTGCAACATTTAGTTCCATTCTACAAGCTTACCATGACAATTTAAATCTTGACATTTTAATTACTAAGTGGCTAAAATATTTGGCCACATAGTGTTTTGCACGTTTATTTTTCCGATAAATGTCGCTCATGGGGATATTTTGCATAGGCCGATATTAACAGAATAAAGTGAGCAACTTATTTTTTGTTAAAGTTTTTTTTTTCTTTTTTTTCACAAATGTGTTTATGGAGAAGGCAGGACACTAATTGGCCAAAGTAATAGGGATTTTATTAATTATTCTGTGCCATAGTCTCAGGCTTATTTGGCAAATAGCAATCTTAAATATGATGCAAGAGCCTTTTCTTATAGTTTTCTATTGTTTACCTGGATTAAAAACAATTTCAAATACAACCTTTACAACTTAAAAGTAAAAAGTAAGCATGCAGCAAGCCACATTTTTTATGATCAATTTGAGACCAAGGCTATGTTGAAATCACATAAAGGCCCTCCAATGTAAATAAGAAGGCAGAGACCAGTGGAGCACAATTACATGTCATCTAAAGAATGATACAACATACATAAAAGTTAAAATAACAAGGTAATGACAAATAAGACCCTTCTTGGATTTATCTGTGTAATGTTAAAAATAAATGAGGCAAAAGTGAAAGCACTGACTGAATTTAAAAGTTTTGGAAAGATATCTGAGGGTCTTTCACAACAAACTCCTGTTTCTCAGAAGGACTTTAATGATCAACAAAGTTTTGTATTCTGTATTAATATATTGTGGTAAGTCATGTTTGTATGAAGAACACAAGGAATGTTTTTAATTTATGATAGCAATCTTACATATCTTGAGCATGAATGTTTATCAGGTGGTCCAGCCATGGGAGATTGTATGGATGGATTTAGAGGGAAAGCTCACACCAATGAAAGAAGGAGTACATAATGGTATTACAAAGCGTTGTGTGGCTTTCCCACTGAAAACAAATTTGGTGTGCTCTCTTAACAGATCAAGGCACTAACTTTGTAAATAAGTCTACTATTGATAAAGGGTTACTCTTCATTTAATTAAAGATGTCCTTGTTACAGTGTAATTATACATTTAAGTACTATTAATTAACATGTGCTAAATGAACACATACTCTCTCTTCTCTCTCATCATCATTTTAATTTAATCAGATCTGTTCATGGCAGTCACATATTATAATGGCATGTGTCTTTTTAAATCTAAATGAGACAAAAACTTGTTTGACAATGTCTTGTAGGCTTTGCAACGGGATTTTGTAATGTTCTTAGACTTTTTCAAGATTATTACACACAAATATATTAAAGAGACGGGTTTAAGAGCTGTTTAAACTGCTATTTATTTTTCCTTCTTATCACCTTGCTCCAAAACTGAAGATCATCGGTGAACATGATTTCACCAAGTACAACATGATCAACACCTTTGTCTGCATCGTCCCCAGAGGAAGCACCAGTGCCCTCCTTGTCCCCTTAAAATGCACCTAGGCTTGCCTCGTCCCCAAGAAGAAGCACCTGTGCCTGTCGCCTCCCCACATGGGAGCACCCACTCGAAAGAGACCATGCCTGTGGAGCTTTGGAGATTTGGTAAATCCCTTCTATCGTAAGGAATCTGGAATCATAAATCTGTTTTTTTTCTTTCTCTCCATTCTGTCACCTGATGTCTGGGTTCCTTGCCACTGTCGCCTCTGGTTTGCTTAGTTGGGGACACTTAATATTCAGTAACATGCACTGACAGGAGAACAAAAGTTGAACTCAATTGAATCAACTGACATCAGCTGAAAAATGACCCTGTTGTCTTTTTAGAGCTGCTTTACAGCTGAATATAATCATGTTTGCATCACTGATCTTTATTTTTCTGTTTATCACTGTAAAGCTGCTTTGAAACAATCTGTATTGTGTAAAGCACTATATAAATAAAGGTGACTTGACTTTTGAGAAACACCTAGAAAATTGCAAAGTATAAACACACCGGACCACTCCACTCCACTCCACGCACTCAAGGTGATTTTTCCATAATAATGTGGCCATTTACAGATTGTTGTTGTTGTTTTTTTGCATAAAAATCTGACTCTCTCTCTCTCTCTCTCTCTCTCTCATTATTCTGAAACTGAAAGTATTAAGAAGCAAATTAGAGACCAATACCGTGTGAACAATGTTTTATTGTGGTAAAAACAGCTGTAGGTAAAATTAACTGTACCTAAAAACAGCTGTACCTAAATTAATTAGGTAAATTAGAACACATTAAAACAATAACCTCACTCTCAAACAAGTTATGAGTTGATAAAATATTAGCACATTTTAAGTACACATTTTGTTTAGTTAAGACTAAAAGTTAAGAATCTGAATCTGTACTGTGTGCTCAGGTTGTTGATGGAAGACCTTTATTGAGTTTTCTTGATCACATGTAAGGCTATGATCTTTGATGCCAGTAGAGCCTCATTACAGGCCTGAGGGATAAAGCTGGGAGGAAGAAGAAACCCATATCGACCACGATCCTGAAGCTCAAAGGTGAAGGAATATTTTATCCCAAGATTATACGCCCAGTCATCAGAGCCTCCTGGGGCTAAATCTTGTGAAAGAAAAACAAAAGTATTAACATAACAAAGAAACAGGCAAAAGTTCAAATACAGTTATCAATAAAATATTTGTATTCTAATAAACAGCAGAAAGCTTACAAATGGTTTTTGCACCCGGACCATACTTATAGATACTCCTGTAGTATCTGCGTATTTTTGTTGAAGCTTCCTTAACAAGTTCAAACTGTCAGAAAGAAGTTAGAGAAGTTTAAAAAAAAAACCATTTCTTTTTACTTGTATTATTTACTAGAATGGCCCACCACAAACACAAACGCTCATGCATCAACTTCATCACACACCAACTCATTGTGGTTTGGAGCCTCATCATAGGAACAGGAGTAAGGAAACAGAAGCATCTGAGAGTAGGAGTGAATGGAGAGGTACAGTTTGACTGTGTCCTTATGTGAGCGCAGGAACTGCGCCACGGCCTGAGTCTCTGGTTCAGACTCTGGGAACTGACCGCAATATGTAGGATCACATGGATTACTGGAGGCACCCTTTGCTTTAGAACAGAGTGGAAGTATTAAACCAGGAGTAATATCAGTTCAAAACAGAAATATATTTTTTGAGAAAAAAGTAAAATTATAACAGTGGTTTTTAATGGAGGTTTAGTATTTGGAACTCACTGCACCAGTTTGCATCAAAATTTCTGTTCAAATCAGCTCCAGCACAGTCGCTGTCTTTGTTAACAGAGCGGTTTTTCCTCCACATACGATCCTTGTTGGTAAATGAGAAGTTGCTCAAGATAAGATTAATGTCATAAGGATTTTTTCAAATAAGTAATTCATAATATACTAAAACTATGTATTATTATAATTTCAACAGCATATTAAATGCACTGCAATAATAATAATTTTTAACATATTACTGTTGTCCATGTGTACTTGTATCCATCTGGGTTCATGACTGTCAAGACGTAAATGTCCATGTTGTTCAGCATCTCTGTGATTTCAGTGTTCTGGTTGTAAAATTCTATTGCCTGGCAAAAAAAAAAAACAAAAAAAAACTTTCCATTAGATTTCCCATAATTGCTCTAATTTGCTCCAATTGAACAATTACTGGTCGTGAAAGCTTGTAAAGATGCATTTCTCAATCTGCTGTATGTCAAGGTCAAATAAAGGCACAGAACCACATAGTCCAGCAAGGTAATCCATTATAAAGAATGGAGCGGCAGGACAAGAGGGGAAACTATGAGAGTTGCTGCATTGGTTCTGTTGCTGAAATGGCACAAACTCAAGGCACCAGCAATATCTACGGAGAGAAACCAAGTTTTTTTCTGGAGTTTAATTTTAGCAGGAAGAATTGGGAAGCATACTGGCATAATGATCAGTGTGGATTGAGCCAAATACATGCAAACCAGTTGAAATGTGAACAGAAATGATTTCTAACTGGACAACGACCCAAAGCACATTTCCAAAATACGCTAATGTTACCTTTAAGTGACCTACGCTAATCTGGCCTTGATTAGTGCATTAGCCAAGATCGTGAAATCTGCCTTCAAGACTGGCAAAAAAATATATACAGTTTAAACATGCAAAGCTCAAACTGACGTGGGACTCTTCAAGATGTCATTTAAGGGCTTAATATATATATAGTTTTATCCAAATCATGTGCAAATGGAAAGTAGAAATTGGTTAAATATGGCTTAAAGAGGTTGGTGAAGAAGGGTGAACGTGATTTCACCAAGTATGTTCCTGGATCAACATCTTTGCTGATCCTGGAACAACATTCCAATCAACCAATCAGATTTGAGGGACAAGTTCCGTTTATGTCAAGTTTAGGCTTACAACCAGGGTTAGGGGCTTTTACATCAGTGTTATTCACCAATCATTCCCCTCTGATTTTAGGGATAAATTAGGTTTAGGGGTGGGGATAGGGGGTTAGCGTGATTTCACCAAGAACACCAAAACATGTTCCTGGATCAACATCCTTGTTGATACATACAACATTCCAATCAACCCATCAGATCTGAGGGATAGGTTTTCAGTTAATGTCAAGTTTAGGCTTACAACAAGGGTTAGGTGCTTCTACATCAATGTTATTCAACTATCATTTCCCCTCAGATTTTAGGGATACCTTATAGGTTTAGATTTAGGGGTAAGGATAGGGTTAGAACTATTTTTTGTTTTTGGACAGGATTGTTGTTGCAGGATTAACAAAAGATGCAATGATCCAGGAACATTTCTTACTTAGCAAAATCACAGTGACTCTGAGGGTGAAGAAAAGCATGACACAGACAGCTTAGGTTAAGGCTTAAGCTATAATGCTGAAAGGAGATTGAACACTTTATACTAACATATTTGACAAACCACATGCAAAAGGCTGGAGCAATCCACTCCCGTGCATGAATCCCACAGTCCAACCACATGGCCCTCTTCACCTCATCTCTCCTGCCTGACAGCTGCAGCGTGAAGACAGACAACCAGACTATAGTCATCATTTAAATTGTGGATGTGTTTGTAATGTGTCTGAAAAATATATATTCAAAGAACACTCAGATCTCTATAAATCAATCCTTAATACAATGAGTGTACCTTTATAACATAGAGTGGCCGCTTCTCAGAAGATGACCCAATAAGAATGACTTTCACCATGTCTGAATGATCTTGGTTGGTCTTATTTATCCAGTAATAGATCTGAGAGAAAAAAGTTGGTCAAATTGTCATTTTCAGTTAAATGAATGCAAAGGTTGAGGTACATTTTCAAATATTTGTCAATTTACATCTTCTAAGGAATGATATCTCTCGTAGAACACGCCTCCACTCCGGGGATCTGATGTATCGTTTCTGGTCTGCATCTCAACCAGTGCTGGTGTGTTTTCCAAAAGAACTCTGCACAAATATCAAAAACCAGATCTGAGTCTTAAAAATCAATCAGTTGCTTTTTAACATGCAGACATCAGATAAATCCTGAACATAATAGCCATAAGTATAAATGTATAAATGCGAACACTCATTTAAATATTCATAATAAATGAACAAAAAAGCTCCCTTAAAGGTTCATTATATATATAGTCCACAATCCAACAAACTGAACAGATTTGCATACCTGTAAGTAATGCCATGTTTGCGTAGAAGTTCAGTGATAAACTCCACACTTGTTGACTGAATGTAAAGGTGAACCTCAGTATTTGTTGTAATGTAACTGGGCGAAGCAGGTTGCCACAATACTGTCTGAACAAGCACAGAACATAAGTTTACATGTCAGCTGAAACTCACAGGAGCATACTGAGGGCCAGTTCAATAAATCAAATCAATTAACCGGCAATATTTGTAAAATGATTCTTACTTAACTTCTTGTGTAACTACAGTATAGATATTGCATCTCAAATTTGATATTCAGGTAACACTTTACAATAAGGTTCATTAGTTAACAATATTAACTAACATGAACTAACAATGAGCAATACATTTGTTCCTGTATTTATTCATCTTTGTTAATGTTAGTTTATAAAAACAGTTGTTCATTGTTTGTTCATGTTACCTCACAGTGCATTAACTAATTTTAAGAAATACAACTTTTCATTTTAGAAATGTATTAGTAAATGTTGAAATCCATATTAACTAAGATTAATAAATGCTGTAGAAGTATTGTTCATTCTTAGTTCATGTTAACTAATAAAAAACGTATATTGTAAAGTGTTACCGATATTCACAATCGGCCTCTGACAGAATGCCAGTAAACAGATGGCAATAAATCACCTCTCACCTCATTGTGACTTGTCATGTTCCGCACTGTGTCCACATGTTCCTGTGTGGATACAGTGATGGACAAAACCTGGTCACTGTGCATGAATAGGGAAACAGCAGCAATCATTTTAATTGTTATGTAGGATATGCAGATGAAGGGGCAATAGTGTTAAGAAAGAAACATCTAATCACATGCAAGTAGCCTACTTTATAGAAAAATATGGATACATAATTATTCACAATAACCACTTCAGCAAAGGATGTAATTTCTGTTCATTTAAAACATTTGGCTGCCATAACATCATAACAAAGTTATTCATAGCCTACTTGTATTTTAACAGTAATCCATCAGAGCTACAATGTTTGCATATCCACATTTAATAGATGAACGCACATTCAAGGAAATATTTGTTAAATGTTGAATAAAATAAATTGCATTGGAACATAGGTGAGATGCTTTTTTTTATTTCATTTTCTCCAGTAAGAAGCTTCATTGTTTACAGGGAGATTTCACATGAATAACAATAAACAATTATAAAACACTATGAAAACCTCTTAGCTTACTAAATGTTGACATATCACAGAGGTTTTTGGTACTGGGTGTTGCTACAGCCAACAACTCAATTAATAATAGCCTAATATAACTATATACTGCATTATTTAAAAAAAAGAAAAAAAAGAAGAAGAAAAAGAATTGACTTACTGTTCCGATTTGCAGATACATTTCTCAAGAAAGATGTTAAAACATATCAAGCAAGCCAGTGGTATAAGGGGCCTCATTTCTTTTTTTGTTCTGTCTCCAAATAGTTTGTGCAATAATGTAGACACGGTAAGAGGTCAGTATTGATCTAGAACTGTTTGTTTGCTGGTTAAAATGTACTTTGAATTGGCTTGGTGCAGCCTATTTCAAATGTTTGTAAAATGTTTATAAGAACTGCATTTTTTTTATTTTTTTTTATTATGATATGAAAACAAATGGTGTCATCATTCAATCTAGTAAATTTGAACATTTCTTGCCTGCGATGAGCAGAACATGTAGGGTAGAAGTCAACCATAAATCTTAACACTAGGTGGCAGATTTTGACAACAGAACAGGACGCAGAAACGAAACGGATGATGTACTGTAGGCTCCAGTGCAGTAGGTGGCAGAAAAGCAGTTTGACAAACACAATTAAACACTAGAAAAAGTGAAAAACAACCAACAGCCGACCAGTGGTAAGCATTTCCGGGTTCTGACGAGTGATGTGTTGTCATTTTGGTAAAGATGTCAGCGCACGATCACCTGTCTCTCTGTCTGTGCGATTTAATCAGGTAATAATTTTAAAGTATTTATTAATTTTTATAGATTGTGTCGAATAAGTGAAATCCAGCGAGCTGCTGTTACAGTACGAATGTATATCAAAATCTTTTTTGACGGTTTATTTTCTGTTTCTGAATGAATGGATGGATACATTTATATGTATTTTTGAAACATTAAAACACAGTGGTGGATGCTAATCTGTAGTTTCGTATAACTGCAATACTTAAGACATTCACAGTATTTCTGATGATGTTGAATGATTTCATGTCATAAAGTCACTTTAAACCCAAGTGTGATCACCCACATTTATATGATGATGATAATGATAATAAAAATCCCAAACTGTTCAGCCTTCTACAAGTGGCTTATTAATCAGTACAAATTATGTTAGAGGATGTATAGGAAATCTATAACATAATTTGTTAGAATTAGTTTTGTGATCATGTCTATGCACTAACTTTTTATTAGGAAACCTTTTGTATGCCAACTGCTATTACTGGGAAAGATGGATTATTGTATGTGACTTTTGCCTTCCACAGGTTATTGTGGACACTGCTGTTACCATGCTTCTATCTGAGTCTTGTCCTGACAGCCATCCTCTTCCTCTTCATCATGGGGGTGAGAGCCTGGCTGCAGATGAAGAGGAAGACCAGGAGAGCTCAGGATGGCCGGCCTGCCGTGGCCTTCTTCCACCCATACTGCAATGCGGGAGGAGGAGGAGAGAGGGTGCTGTGGTGTGCTTTACGTGCTCTTCAAAACAGGTCAGCTATATCAGCTCTTTTAGAGTGGGCCATTTATTTGACCAGGCATTTATGGGTCAGTGACAAATAAGGAGTGAAAGCACACACAAAAAAAGCACTAGGTATAATTTCAATAATTGTTAACTATATTGAAACTGTTATATTTTTTAAGCTTGTATTCTATTTTTTAGTTACATATTTTATTGTATGGTTGTTTGAATTTAGTCATTGAAATGTCATACAGAATTAGGCTACATATTTATAATGATTCCATATGATGATAAAAACTTCTACCAGATCAAAAGCTAAGGATGGTAATTATTCAGAAGATTTCTTGTGAAGTCTTAAAATGATCATGTATGACTGCAGTGTTCTCAACATAATATTAATCTTTTAAACCGGCCCATTAGTTGGTTGTCCATGGAAAACTGTACCTCCACTTTCAAAAAACATGACGTTTGTGCACTTAAATTCAACTTAATATCGTATTCCAAGTGAAATATAAAACATTATTTAATGATGTCCTATACATGACGTGGAAACTTGCACCACAGTGTATTTGGTTCCAAAAAAAAAGAATCAAAAATTCTGAACAGAGCTTAAAGGGTTAGTTCACCCAAAAATGAAACTTCTGTCAGTAATTACTCACCCTCATGTTGTTCCAACCCCCTAAGACTTTCGTTCATCTTCGAAACACAAATTAAGGTATTTTTGATGAAATCTGAGAGCTGTCTCACTCATTCTTAGGATTCTAGGCAATTTCATTCTGCCGGTCCAGAAAAGTTAGTAAAGCCATCGTTAAGGAGTCCAAGGATTGATCGAGCTCTCAGATTCCATAAAAAATATCTTAATTTGTGTTCCGAAGATGAATGAAAGTCTTACGGGGTTGGAACAACATGAGGGTGAGTAATTACTGACAGAATTTTCATTTTTGGGTGAACTATCCCTTTAAGGATCCTCCTTAATGTTTAAACTTTCTGTCATTCGTCATCATAATGAATCAGGATGAAACCTGCCCTAGAATGTCTGTTATCCTGGATGACATTGAAAGGATAATAGTGTAGCGATAAAAGTCTTTCAAGTATTACAATTAAATTAAATATATATCATTAATTTATGAAATTATTTCTAGATCACTGTGATTGTTTTTTTGTCCCCCCGTCCCTCATTTCTCAGTGTGTGCCCGATGGATGGATTTATTTATTCCGTTTTACTTTAGGTGTGAACTGTTATCGAGCATGACATTTTTGAATATTGTCTTTAAAATATAATCGCTCATGAAAATGTAGGATAAGACTATATAGTTGAATCACTAGGCATATTTAAAAGCTATAGTCTTATATTTGCTTAGGACAGCAAAGTGAGCATGGTACATCGCTGACCCTTATATAAAGTTCTGGCATTTGAGTGAAGCTGTCTTGAAATGCATGGATCAACATGGCTGGGCTTTAGCAGCAGCTTATTACATAATGAAAGACTACTCATGATTTCAGGAGGATTCATACCTTTTTTATTCCCGTATATTCACATAGGTACCCAGATGTTTCCTTCGTGGTCTACACAGGTGATCAGGGCGTGACAGCAGAAGAGATTTTAGATGGAGCACGGCGGCGCTTCAACATCAGACTCCCCCGAGCTGTTAAGTTTGTCTTCTTGAGACATCGTCTCCTGGTGGAGGCAAAACTCTACCCACACTTCACCCTTCTGGGGCAGAGCGTGGGCTCCATCTTCCTGGGGTGGGAGGCATTGACTGAGTTTGTTCCAGACATCTACATTGACTCAATGGGCTATGCCTTCACTTTACCTGTGTTCCGTTATCTGGGTGGATGTCACGTGGGAAGCTATGTGCACTACCCAACCATCAGCACTGATATGCTGTCTGTGGTTCGAGAAAGAAACCCAAGGTTAGTCATTAATGTTACTGAATTTAAGTGATTCCACAGTTTAATTTTTAATGATTCAAAACATTAGTTTTTGGCTGATGTTGGGGTTAAAAGAACTCCATTATGACCTTATGCTAGTTCAAAACTGACCCTATTTGCATTCTTAATGAACTTATTTTTTTGTGTTATGAATTAGTGCAGTAGTTCTGAACCAACTTACAACAGGGCCTTGATATAAAATTGTATCATTTAAAATAAGTATTAAAAGGAAGCCTAATTTTCAAAGTGTGATTCTAGACCTGGAAAAGCTATGCAAATAAAATCTTAAAATTCCATGCCCATTTTTAAAATAATTATATACATTTTTTTATAATTATGCTAAAGCTCTAAAATATTTTATCGGGTTTGAAATTGTGGTACAAAAAATGAAAATCATTATCCTTAATCCTTATCCAGTAAATTATGAACGACTTGAACAGTCATGTAAATTGTTTGGTATATAATATTTCACAATATTACTGTTTTACTGTATTTTTGATCAAATAAATGCAGCTATGGTGGGTAGAAGAGACTTTTTTTTCCAAAAACAAAGTTGTGAATGATAGTGTATATTATTGGCTTATATAAATTTGTAATTACATTTGTGCATTCTAGGTTCAATAATGCAGACTACATCTCCAGTAACCCTGTACTGAGTGCCATCAAAGTGATTTACTACTGTGTCTTCGCACTGCTGTACGGTCTAGCCGGCTCCTGTAGTGAAGTGGTCATGGTAAATTCCACCTGGACATTAGGTCACATTCTGGCTCTGTGGCGCGCTCCTAACCGCACGAATGTGGTCTACCCACCATGTGACGTTCAGGCCTTCCTGGACATCCCTATTGGAGAAGAGAATGAAGAGAAAGAAGCCAAGAAGTGTCACTGTGTGGTCTCGGTGGGTCAGTTCCGGCCTGAAAAAGACCATCAGCTGCAGATCAGGGCTTTTAGAAAACTTCTGGACAGGAAGGGGGCGGAGCCTGCGGGTCGAGAGATCGTGAAGCTGGTGTTGATTGGTGGATGTCGTAACCAGGAAGATAAAGACCGAGTACTGATGCTGAGGGGATTTTGTCAGGAGCTGGGCATAGCAGATAGGGTGGAGTTTAAACTTAATATCCCATTTGAGGAACTGAAGAAAGATTTAACAGATGCCACGATTGGGTTGCACACAATGTGGAATGAACATTTCGGTATTGGTAAGATAACAAATATCATGCTCTCAGCAAGTTCTTTCTCAAAACAATAGATAGATGTACTTTGTGGTACAAGTAACTAAATAATCAATGTTTGTATAAGTGTAAGTAAAATGTATAAGTCTATTAAATGTACATATATTTATTATGAAATTATTTTTGTAACGCTTTTCAAGGTTTCTTTTGTTAGCATTATTAGTTAACATGAACTAATAATGAACAAAAGTTTTACTGCATTTCATAATCTTAGTTAATGTTAATCTCAACATTCACTAAGACATTTTTAAGGTAAAAAGTTGTATCTGTCAACATTAGTTACATGAACATTTTTATTAACTAACATTAACACGGTTAATATACGTTTCAGTGTTAGTTAATGTGAGATAATGCATTAACTAATGTTAAAAGCGAGAAGCATAGTTTCTCTGCAGTAATTCATTTACATGACTGTTACACTGAGAACACTCATCTTCTCTGCAGGTGTAGTGGAGTGTATGGCTGCAGGAACAATCATTCTGGCTCACAAATCCGGTGGTCCGAAGTTGGACATTGTAGTTCCCTATGATGGCGGTCCAACCGGCTTCCTGGCAGATGATGAAGACACCTATGCAGACGCCATGGAACGAATCCTTTCTATGACTCCTGCAGCTCGGTTAGAGATCCGACACCGGGCCCGTCTGTCCGTCACCCGCTTCTCAGACCAGGAGTTTGAAGGTTCATTTCTTGCAGCCGTGGAGCCTCTAATGTCAACGCTGAGACTATGAGAGCGATGGAGGAGGAGGTCATGGTACTCTCACCGTGTCTCTATCCTGACAGACTATAGTGAATCAGCCCGATATAGTTCAGTCTAGTTCACAAGCTTGTGCTGGTCCCATAGTGCTGACTATGAATCATTCCATGTCTAGAGCAATTCATACTGACCTGTCTTGTGAACATTTGCTCTTTATTTAAAGTAAGGGATGCATCATGGGAAAAGCTGGTTCTGGTGAGATGCCACCTTCTGTTAGCTTAAAGGCAAGAGTGACATTGAATGAAAGAGTTACACACTGCAGATGAACAGAAAGCAGCTGATTTAGTTTAATTTAAAACGCATGCTGTTTTGTCTTGTCTGTTTTATGTACATTATATATGATAAATATTTTGTTTGTTTATAATTATAATAGGTTTGTTTTGTTGTAACAGGTTTCAGAGAGTTACAAATAAGAATTCAAAAATGTGATATTTCTCTTGGAAGGATGAAACATTATACTAGAGCTTTATGTTGATTGATCTTTTTTTACAATAAATGGTCTGGAAATATAACGATGTTTTCCCACATCATTTTTAGTAGCAATATTTCTGTGTTAATACACATTGGACAGCTGTGATCAATTCTTAGCATTGTCACATGCAGCTGTCCAACCTCCTGTAACAAATAAGAATTATTTTTACAATATAACTGCTATACAGAAAAGGCATCCCAGGAGCACAGATTCTGGGTAAGGTAAACAGTGTGTGTCTGGCTAGACTAGATAGGAAAGCGACCGAGAGGGGCCAAATTCAACAGGGCATAGTACCCAGGGACAGGAGGAGGGAACTGAGAGTGTTTAAACAGAATTCTTTAGCTTTTAAAATCTGAATGTTCCTGTAGATAAGTCATATTTAGGTTTAGGAAAGTTTCTCATGATAAAGACGCCTCATCCACCTGCAGTAATCTGATTCATCTCATGTTTTAAAGTTGATTATGCTCTATTAGAAATGTATTTGACAATTGGCTGATGAATATTGATACTGACTCGTAGGAAGAAATTGTTGTTTAACTACATAGCGTTTAGTATGTCTGTATTAAACATTACAGAGAATTAACACTTATAAACCCAATATTTTCTGGTAATCACCACTGGAGTAGCACAATAGAAACCAGTGAGAAAATGGAGACAGTTTCTACAAACACCTGAACATCAGTGATTAAAAATGTAAGAATGCTTCAAGTAACAAGGGGATTTTTCAAAAATCAGGGGAAGTGTAGACAGTCCACTAATACTCTAATGAGAGTTGACATGTAGTTGCAAAGTTATTTAAAGTCAACAGAATGTTCAAAAGGGACCATCAAAATAAAGTGTTACCAATGTATGATTTTAATTTATAATTTAATATTTATTATATAATTTTTTAATTGCAATCTTTGGCCAAAGCAATAGCTTGATATTTCTGCCTTTTACATTTTTGCTGTTTCCTAATTCTATAATAAGCTGTTAATGACAAATTACATTGTAACTACACATATAGTTTAGCAACACCTTCATTATTGGGACATGGTGTCACAAACTGTGGCAAAATGAACTTTGAACATAAGTTTCATTATTCCTGGACAATAACTGTGTAAAAGTTCAAAAGTTTTGTTTAACCGACTGTAAGGTCGGTGCCTTCACAGAAATGGACTTTTATTCACATTTATCAGGGTTGGATGTTTTTTTAAAGTAAGCTGTAACATATTTGATGATTCATGAACCTGATCTATCACCAAATTAACTTGTCAAGCCTTCACTGACCATTTCTCTTCGTCTCTTGATAATAGGAGTTCAAAACTACTAATTGTTAAGAAAGCAGATTTCATTCTTGCTTATGACAAAATTAGACATCTGTTCGGTGTTCATCAGTTTGCTCATTTCACTGTCAAGAAAATATCTTGATCTCATGCATCATTAAATCTTGAATTTCTCACTCCCCAGTATGTTCTTGTTTGTAATTATTTACTAGCCACATAGTCCTCTAGACAGCGTTATGGATGAACTGGACATTCCTCTGTTCAGCTCCCCTTTGACCTACAAAATAGAAAGGCAACTGTGAAAAGTCAGACTGT
This sequence comes from Abramis brama, assembly GCF_963993115.1. Lineage (NCBI taxonomy): Eukaryota > Metazoa > Chordata > Actinopteri > Cypriniformes > Leuciscidae > Abramis > Abramis brama. Next base: position 44,010,941 of record NC_139964.1, read on the forward strand.
GATCACAAGAGGCCTGCTACGGTTACTTTGCAATAATCTATTGCATTTCACTTTTCCAAGAGTAGGGGGCAAATCAGCAGTTTTAGTTATTGTTTAGAAAGAAGTGTAACAGAAATGTGTTTCTTGCAATGTCAAACATATCACAGAATATAAACCAATCTATATGCATAATACTGAAAAGCATAATAATAAAATAAATAAACAAGAATCAACTATTTAAATAAAATACATCCATCATGCAGAAACTTCTGTAACATTGCGTTACTGTAAATTATAAGGTGACTCATATTTTTTACCCAGAAAACCTATTTTTTTATAGCATTTTAAAGTAGTTTTATGCATTTAAATATAATTGTCACATGGTAACATTATAAATGAATTAATAAACGATTAATTTACTATGAAATAATTTACATTACAGTAGCACTGTGTAATTTAAACTGCTTTTCAAGTACACTGCATTCAAATGTCCAACATCTTTACAGTTAATTGTACACATTCATTTTTTAAATCAGATTATCAGAACATATTCTGGGTAAAACAAGCATTGAGTCTGTATGATAAAGTTCCTCTTTATCCAGATGTGCACGGACAGGAGAGTGATGCCAAATTAAACAACGCCTTGTACTAGGAAAGGAGGAGGAGGTCTAAAAGCCATACCAGTTAAAAACGCAACTGTTTGGTGGTAAGAGCGTCCAGTCTAACTGACAGATGAAAATGAAGTGCTGTGTTTTTCTGTATCTGCTCCTGCAGGTTTTTGGAGGTTTAGGTGAGTGTGACATGCATCATTTGCATCACTTGACTGGTAAGACATAAAGAATATATTATGATACTCTGGTAAGACTAACATGTTAGTATAGTATTTGATTAACAATAGAAAAAGATAGGCAGATATTGTACTTTGCATTGCTGAAATCTAAGTCAACAGTTAAAACTACCCATATAGCACACGTACGCCTGCAAGACGTCTGATCACTTCATCTGGAAAGCATCTGCTGTTTACTAACATCTGATAGACGTCTTTAAGATGTCAGCTTTACATACATTCTAAATCATAAACATCTTAAAGGCATCTTCTAAACGTTTATTTGATATCTGTCAGGAAATTGTCGCAAATGAGCAAACACTCTAAAAAATATGTAAATTCGCACATCAAATAGACGTCTCCGTGATGTACGTGTGCTATCAGGGTACTTTGTAATTATTAATAAAACGTTTAATCTTTGAAATCGTTTAATGTTTAACTTTAAAGCCTAAAAGTAATTGTTTGGGACTATACTTGTAAATTTCTAAATGAGTAACAGGACCTCTGTGGTGCAACCATAGGCCTTCCTCTGTTTGAGCTCAGCTCTAAAGCAGATGATGCTCTACAGATGGCCCTCAATCAGATCAATGCACGTTATGCCAGGAATCACCTCTACAGAGTATCCAAGGCGTCTGTGAAGAGGGTCAGTACACGCTCTTACAAAAACTGTTTTATCTGGCACTTTTATTCATTTCCAGGATATGAATTCTTGATATCAACAATTCAATTTTCACTAGTTAAAACGATAGTTATTGATATCAGAAATTAGATTTCTACTAGTAACAATGGCAATTTTTGATATCAGGAATTACATTTCCACTAGTAACAATGCTAATTCTTGATATCAGCATTTACATTTTCACTAGTTAAAATGATAATTCTTGATATCAACAATTCAATTTCAACTAGTAAAAACTATAATTCTTGATATCTGTAATTGTATTGATTTTGAATGGCAGCCTATGGTGACATTTCACTAGTGAAAATACAATTACAGATATCAAGAATGATAGTTTTTACTAGTTGAAATTCAATTGTTGATATCAAGAATTATCATTTTAACTAGTGAAAATGTAAATGCTGATATCAAGAATTAGCATTGTTACTAGTGGAAATGTAATTCCTGATATCAAAAATTGCCATTGTTAGGCTACTAGTAGAAATCTAATTCCTGATATCAATAACTATCATTTTAACTAGTGAAAATTTAGTTGTTGATATCAAGAATTCATATCCTGCGAATGATTAAAAGTCAAAACGGCTTGCCTATTGCCATTCCCAGGATATAAATTGTTAATATCAAGAATTATAGTTTTTACTAGTTGAAATTCAATTGTTAATATCAAGAATTATAGTTTTTACTAGTTAAAATTCAATTGTTGATATCAGGAATGAACATTTTTACTAGTTGAAATGTAATTCCTGATATCAAAAATTGCCATTGTTACTAGTAGAAACATTATTCCTGATATCAAGAATTATCATTTTAACTAGTGAAAATTGAATTGTTGATATCAAGGATTCATATCCTGGAAATTAATAAAAGTTAAAATGGCTTGCCATAGTAGGGTGACTATAGGATCTAGTCATCATGGGATTTTCACACTTGAATAGTTAACCCTGGTCCTTCTAAACCCTGTGTAAACGGAATCTTGGGTTATCTTGATCTTGCTTCACGTTTCACATTGCTCAAAATTTACCCAGGGCTAACAATTAATCATGTCTTAATAAGCTGACTTTTCACACAGTACATTCCTAAACCCTGGGTTAATGTTCTTATTTGCGTGACAGTGACATTGATTGGATGAACACAGCATGTGACCTCATATTATATATTGCTCAGTGCTATTCAAGTTTTTTTTTCTGAATAGACTTTTCGACTATAAAGTTAAGAATGAAATAGTCTCTTAAGTTGAGTTGACCATTTGAAATTTCCCCCTCAAATACTGAAACGTAGGCTACTATTTATACAACATGAGGTGTTTCTGTGACTAGCACATGAATATAGGCACGCGATTGGGTGTTAGCATCGAGTCATAACGTTCTAATATATACTGCATCATTTCACACTGTAGCCTACATGTTGTGGCTCTACAATGTGGGGTTAACACCGCAAGAGTGGTGCTAATCAACCCTGCTCCGGAACAGGGTTTCATAATTGGGTAAAAAACGGTGATAACCCTGCCTCTAAATTACAAGTAGGAACGTTCCTCTACCCGGGTATAAAGTCGGCAAAAAACTGAAGTTATGATGTGACTTGATTTTGTCCATCGGGATGTGATTGGATCATTAATGTGATCTCATGTGAGGGACAGGTTGTTCTGCCCTAAGAGACGAGATGACGCTGTAAGAATTTATTTTGATTAAAGATTACGAGGGCACATAGAAAAAGACATGCATGGATAAATCATTTATAATGAATACTGCAATATTCCATACTAAAAAAAAAGAAGAAGAAAACTTCATGGTGACTTTAAAAGTGGGGGCTAGAACAACAATAACCCATGGGTTAAGCAGTGTGAAAGGCCCTAAGATTGAGGGATGGTAAAAGAAGTACAACAAAATTAATAGTTAGATACAGTATAAAGTCACAATTACGAGATAAAAGGTGAGACCGTGGATTGTAAAAGCTAGGCAACAAAACCAAAAATATCATTAGCAGCGAATACTAGCTTTCATATTGTCAGTGATTGTACTGTGATAACTAACTGTTGATAATTTTCTTTTATTCATTTTAAGATTGTTCCTCTGGGAATGGACACATATGATCTGCATCTGAGGTTTGGCATTAGGGAGACAGAGTGTCAGAAGACCTCTGCGGCCGACCCTCAGGGCTGCATGTATCGCAAAGGTTTTTTTGTGGTAAGTTATTTCACATTAATATTATGTGATGATTGACATGATTGAGGTCTGGGTTGGCCTATAGATAACTGGTGTTTATGAAACTTGAAGGCAGTTAGTGCTCTTATTTGTATCTTTATATTGTGACAGAACAGCTGGTGTCTCTAATGGCATAGTTAGTCTCAGTGCAATTGTACCAGGGCTGTGCACCATTCAAAACTGAATTGACAGAGGCAATTTAATCTCTCAGTCAGCTCCCTAGCTTCCTCATGAATCAGTATATATCATGTACATGAATTCGGCACTGCAGTAAGGATTCTGGCTCACTACACATTTGGACACTGATTACTCTATTTCCGGCAACATGACTTAAGAACTTCCGTTAGGGGAATTGTGGGACTATTTAGAGAGCAAAAGTTTCAGTGCACTGCTAGGATTTTGCGATTGAGACAACTCTAAAAATGGCCAACTCCCTGATAAGTGTCCTGACTACTGAACTAGGGAGCTGAATGAGATGCACCCCACTCCTTTTTGATTCCGATTCAGTGGCTGAACTTGAATTGTGGTAGAAAACAAGATGCAATATGTAAATAGTTTGTATAACTGCTGTGAGTGGTTGTAATTTTCAATATAAATTTACCCATCATAATCCCCCCCCCCCCCCCCCCACACACACACACACGCACATTATCTAGAAACCACAACAAAGTGAAACAGAATGAAATAGCGCCTGTATTTGTATTTAATGTACAAATTTAATCATTTTATTTTATAGAAAATGGTGAAAGAACTATCTATGTACAATATATTTATATATTTGACATTTCCTATTCACTATCATTCAAAAGTTTGATGTCATTAATATTTTTTAAAAACAAGTAATGATCTGTAGTGACTGGACTGACATTGTATAATGGTTTGTAATAATTAATGAATCTTATTTGATTCCTGTCCATTCCCATGGTGTTTTAGTCGGAGGCAGGGTGCTATATCAGAGCACGAGTGGCTCAGGAGCTCAGTCGCATCATCTCTCTCAGATGCACAAAGGCAGACAGCTCGAGCTCGGAGTCCAGTGAGGAGGTGAGTGTGAACATAAGTGGTTCACCACGGACTTGCAAACAGTAGCATGATACAGTATGAGCTGAATTTTAAAGGGCTATGAAACCCTAAAACACGTTTTTTTTTTTTTTTAGATGTTAACATATGTACATGACTGAAAACAATAATATCACAAAATATGTTTATCATCAAGGGCAAAGTGGCTATTATTATTTTTTTTTCATTTTTCTGAGCCATTTTGTTCTTATATAATGCAAGGTTGAACTAATGTCACTTAATGTGAGGTAAACGTGTACACTCCGAGTTGTGACTGGCAACAAGCAGGAAGGGCTAGAATGATTTGCATCAGTAAATGTAACTTGAAAAAAAAAACTATTCATTGACTTGTGCAGAAGCATGTAAAGTGTCTAGGATAGTTCAATATATTGAATATTAATATTATTATATAAATTATTTACACAACATTTAAAAAAATCCACAGCTGAATGACTGATCAATTAATGAAATAATTTGATTAACCTGAAGTTGCTGAGAGGGGCAATGTGAAATCATTTGATGATGACTTCTTTCTACCAACAGGGGGGATTAGGATTATACTACGATTTAAATCATTTTGGGACTAGAGGTAAAGAAATTTATGTAATCTTTTTTTACACTTTTATATTTGGTGTATTGTGACCATGCTGATAATGCTCTTGTCATATTTGTAGACCGCACACATTCAACTTTATCACCAAGCATTAATGTGTCTCCACCAATTCATGCTGGCCATCACGACAACAGAGAAACCAACCATGTTCGTGGCGACCATTTCAACAATCACCTGCCATATCACTGACCTGCAGAATAAAATCACATGAAGATTCTTCATACAAATATTAAGGTGCTACAAATATAAAGCTAAATGAAAAGACTACTGTACTAGGGATATTGCCACTGGCTACCTATATAATGTTAATAGATACCTGCTGACATCAACCTCCCCAAGAAACCCAATGAAAAGAACAGAAGCATGGATATCAATATGTATAATTTCATTTTAAATTACACATTTTGCAGAGAGATATGCAGAGCATGATGTTCATAGACCTTAAATGGATCAAGACCGGATACTATAATAATTTAATATTAACTTCATTTAGTCACTTCTCAACAGCCTGAAAAGTTTCATGATATTGTAAGTACATTCAATAAACAAATTCTTCAAAATGAAATGTGGACATGAGATAATATGCATACTTGTTTGTACATATGCCAAGTGGCTCTTATAGAGCCATTATAGATTGGTACTTAGTGTAAGATTCTGAAGTTGCATGTCATGTCTGAATGGGGAAAATCAGCCAGAATCCTTTGACCGGTAAAACCAACAGGGAAATGTAACTTTTATGTAATAAATGGTCTTTTCTTGTAAGGTGATAATATTTTGATAGGTTGTTTGATACACATGTTCTAGAATCTTTTTAAGGCATGGCTGTATTCATGAGCCAATAATACAGGTTATAATACAGGATATAAGATAAATCTATGTGAATAATGATTGTGTCATTCAGTCACATGACTTAAAAGTCCATCTCTTCATAGGTGAACAATTTGTAAAAGTCAGCTTGAATGTTCACCAAGGACTAACAAGGAACAGCAAGGCAGTCATTTGTTTTACCTAGACAAAGATACTGCAGCAAATGAGAATATCTCAATTTTAAACAGGTCTAATAAAAAAAAGCAAACATTCCACAGTCTCACAGAACTAGACATTGAGGCAACTCCCTGAACAACTCCTCCTTCATGTTACAATTTTGACAATTACATTTAAAACGCACTTAAAGTGGCTCAAAGAATAATAGGGATCAGAATAGATGCTAGATGTATCCACTGAGCACTGGATCTGCCACATAATTGGTGAAAGTCGTGCCGAACTAATATACCAACCAAACACACAGTCTACATCGACCTATACATCTAATACTCCTCAAACAACAATAACCATCCAATTATTAAAAAAAATGCAGTCTATAATAACAAAATCTCTTCAGATTATTAAATAATAATATAAAAAGAATATAAAATAAAAATAAAAAATCCCACCCAACCCCAAAGTTCAAAACATTCGTCTTCCCAAAAATCAATAAGATTATTTTTATATTATGCAGTTTTGTCTTCCATGCAGTACCAAGGTGCTGAAGTGGAATCATTCAGTTGTTTGAAAATGAAACTGATGCACTGTCACAAAGTCACAGTAAAGCTGAAACTTCTTGAGTTGTTTTGTACAGAACAAGCTGAGCATAATCAACAAAATGATGGCTTCCCCTCTACAACTATGACAGACATGAAATTAGCAAGCAAGAGTGTCCAAGAAAAGTTGAAGTTGTATCAGTTTGTTAGTTTGGTGCTGTGGTCCCGCTTGGGTGGGGCTGGAGGCGGCCCTCTCCGTAGCGTTGCATAGCCTGAGATATTCCCGGACATGAAGCCACTCCCACTGTGCCTCTGTTGGTCATGCAGAACTTCAGGGGGAGGTGGTGGCAAAGCCATGTCATCCATTGTGGCCACAGGGTCCACTTTGTCTCCCAAGACTCGTGAAGACTTGCGTTTCAGTGTCTTGTTAAGGTCCTCCAAGAAGTTGGGTTGCGTGGTGCCTTTGGGAGAAGATGGCAGAATAGGGCCCCCTTGTATGGAAGGTGGTGAGAGCGGTGGAGACCCTCTAATAGTGTTGTTACAACGAAGTGATGCTGGAGGTTGCGACTTCTTCAGAGAACTCTTACCCCAGGCAGGCTGGGGCTGGGGATTGACCACAGCTATTTTTGGAGACACACCATTTGGATCACCTGGAAGGGGCGGTGGTGGAGGGAGGTCAGACTCCAGTGGGGGAGGAGGGAAGAATTCATTCTCTGGGGGTGGAGGGGATGGGAAGTCTGCAGTTGATTGGCGGTTCTGATTAAATTTGTTCTGCAAAGCCAAAGGAAGATTTGCCAGATTGAGCTTCCCTGGTTTGGGGGGTGCGCGTGGACCTGTAGAAAACTCTTTGGAGGGTGAGATGCTGGAGGTTGATGTTGATGAAGAAGCAGAACTAGGGTTAAACTTGCTCACCAAGTTTCTGCAGGACTCCTGGTACTGGTTGCGTTGAGGAGTCGGTGGAGGTTTCTTGACACCTGCAGCTGAGCTAGAGGGGGACTTTCTGATAGGAGAGCCTGACATCAGAGGAGGGGGAAGGGGAGGGGGAGGAGGAGGAGGGGTAGGGCCTGACATCGGAGGGGGAGGAGGAGGGGTAGGGCCTGACATCGGAGGTGGAGGAGGGGGAGGAGGGGTAGGGCCTGACATCGGAGGTGGAGGAGGGGTAGGGCCTGACATCGGAGGAGGAGGGGGAGGGGGAGGAGGGGTAGGGCCTGACATCAGAAAAGGAGGAGGGGTAGGGCCTGACATCAGAAGAGGAGGAGGAGGAGGAGGAGGGGGGGGAGGGGGATGGCCTGACATCAGAAGAGGAGGAGGAGGAGGAGGGGGGGGAGGGGGATGGCCTGACATCAGAGGAGGAGGAGGGGGAGGAGGAGGGGTGGGACCTGGAGGAGGAGGAGGAGGTGGTGGTGGAGAAGGAAAAGCAAGGGAACTCTCTGGTGGAGGTGGTGGAAACTCAGGTGACCGCTGTTGCTGCTGGGCTTGACCTACAGGCTGCCATTTTGGTTTAGCCTTTACTGCAGGTGGGGACTGTGGAGCTTTGTGGCTCTCCGCTTGATTGGCCACAGCAGGAGATGCAACAGGAAACTGGCTAGCAAGCTGCTTAACCAGGGATGGCACTGATGAGGTTTGACTGGCGAGGGGCAGTGTCTTGGAGATGCTGTGCTGCTTGGGTAGTGTTGGTGGGGGTTGGTTCTTCAATGGTGCTGGAGGTGGAGGAGGAGGGGGAGGTGGTGGTGGCGGCGCTGAAACTTGAGGTGATGGAGCTACTGGGGATACTGGAAAAATGCCATGGGAAGTTTTGGGTGCTGTTTGGGGTAGAAATCCACCAGTGAAAGTTTTTGGTAAAACTGCTGGTTGAATTGGCAGCTGTGTTGGGCATGGTGGAGGTGGTGGATTTGGAGCTGGAACAACATGCTGTTGAGGAGGGAGAATAGGTGCAGGTGGTGGGGGAAAAGGGGTCTGATTGGCTGGGGGCAATACGTCCTGGGTTACATTGGAAAATTTCTGGGCAAGAACCTGCTTGAGTCCATTGGTTTTGAAAGGTACCTGGACTGTAGAGAGTGGTGGAGGAGGGGGAAGGCCATTAGCCTGGAGAGGTGGTGGAGGAGGTGGTAAAGGGTGTGATTGGATTGGCACTATGGGTGGAGGAGGTGGTAATGGTTGTGACTGCATGGGCATTATGAGAGGAGGAGGTGGTAGAGGCTGTGACTGCGTAGGTTTTAAGAGAGGATGAGGTGGTAGAGGTTGTGACTGCATGGGCATTATGGGAGGAGGAGGTGGTAGAGGTTGTGACTGCATAGGTTTTATGAGAGGAGGAGATGGTAGAGGCTGTGACTCCATAGGCATTATTGGAGAAGGAGGTGGTGGTGGTGAGGGGGGCAGAGGGGAGGACTGTACAACTGCTGCTGGGGCTGGTGGACCAAGCTTCAAAACAGCCATGGCTGATCCTGGCGGAGGCATTGGGGCAGGTGGAGGTGGAGGAGGAGGAGGTGGGATGTTTGCCCCTAGTGGAATATTGTTTGATTGTGGTTTGGATACCGGAGAGACTGGTGGCACTTGGTGCTGGATTTGAGGCTGAGGTTTGTGGTGGCTTATAGCCTGAGAAGCATTCTGCAGGCGAGTGATAGTACTGTATTTGGCAAACATGGTAGGAGTAGCATGGTGGGGGATACTGGAAATAGGAGGTGGTGGGGGAGGTGGTGGAGGAGGAGGAGGAGGAGGAGGAGGAGGTGGCGGGGCTGGAGTTGCTTGGGGTGGTGCCTGTGTTGGAGCTTGGTGGACACTTCCACGTGACTGTGGAATTGAATGTGCATTTGGCTGTTGCTGTAGGTGTGGATGCTGCTGTTGGGGCACATGATGAGAAGAATGGGTGCTATGGCTTGAATGGGTAGAACGGATTGATTCTGGTCTTGCCTGAACCAAAAAAAAACAAAAAAACAACAACAACAAATAAACAAAAATCAATAATGTGTTATTTCTTATTTGTATATCTTATATTTATATATCTCCCTATTCAAATACACTTCATTCAGGTCATCAGCTCATTAGTATAGACTCTAAAACCTGAAATGGGTGTCATAAAAATGAGGCATTTGAAATGTCAAGGTAGCATTGGCACACAAGAATAGTCACCCAAAAATGAAGATTTCACTACATATTTCAGCACCTAATTTCATGTCGTTACAAACCTGAATGACTTTTTCTTCCTTGGAACACAAATGGAGAAATTTAGATTTTTCATGCAGTTAAAAATAATGAGGACTAAAGATATGAAGATTCAATAATGACCATAAGAGTGGTCCATACAACTTGAACTATATTCCAATTCTTCTTAAGCCACACAGTAGCACTCTTTGAAAAAAACAGAATTTAAGATTCGTTAAGGGTTTGATATCATTGAATACATAATTGCATCAATTATTACATAATTTATTGCAACTGCACGGAGATAAGTGACCAGCACAGTCTACAGAATCCTTTTGTGTTCCACAAAAGAAAGGAAGTCACACAAGTTTAGGACATGAAGGTGAGCAAATGATGATGGAATTTTCACCTTTTTATGTAAACTTTTCCTTTAAATAATTGGTTTATCTTAGTGTTTTATCAATAGATTAATTGAAGAAAGTGGCAGGTAAAGAGCAAAGATGTGTCTCTCCAGAACAAAATGAGAAAGAAGAACTCACCTTTGTGCTCTCCTCTATCTGAGTCCCTCTCTTCCAGGCCTCAGAGAAGATTGAACTGACCACACTCTGGGAGCGGGCATGGGAGGATGAAGTGCCATCGGACATACCACTGTCTGTCTGGCTAGAGTGGTTTGACTGTGACTCTTTAAGCACAAACAGATTAAACATTAGCAATAACCCATACACTTACAGTAATGCAAGTCAGTAAAATCACTATCATTCCATTAAAAAGGAAATGCTCCAGAACTGCCAATGCTTATATTTCTAGAAATTTCAATAGAAAAACATGCAAAAAAAAAGTTTATAAAGGAGCAGTCAGTAGCCTGGTTTCCATTACAGAATTGCGCAAAACTTTTACGATATCTTCTAAATGTCGATAAAAAACTATTGCGGAATGACGACGTTTCCATTAACCGATGTTATGCGAATAAAACATATTTTTTTCCCCTCTGGCGATAAGTCATTCCAAACATTATGGCAACGTATGTTGGTAGGTTTACGTATATCGCAGCCACCGCACTAGTCGTATTTTAATCGAAGGAGACGTAGGTGTGTTATCCACGCATTAATGGCAAGCAAAGCCCCTTAAGCCCGGGACACACCAAGCCGATGGACAGCCATCGGTTAGTTTTTGTGCGTCGACCGACTAAGTTTTCTCAGTGTGTTCCGGACGGTTCCGCAGAGTCGGCTGAAATTGGTCCTCGTCGGCTTTTTTTCATGTTGAAATGGCATCGGGCCGTCGGTGAGAGAGAGAACTCTGATTGGCTGTTCAGCTTAGTGAACGAGTCACTGCACGAGAATAATAGCAAAACAGCGACCAATGAAGTCAAAACAGTACAGATAGAAGTCTGTTCTAATGTTACGTCATCTTACCTGAGTGTTCCTTGGTGAATATTTCCATATTAACATGAGCAGAGTGGAATAAAGAAAGTGTTTAGCAGGATTGATATTCAAAACAGTAAGCATGCACTGCTTCGTTTATGGTTTGTGTATCTGCAGCCTGCAGAGTAGGTTCCCCTTTTTGAATGACGAATATATCTCATATGTCTCATTTACACGCAGGTGCAGAACGCGCATTCTAGCTGTAGTTCTCTCGGTGTGTTCAAGTGCAGCTTTTTTCCCCTGACGCAGGCGACGCGAGGTGACAACACAGTCGGCTTTCATCAGCGCTAGTTCTTTGGCGTCGGTTTGGTGTGTCCCGGGCTTTATACTTAGGAGCGGTCACGTATGAGGTGTTTCTGGGTGTTTCTCACTTCTATCTGCTTCAAGGTCTTGATAAATTGTGGCATTTCTTTTGTTGTTTAGAATCCAGTATTCCCGTAATTCTTTTGTCTTTTATGAGTTTAATAAAGAACTCTGTCTCGTCTTCTGTCCAAGCATACCACACCTTCTTTAAAGAATGATCGACTTTTACGTATGCAGTCCATTGCAGTTTTGCGAAATATTCCTTTTTCAAATTGCCTGAAAAACCACCTCATGCGAGCATAAAAACGCATTTGCGATATATGAGAGTTTTTGCGAAATTGACGTGTTTCCATTGGGCGTATTTTCAATTCGCAATTTAATTTGCGCAATGTGAAGGGCAATGGAAAATGCAGTGATTACAGTAGGTCTAAGTTACTCACCAGGTATACTGACTGAGCTTGTTCCTGACTTGATGCTGGTGCTGGAGAGTGAAGACCAGTCATAGGCAGCTTCAGTGCGCTTCATAGCTTCCTGGTAGTTCACATACAATTGCTTCCCATACTGTGCATAAAACACAATGTGCAGAGATTAGGCTTAAGAAATTTCCAATGTAAGCTCTGGCAATAAGTTATTTTTCAAATACAGAAGAATGTTAGTTGTATAAATAATTTGTTATATTAACTTGTACTAGAAGAGCATGTTGAGACTAGGTTTTTATTAATTCATTAATAAAACAGAGGACAGGAAAAGCCATGGGATTACCTTAGCAATACGAATCCCATTGACCCATTGGTGTAGAGTTCTGACATCATCACAGCACAGGTATTTGATATATTGTGACTTCTTCTGGATCTGAGGGTGCTGATGGCACAATCAACAATGTTACCAAGACAATGAAGAGGACAATGGTTCAAGAAAATTTCTTTGGCTTGCTAATACTTATAAACCACTAGAGGGCAGCAACAAGGGTTTATGGCCTGGAGGATCACTGAGGCCCCCTAGTGGAAGTCTGAAGCAGTTATGTTCATATTTGAAAACATGAGTTTTTAATAACTAGATAAGACAGTTTGTGATTTGTGAGTGTGTGCCATGTACATTGTAGAACAGCTTTATTTTACTCATAAATTGAAAAACCCCATTATAAAACCCCATAGGAAAATCTCGAAAGAACCAGCAGTGAATTTTGGTGCGTTCAAGTCATCTCGTAAAGATAGTATTTACGAGTTGCACATGAATGCCACCACAATGTCATAAATACGAGTGGGAAGCTCGGGATTTTCTTTAAGCCCCGATCTTTACGAGTTGGGGAAGTGTCAGTGAGAAACATGGCAGAACACCACAATACTTAAAAGGTATTTAGCAGTGATATTGTCAGGCTTTTCTATTTACAGCGTATTAAGCTAATTGCCTGCACAGAATATGATGGCATTAAAATATAACAATGTAATATGTAACAATAAAGTTTGCAGTGGTTCATAAATTAATTAAAAACATAAAAAAGCAAAGCACACCTGATGCACAGGTTTGCTTTGATTTGTTTGCCTAATTCTTTGTTCTTCATTTTCTAGAACTAGAATTTGAGAACCTTGCTGTATTTTTGTGTAATTAATTAAGAGAAAGTACACTGCCATCTTACTCCAACGAAAGTGACTTGAGCACACCTGCCATCGTTCCCACCTCGTAAGTACGAACTTCTCAGGAGGACTTGAACGCACCATTAGACTTCAGGGATCTGACATCATACCTACACCACTCTATTACCAAATGTTTGAGTACAGAGTTGTTTCATTAGCAGCTGAGGTTTGTTGAGATGTTGTTGAAATGCACTATCATTCAAAAGTTTGGAGTCTGTCAGATTTTTTTAATGTTTTTGAAAGAAGTCGCTTATGCTCACCAAGGCTGCATTTATTTCATAAAAAATACAGTAAAAACAGTAATACAGTGAAATATTATTACAATTTAAAGCAACTGTTTTCCATTTTTAATAGATTTTAAAATGTATTCCTGTGATGGCAAAGCAGAATTTTCAGCAGCCATTAACTCCAGTCTTCAGTGTCACCTTCAGAAATCATTCAGATATTCTGATCTGTAACATTTCTAATGAACATTTCTAATTATTATCAAACTAGAAAAAGGGAGTGCTGTAGGGACGTCAATATGCAGGGTATTGAAATCACTTTTGAACGCATGTTCGCTTTTCAATTTCACTTTCTGATTAATAGAAAGTTCAAAAGAACAGCATTTATTTGAAACAGAAAACTTTTGTAACAATATACTGTACATGTTTTTATTGTCAAGTCTGGTCAATTCAATGCATCCCTGCTGAATAAATTATATGAAAATTATAATAAAATTATATAATGAAAAATAATAATAATAAATAAAATATTGCACTACTTTTTAAAAGTTTGGGATCAGTATGATCCAGTTTTGGAAAAGGTAACAAACATGAGCACATCCATTTAAACAGGCTTAAGGATAACAAGCCATAACATCACATCACATCACATCACATCACATCTCTCACACACACCTTGAGGGCCAGGCAGTAGTCAGTGGGGGCCTTGTACTTGCTTCGGTAGTCCTGACCATAATAAACATTAACATGGTCCAACTGCAGGAAGCACACCAAATCCCTGGAAGCCTACAGCGTTCAAAATAAACATTAATATTGTTTTATATTTATTACCATCTGTTGTTAATTTGGACAGTTTATTCTGTATAGCTTACAGTGAAGGATATTGAGATGATAAAAGCAAATATTTAGAAATATAATACTATAAACTGCAGATACAACAAAGCAGAATCAAATATCCAGGGACAAATCTTAACTGGCATGTCGTTAACTGTCACAGAATTTGATACTAACAGAAAACCCATGTTTAATTTGTATGCTTGTAACAGACGTGATCAAATAATGAGTAACTAAAGCTTTCAACTTAAAATTATATAACAAAATAAGACATAGGGGTTGATGTTAAAGTGGATGACAAACAGCATATGGTTTGTGTAGAGTATCCTCAGTGAATCCATAAACAGGAAATTCCACTCAAGAGTTCATTAGGTTCTATATCCATTTAAAGAGAACATGACACCAAATCATATGATAAAACAAAAATAAACACACACAATAACACTGACCTTGGCTTTGCCCTTCGGCACAAAATAGATGCCAGATGCCCTCAGCAGAAAGTAGCGCTTCTTCCAAGACTTTTTACCATCCTCCTTCAACCACAGCACTCCCTCAATTTCAGGAACAGACACTGAGCTTCCACAAAAACATTCCTTCAAGACATACAGACACAAAAACATCATTAAGCATTCTAAAAAATATGTTATCTTGACAGATGTAGACAGATATAAACTCTGTCAGCCATCACAATTATCACTTCCAAATTAACATCACAGTGATGAAGGCTTTGGGTCACATTCACTAACTGCGTGTGTATGTACTTATTTGCATGTTAAACAAGGAACAATATTAAAATCTGATGTTTTGTACAAAGCAGTTTCATTATAACCACATTTTTAGCCATATTACTATGTAGTTGTATTATAATGTATGTTTCACCTCTAGCAGTGCCTCCTTGTTTCTGTCTGCCATCTCAGAGGTCTCCTTCCTCCCAAGTAAATAGTTCTTAGAAACACAACATGCAACAAGTGAATATAAAAGCTCCAGTACACAAAAGAAAAATCATAACTAATTACTATTACTTTAAGCCTAACTTTATGTAAGAATGTGTGCATATACACTATTGTTCAAAAGTCTAGGGTTGGTAAGAGTTATTTATGTTTTAGAAAGAATGCCTAATGTTTAATCAGATTTTTTTCCCCAGCATATATGTAACAAACAATAGAGCTTCACCTGTGGGTTTTTGAAAAGTGCATACTTTTCAATCCGCTCAATAAACATGAGTTTGTTCTGACTGTCTCTGGTCCAGTTGAGCAAGTTCTCCACAAGGTTCTCATGGTCTTCAAAAATTCTCTCTGAGGAAAAGACAGAAAGTAAGAGGGAGTGAGAATGATAAAGTATATAATAATCTACATAATTTGTCCCTCAGGTTCACAGGTCATCTAAACATGTGCAAGCATCCTCACCCATCTGTAGCTCAGGGATGGTCTCGACCAGGGCCCAGTCTGGACTGTAACCGCAGTGAGATTTATCCAGCAGGCTATCCAGCACCTGCCTGACTGTCTGCCTCTCGTCCACCATCATGGTCTTTGAGCTCTCATCCGACATGTGTACACGTATCACCAGCTGAGGAAGAAGATTAAAAGGAAAGCCCAGTTTGGTTAATTCAAGTACATTTAATATTGACTATATTTACACATACATTTTCATGGTAAGCCACATTTCACAGATTATACACTAGAACGAGTCAAACGTTTAGACATACTTGACTGAATTTTTGCTTGTAATGAGTTTAAAAATCTTTTTATCTAAAGGCGTATGTTTAAATGCTTGACTTTAGCACTGTAGATAAACATATATTATAACTACGTATGAACATATTTACAAAAATCAATATTTTTTAAATGGATGAATTGGATAGGATAGTGGAAGAAGCTGCCAATAAGTGGATTGTAAACATGGCAACTCCATCAATACCGTTTAAAAATCATTCCAGGATGCACCTCATGTTGGTTGGTTTGTTTGATTAAGTTGATTGACAAAATAGCCAGGGTGTATTCCCAAGCTAACTGTAATCTATGACTACATTGAATAAACTACAATATAATCAGGTTTTGGCAGGTTATGTCAAGTCAAGTCAAGTCATCTTCATTTATATAGCGCTTTTAACAATGTAGATTGTTTCAAAGCAGTTTTACAGAGATAAACGTATAATTTAAGGTAACAGAGATTGTTTTGGCTTTATAGCGGTTCTTTAATAAAGTTATTTTCCAGCTAAAGTTAGTTTTGATTGATAAGCTTCCGTCGCAACGATTATTTGTTATTAAATTAGGGGCCGCTAAGACGACACCATTCTCTCTACACAGACTTTAAACGCGAACCTGTGATAAACGCTGATGGTGTTCACATGCGCATTAAGAATTGGTTCTATAGTTATGTGCGTTTGAATATATCTGCGCAGGTTTGTAATTCCCTACAAACCAAGCCTAAACAAAGTACTGGTCTTTCCTTATAAATTTTGATACAGAATTTTATTTTATTTTATCACTTCGGGGTAGGTACGCGAAACGAATTTCCCGAAAACGCTTTATCTGTAGAGTGGTAAAGGGATCCTCCATAGGGAGAGACTAGTTGGCACTTCAGCACTGCGTTGTCATCGGGTCCAGGCGAAGGTCCTTCGTCAGATCTGGATTCATGATTCATAAATTATGTTCCATCACTGCATGCCATGGCCATCAAAGCCCCTTTCCTAGGAGGAGCCTTCAACATTAGCCAAACAAAATTTAAAAGGCCACGGTTTCAACCTCTTCTCATTCCCTAGGCATCTGACAAATTTTACATGGTCAAGACTCTTGTGTACCACTATACGGACTCCAAAAGGGCATGGGCATTTTACCATCATGAAATTTTGTGGTGGGGTATAATTTTATAATATATATATGAATATATTTAAATCCAAATTAATGAATATATTTAAATCCAAGCAGTGACTGATACTCTGACTTCTTTTTGAAGTACTGAATGGCCAGTAAATTAACTGATGAGTGAAAAACTTAATTACAAACCCTGAATATAATATAGTTCTGGTTTCTTTTAAATTATTATTTTTTTGGTCACTTTGGAACTTTATAAGAAACATGCTTTACTCTGGTGCTGTCTTTGAAATGTGTACTACATAAATACGGCGTTTGTCACAGTAATCTTCATAAGATGTTCAAGGCATGTATATCATCATAACTAATATAGCTTGTGAAATATTTCTCCAGAGATATAACATGATGGAACACACTTATATCCAATTAAAAAGATCAGACAGATCAAATGTTTCAAATATAATGAAATAAACAAATGGCATGCACCTAAAGTTTGTGCACTTGTTGGGATACTGTATAGAAGGAAAACATAATTAGTACAGTATGTTACAAATATGTAGTTCAAATTGTAATGGTTGACTTTGCGTAAAGATTTATGAACTGAATTGGAATATGATGTGGATCTTCAGAAACGTGGTTTTAATAAAGACTAACTGGGAACAGAATTGACAACTGGCTTTCATCCATCTCTATTTCACACCCCATTTTCTTTCTTCCAGAGAGTGAGGAACAAAGAGCGGGGAGTGAGAGAAAGTGTTGCATAGGCACATTAACAGACAGCACTGCCAGAGGTCCTGAAAGTCATACGAATATCAGGGAGTATGAGGCACTTTTCCAAACCTGGTCTCAGCAGAAAACACTCTGCTAATTTATGCTCTCTTCCCTCTCACACATATGTTCAAATAAACACGCAGACCCACACTATATCACACATCTGGACCTGGCCTGCCTCATTCTTTGACCTCAGCACAAACAATCTATCACTTTGTGCAATGTTTCAATTGAAGGAAATGATTGCATACAAACTCAGAACCGTAGCAAACTGAAACACAGATGTATGCAGGAAACGACAGAATTTCAGCAGAATAATAAAAAAATTTCACGTTCAATTTAACCACTTTTTTAAGTGCACGTTTATATGACTTATGTTTTGACTAAACTGAATATCATTTTTTTTTCAAGACTTTGCTCAGGTGCTCAACATAAACTACATGCAATGAAAATGTTTCTTTTTTTCCTTAATTTAATTTTTCTTTCATTACAATTTACTTATTATATTATCAGTTATTTGAGTGAAAATTTGGACTCCACAAGTAGAATTTTAAATATTTCTCATTGACATCCCCCATTGTATATTATTATCTTCGGCTATTTTTTTCTTTTATTATTGAAAGCGTTTTTGACGCAGTCTCATTCTGTATCGGTCTCGCTGCATCATTGCTGTCAGTTTTCTTTTTACACATAATGAATGGAAACAGTCATCTGTCTTGGCTAAAGAGGCCCAATCACTGTACTGTATCTAATTCATTCACTTGGTATTAGTATGTGCCTGGTGGCATTTATTTTGACAGCCCTTTTCTGATGAATGGAGTAATAGGATACATCGTCTCTAACAAATAAACCCAAAACAGTTTACACGACAATAAAAAAACACAAAGACAAATTTTAAACATGTAATTTGAAGTAAAACCTTCACCGACGGCTATGAAGGACTTGTTTGTGCATCTTCCATTCTAAGCAGACAGAGTCTCTCAGACACATGGGTGACCTATTTTCTACTGTGCATTCGTTCTATGACTTCTCCCGCTAGAGCGTGTGAAGGGCTGCATCATGCAGTACACAGAGGAGGTTTACTGACCCTCGGGGGGGATTCAGAGATTCACAGTGATTTTGACTTACCTTTTTCACCTGGGCTTCTTTAATTTTCTCTAGTGCCACACGTATTTTCTCAGCCTTCGCTTTGGCAGCCTGCTCCTCCTGTGGATGACACAATGACATGTTAACAAAGAAACATTCGCAGAGCATTACTTTCATCCACTACTGAGGTATGAGATCAGACAGGTGGATTTCTTTTTTGCACATATCCTCACTTACCTGCCCTCTCCAACATGCAGTCATCACATCCATTTCTGACCATTTAAAACAATCCTGAAACAATTGCAAAGTCTCTGTATCTGATCAACCAGCAACCAGAGACACAAAAGGAAGTTACACGATCACTCTGCTCATGTTAACGGCTCCTTAGAGAAATGGCTGCTCATTCATTCAATACCAATTCAAGGAGATACACAGATTCACCGCCACACCAGCTTGAATGTTTCAGAACTCCATTAACCAATGTTCTCTTCATAAACGGCAGCTATAACAAGACTATTTGAAAGGCCTGACAGGTACTTCCAGCTGAAGTTTCAGAGCTGCCGCGGGAATGGCCTGATGAAAATAATTTCAATAATCCGGAAAAAAAAAAGTCTACTGCAGCTCAATCTGAAGAAATGAAAACGCTTCCCCTCACATATCTCTACACCCAGAGTACCTTACACACAACTCTACTGCTCAGCATTGGGAGGGGATTGAGACCTCCCCCTCTCTTTCTCTCTGTGAAACAGCTGCATGTCTCTGGTAGCGTGCCCAATCACAGGGTTTAATCCCTCTCACCAGCAGACCAAGCCGCCATCAGCTATAAAAGACCCTCTCGTACCACTTCTCCAATCAGAATGTACATATGCTTCTCAGCGGCCAATCAATTAGGTTAGTTTCTTTGACCACCTTTCCACTGGCCAATAAAGTTGAGGCCAAATGCAGATGATATTGTTGTCCGACGCTTTTTCTGTGGTTGTGGGAAAACACCCTCCACCGTGGGGATGAATGATATCTAGGCCTTGTATTTATTGTTTCACCCATTAATTTAAAGAAAAAAGTTAGTTATAAGGACAATAATTTTAAGTCAGGTTGCGTAACTTGCGTTACCCCCTTATGTCAACTTTGATTATTATTATGCCATGCTTTTTCTAACAGAACAGAGATTGGCAGATTAAGAAATACAAAGTCAGAGAGACAAATAAAGATAAAGAATATGCAATGGAATGCATATAATGAAGACAGGAGAGAGTGGGGAAGGAAAAAAGAGGGGTATATGTGATCTGAAAGACCAGCTTCTCTTTCTCGAATCATTGTCTACGGCAGATGCATATTTATGATGCAGAGAGAGAGAGAGAGAGAGAGAGAGAGAGAGAGAGAGAATGAACAAAAATGGGAGAGATCTGCAAACAGCCGAGGCTCAGGCTTTGATAAAAAGCATTAAATTCCCTTTGAAGTCTTTTTTCCTTTCTGTTCTCTCTCCGTCTGTGTTTGAGCAGAGAGTCTGTGTCTCAGCAGTCTGCAGTGAGTCCATCCAGAGTGAACAGGAAAGCAAACACTGTTTGAGAGATCTGATGAAATCATGAGGAAACCAGAGTGGGATTTCAAGAACATCTCCGCTACAGTTGTCTAAATGCATAATGCCTTTGTCTATTCTAATGTCATGACAAATACAACTTAGATGACTCAACTTTATTTAAAGAAAAAACTAACCCTAATTAAAAGGACAAACTCATTATTTAATGCCACTTAAAACTGAAAATCAAATTTAAACTGAAAAATTCTGCACTATTTCTAGGTCACTAGAAATTCTAGAGTCACATTTTGCATACTAAGAAACTTCACTTAGAAAATACTAAGAAAATTAATTCAAAATAGCTATTCCTGTAAACATTTCATATACATGTAAACTTTAATATACTTACTATACTACAACAATTACAAGAAATAATGTTGTAATGCAGTACAATGAACTTCAGAAAATAATAAACCGTATCAATTGGGCTGTTGCACAAGCTTCATGGTTTAACAAAAGCTCACACATCCTTGAAAAATCAAAGTGGCATCAGATTTAAATTCTTATTATTTAGTAACTCGACATAACAAAATGCTCTTAACCCGCCATTCCCTGCACCAGAAAAAAACATCTACATTGGTATGACAACATGGGAATTTCAATCACATGCATAATATCTATTCTCAAGAATAAATTAAAAAAGTTAGTCAATACAAAGCCTTTTGTTAGCTAATTGATGTTTAAATGTAAATGTAAAAAATACAAGGCTGTCTATGCTGCATCTACAAACAGATTTATTAAAGCGATAGCTGACCCCCAAAAATTCTGTCAGTACTTACTCACCCTCATGTAGTTAAACACCTGTATGATTTTCATTCTTGTATGGAACAAAATTTTGAGAAATGTATCAGTTTTGTTCCCAAAAAACTGTTTGGCTACCAGTTTTCTGCAAAATATATTTTGTGTTCTGCAGAAAGAGAGTGTGGAATGACATAAGGGTGATCGAATTTTCATTTTTTTGGGTGAAGTATCCCTTTTAAAATAATACTGTTTTATCACAGAAAGTAAAAAGTAAAGTAAAACTGTCTGTGATTCAATATATATTAAGGGACTCACTAGTGTTACTAAATTACTTGTAAAACAAACACCAATTTCACACACAAATTGTGGCATAAAAACAAAATAATAGGTAAATATGTTTCAGTTTTATATAAGAGCTCCTGAAATGTCCTAAAATGAAATTATGTAAGTGATGAGCAGCCATTTCTTCAGGGAAGCAGTGACAACAAGGCATCCAAACAAACCAACACAAACACAATGTAGCTAGCAAAACCCAGCACCTCTCTACAAAATAACCTGCCAACCACTAACTGTTGTATTTAAGATACACATTTCTTAAACGAGGAACAAAGAATCTTTGTAACTTTATCACTTTACATTATAAAAAACACAAACTCCTAAACATTCTACCAAGAATCTGTGAGCGCTGACAACTGACCATTAAAACTAGGAAACAAAATACAATAAATAACACATAAGCCATGTTTTTCTTGTCACAGAAAGGTAATGTAGGGTGTTATTATATAATGTATAATAACATTATAGACCCTTTGGACTAGATGATCTGATTTCAACTTTAAATGGCACACATATGAAGATGGCAGCAAAGAGAGAAAAGAAAACAGAAGATACAACACTTTAAAACTGAAAGAAGGCAGTGTGGGTGGAGCAAAGTGTCAAGTCTGGCTAGAAGACTGAGGTTAAAAGGCTTTCTGTGGACACATAAACCCAAAACATGCAGAGAAAGGAAAAAAGAAGCAAGCGAAAGAAGGTGTCACCTTGGTCAGCAGGTGAGAGGGTTTTCCTGCAATGTTTTTCAGAATCAGAGAGGTCTCCCTGTCCAAATACGAGTGCTTCAGGGTGCAGGGAAAAGACAAACAGAGATTAATCAGTGCAATGATTACTGTGATTTCAAAAATGATAGAAATACATACTTGATTGTGGTAAAGAATAGAAAGTGTGGAAGCACCTGAGCATCGATAATTCAAAATCAGAAAGAGGTGGCATATAAAAGTGTGGAGGGAAAACAATATATAAAAGAAAAATCTTGTGTGTCTTGTGTACTTCTTTTAGTCCACAACAAAATATTGTGATCACAGTTCTCTGAGAACACACTGTTCCTGAGGTCCTTTTGTAACCAAAAGGATGACATTATGAATCCTGGAATTATCACAGGTGTGCTAAGACCCAGTATTTTGAGAAAGAACATCCTGTGTACACATATCCTTTACCCCAGTCGTGTACACACACACACGTACACACACACACACACTTACAGTCCTTTGATCCACCTCCCCCTCCTGTGAGGCGAAGTCAAGATGCCGTCTGGTAGCTTTACCATTGGCCCTTCGCAGTAAGACATGCTGGGAAAAGGGGTGGGGGAGGTAGTGACATCACATACAGAAAAGGACGGTGCAAACATAAACACATTAATCATGCAAGCAGACAATGCAAAATGATGCATGCACAAGCAAGGGTCAATATATGCTGTTACTCTGGTAAAACATAATGAATGTTAGGGTTTAATACAATCTAATCGACAATATGCTGCATATACTGTTGATTAGAACAGAAAATAATTTTGACTTGTGCCTCAGTTTACAGTATTGGATGTACAATGGAAGTCTATGGGGAAAATTCTATTTTTGTTAATGGGATAGTTCACCCAAAAATGAAAATTCTGTCCTCATTTACTCACCCTCATAAGACAAATGAAGATATTTTTTAATATTCTGTCATCATTTTAGTCCATCCACTGAAAGACTACGTGATTTAGCCCAAATCTTCTGAATTGATTTATTGATTTATATAATGAACAAATTAAATTTAGGCTTTTATTCACATATGTGACCCTGGATCACAAAACCAGTCACAAGTCGCACAGGTATATTTGTAGCAATAGCCAGCGATACATTGTATGGGTCAAAATTATCGATTTTTCTTTTATGCCAAAAATCACTAGGATATTAAGTAAAGATCATGTTCCATGAAGATATTTTGTAAATTTCCTACCGTAAATATATAAAACATTTATTTTTGTAAGTGAATGCAGCACAGTTGCGAACATAAATGGACAACTTTAAAGGCGATTTTCTCAATGTTTTGATTTTTTTTGCACCCTCAGATTCCAGATTTACAAATAGTTGTATTTCGGCCAAATATTGTCATATCCTAACAAACCAATTTATTTAGGAAAGCCTATTTATTCAGCTTTAATAAGATGTGTAAATCTCAATTTTTTTTATTTTTTTTTAATGACCCATGTGACTGGTTTTGTGGTCCAGGGTCAGATAAACATTGATCAAAGCACATGCACATAGATAGAGCACATGAAAAATAGTAAACAGAAGCTCAACTGTATACTTGCTTGACACTTGAGATGGACAAAAATGATGACAGAATACTGTATCTTGAAGGTGAGTAAATGATGACAGAATTGTAATTCTTGGGTGAACTATCCCTTTAATGGGCTTGTATTTAACTGTCAAGTTTTCAAAATGATCCTTTTTGTGGTGAGCATTCAGTTCTAGGCAGATTAACTTTTATTTATGCATTACCAATGCAAATCCTGTGGGTGGGAGTGAGTTTGCTCCATGTTATCAATGCTTCGCAGATAGTTACGTCATGTCCCTTCTCTGGTATCCTTGCACATGCTGTGCAAAAAATACTAGTTTATGTGGTCATGACAGTTTTGACATATTTTAAGCACATATATTTCAGCACATCAGTTTTACTGTTTGACATGTATAATTCAAGTCTTTTGGCATTACTTTAGAAACAGTATGTATTGTAACAGTAAGTGATAAGTGAGTGACAGTAAGTGATATAACATTTACTGTGCTGCTCTGCCTAATCAGATAAAACTGTATTTTCATATCTTAACTGTAAACATGGTTTTTGTTTGTTTAAAAAATAAATAAAAAATCAGATATTATCCATTTTTATTTATTTATCAAAAATAGCTTTTGTATAGGTCAAAAATATAAATATCTTAATTGTCTTAAATTATGGCATAATACTTTCATCTTTGTATTGAAAGTATTGCATTTTTTTTTAATAAATCATGCTTACAAGCATTTTTATAAAAATAAAAATCGAAAACAAAATGAACAATGCTTGACAGAACCCTTTAAGGTTCTATACAGAACCTTTTATTCTAAGAGTGAAAAAGATGCTTTTTATACTGTACATCTTCACTGCAGTAGCTCTTCACAGAGCCTATGGGTCCACAGAACAGTGGTTGAAAACCCTTGTTTCATATTAATATAGATGACATTACAGAAGCCATCTCATCAGTTGCTCCTACAGAACTTTTTTTAGTGTAAGCATACAGTACAACAACAAAGATGTTACTAAAACAAACACATCATGCATTTAAATGAGTTAGAGTAGAGTAGTCATGTAGCAAAGCAGGTGTTACTGTCACACTGTAATGTTTACAGTGACCATGTACAGCACAATGTCTGTCACGTGATATTTTCATGCAAGACTGCGACAGGAGGATTTGTGCACGCATTCTCTTTCACACGCAGACATGAAATCACATTGTTCCATCTATGAAACAGCGCTAGTTTACATCTAAAACCGCAGTATGCATTTATAGCTTAGTAAAGTATCAGGGTTTGTACATCCTGGTGCGGATGAGCAATGCTGTGGTTACAAGAGTGGCGTAATAACATCTCTGTTTTATCAGATTTCCTTCCCAGGTTCTGACAGCAGTACTGAAGAACTATAAAAGCTGAGTGCGCGTGCTTTTGAGAAATTGGTTGTATATGAGTGTCTAAGCAGTAAGTGGGCAGCCAAGAGATGACTCAGCTTTAATGATTCCATGGTGAATTCAGTGAAACCTCGATCATCACATTTCCCAAAACCACAATACAGACTTTGCCCTCAACAAAAGAACAAACAACTGCTATGAATAGAACTGTGTGTGTGTCTGGGTCACAGGGAATGTTGACAGTCCAAGTAAAGAGACCCTCTTTGTTCTAAACGGTTTCGTGAATAACAGGATAAACATTTTAAATGGTCAATGACTCTTTGTTTTTTGGTAGCAATTAGACTGACAGGAAGACATTTATTCAAAATAGAATGATGATGAAGACTAATTATTTTCCTGACTGATGTTGCGCAGACAGGAAAAGAATTTTAAATTTAGATATTTTTTTTCTCTTAAACGCCCACATATACACTCTAACATCCACATTAAGAAACTCCTAAATAATTACCGGCAACTCTTTGTACTAAACTAAGTATTAAAGTCAACATGAAATCCAAATTGACCCTATTTAGTTTGTTGCACTCTTATTTTCAATTAATCATCTGTGTTATTACATGAAAAATATATTAGTCATTCTAAGCTTTAATAAAATAAAAATAAAAACCTTCTGAAATATTTTTCTTTTTAAAATATCAAAAAGCAGTTTTGTTCAAATATTTTTTCCCAAAGATATATTTCAAAAGATTATGTTAAACTACTAGAAAACTGAATTCAATCTTTCATTTTAATCTTCAAATGAGACCTTTTCTTTATTATATCATCAGGATAGTTGAATCACTTTGAAATTTGTGACCCTATTTACACAAAAATATCTAAATGAATTTTAGCTCAGAAAACAAAAATTCTCACCATAGAAGAGGTGATTAAAGTCATTGTTGTATAAGTTGCATATTTAATGTATTTTTTTAAATAATTAAAGGTGCATTCAGTTGTTTTATTAGCTAGCCTTAGCATCGCTGTTCTTTGGGTTCTTCAAGTAATGATGTTAGAAGTACTGAATGCACCTAGATCTGAAAAAGTAAATGTAATAAAGAAGCATCGACAACATTCATGTTGACTTTGTATTTGGAATCTCTTAAACTGGAGTTGTGAGATTAGGCTACACTGTATGTGGTAAAGGGACCAGGCCCGATTTACACCATTATCCCTGTGCTGACTGACAATGCCTCTCAATCCATTTCTTTTGTGGATATTTCTTTTCTGGTGTTGTGATTCAGATTTAAGCCCCTCACATCTGCTCACATCTCACTCTGCTGAAATTTCTCTCAGAGGTTCTCACAGTGAGAAGCTCTTCTATACCTCTGGTCTTCTATGGACACGCTGTCATGTTTACTGTCCAGTCTAAGTGCTAGCTATGAAATAATTCAAAATGAAAAAGAGTGGAAAAAAGATTTAATATCATGTTTGTGTGTGTTACCTCTGTGCTAGTCTGGCTTTGGCTCTGATTCTGTGACTGTGCCTCATTCTCCTGCCCTCGGATATCCAGAGAGTCCATGCTGGATGCCGAGGCAGAGTTGACGCTTGACCTGGAGGAATGACCGATCGAGTGCACTTCCTGGTCGCTGACCGTACCGACCGATCCTGTACGGCGATGATGTGAGTTAGAAGGCGGGTGTGAGAGAGTGGCAGATGAATATGAGGAGGACGACGAGGAAGATTCAGAAGTCTGCTTTGCTGCCTCGTCCATGCTCAGGGATGCCTTTTCTAGCTGAGCAGTGATGTCATCCAGGGAAAAGTTGGAGGCCAGGGGCCGTGACTGGCCGCTGCCACCGCGTACGGTGGAGGCGGGAGAAGCTCGGGTGCTGCTGCTGGTGCTTCCTCCGCTGCTGCCCCCTCCGGTGTGTTTGGTGCTGGCCGAGCGGCCTGTCGGTCTCTGTCTAGATTTGGCGTCTGAGGTCTTGCTCATGGGTTTGCTGAGCTCTTGTTCGATTGAACACAGGTCAGCCATGAGAGCGTCCAGGTCCACCGTCTCACCCTGGTTAATGGCTTCTACATGGATAGATAGAGGACAATTTGGATTCATACATATACTAATGTTCAAACATTTGGGGTTAGTACGATTTTTGTTGTTGTTTTGAAAGAAATTAATACTTTAATTCAGCAAGGATGTCACAATAAAGAAATGTATAATAGTACAAAAGATATAGATTTCAATGTTTCCTGAGCACCAAATCAACGTATTAGAATGATTTCTGAAGGATCATGTGACACAGAAGATTGGAGTTATGATGCTGAACATTTTTAAACTGTAACATTTCACAATATTACAATTTGACTATATTTTTAATGACATTGTGGTGAGCAGTGTTCAAAACATTTTTTTTTTTTTTTAAATCTTACAAACCCCAAACTTTTGAACAGAACTGAACTCTAGCTACAAACATTTAGCTGTTATGATGGTGGTTTTATGATAATCCATGAAAATTGCAGTATGCCGAAACGCCACCATATTAGATACACCAGAAGGCATTGTGAGTGATAAAGAATGTTGAGTAAACAGAGGTGGTGTGTGTCTGTGTGTAGTCTAACCATTGATGTTGTACATAGAGAAACGGTAGGAGAAATTGGCAAGGTTTGTTTCCTGTCTGAGAGGAGCTTTTTGCACTTTCTCAGGACGCCCATCATCCAAACTCTAACATTAAAGAGAAAGAGAGGGGGCGGGGGGATTAGGTAAGAAGAGACAGCTAAATCATGAATATAATCATCAATACAATACATCCATACATTAAAATAAATGAAAATAAAGTATCTGAATTAAGGCTGTCAATTTATTAAGAATTGTAATAGAATACTAAATTCTGGTCAAAAATGTATTTGATGTTATAACCACTAAACTTTGTTGCATTATTTTCCTGTTATCTCTGTAAAGCTGCTTTGAAACAATCTGTATTGTAAAAAGTGCTATATAAATAAAGGTGACTTGACTCCTTAAGCAGAAAAATGTCAATTCATAAATTATATTAAAATGCCCATGCACTTATATGTTTTTATCAATTTACATGGCTTGTCCATGTCTAAAACATTTTTTTTTTTAAATCACTTTGAGGGGATCAATTTAAATAATCTTGTTTCAGCTTATTTTGATGCTTGTTATATCTTATTTTAAATCATTTTAATTAATCTTCAGGCCCCCTTGAAAGTCTACTCTGCTGAGGTCCCCTAGTTGAATAAAAAAAACCCACTCCATTAAATGACAGGAAAACTAATCTAAATGTAAAAATAGGGGAAATGAGCATGTACAAATACATATCCAATACTGACCTAATTAATTACATTAATCAAATAAATTGCATATATAAATATTTTCAGAGAAAAGCCCACAAAGTGAAGATAATACATCATATTAAAGATATAATACATCACAATGTCAAATTGAGTGTGAGTGTCACCTGTGTGAGTTTGTCCAGTTCTCCCAACCAGGCGCCAAACATCTTGTCCAGATCCTGATCCTCCTTATCGCTGTCTTCTTCAGCAGCATGATCCAGCTCATCATCTGATACCTGCTCCATATCTGCTGTAACACACACACACACACACACACACACACACAGTTACACGATATAGCAGCCAATGAGGACTCAACCAGTGTGCCATGTCCTCATCAACATGTCCAAACATACAGAACATCACATATATCACACTCTGCTGACAAAGCACACCAACATTTTAAGATTGACTTATTGACTTGTTGGGTTTGATGCGTCTTATCAACACTATTAGGTTTTGATTCATTTGAGGTGTGATCTGAAGAATGACGCACATCACAGGTTGTCATGATGATTTCGCTTCCACTTATGTAACCCGGTGTATGATATTAATTTCTCTCACCCTATTTCTCCTTATCTCACATCACCATGGCAACCCTCAAATCTTTCCTTTAAATAGGGTTGTGATGACACCTTCCAATCTGCATTTGACACGGCAAAAGTCTGGAATATTGAAGAAAAATATGCCAGTTTTCCCCCATTATCTTTAAACATGCTGCTCTGTCAGACACCTTGAGTAGTAATCTCTGCGTAAAGTCAGTCATTATTATTTCAAGGATGCCTTCTGAGAGGGTGTGATGTAGTTGTTATGGAAACCTCAGCTCTGTCTCAAAGACTGGCATAGTTGCTATAGCAACCCTCTCTAGATCTCCCACTATCAGTTTTCACCCCCCCCCCCCCCCCCCACCCCCCCACCCCCCACATCATTGCTGTAACAACCCCTGCTGTACCTTCCGCTGTATTTTCTGATGAAAATGATGTCGATTACTGGCTTTATTAAAATGACTCAAATTACTTCTGTATTATTTAAGTTATACTACACTGCATCAAACACATAGACATGCACATTAGCACATACAGATCAACAAAACACGGTCATTTGACTTCGAGATCAACACTGTTTCAATGCATTGCAATGAAATCATATTTTCTCTAGATATAGAGTAAATACTATAATCAAGGGTGGGTGGGTGTGTTAGTAATGACCTCAATAGAATAGAGGTGTGAGGGTGTAAGGCGATCGCCCTCTAGTGGACAGTAAAGTAACTGCTGTACAGTCACAACAACAGGGACTCAACAAAAACACTCGACTCAGCATGCCTGTAAGCATGTATTAGGCTTTTCATGCTGAGTCAGGGTTGGGTGAATGGATAAACCATGAACTTCGCTGAACAACCACCAGATGAGTCACAAACCATGCAAAGATGCATATTAATGACAGCCAGATTCACTTTCCCTATCAGTTGGACACCATTATCAAGAGACAATCACTATTGCATGTAATATATATTATTACACACATTATTTATTATTACACACAACGTGAGACTGTAGAAAGCTAAACAGACCATATTCTCAACTCTCTCATTTCATTTTCCATCTTTTTCACTTTCTCACAACTCGCATGCCTTATGGGGACCCAGAGTGCAGAGATGATCCCTCAGGGATTCTGAGCTCACCTTAACCCTATAATGACCCCCTTCCCTCTTTGATCCAACAAGGGTGTGTCTGGACTAATGCATGCACCAAGCATTATCTTAGTTTCAACACAAAGTTATAAAACATTTACATAGAAAACATTTAGATCAGAAATCAGAATATTCAAGTGAGCCATGTAATAAACTACACCAACCAAAGTCAAAATATACACTACCGTTCAAAAGTTTAGGGGTAGAAGTTATTTATGCTCACCAAGGCTGCATTAAAAAAATACAGTGATTATTTTAACAATTTAAAATAATCATTCTATGTTTATATTTTTTAAATGTAATCTATTTCTGTGATCAAAGCTGAATTTTCAGCAGCCATTACTCAAGTCTTCAGATCCTTCAGAAACCATTCTTATATGCTGATTTGGTGCTCAAGAAATGGTTCTTGTATATTATTATCAATGTTATCCATGTTTTAAGAAAAAACATGATACATATTTTCAGGATTCTTTGATGAATTGAGTCCAAAAGTTGAAAAAAAGCATTTTATTTAGAAACCTTTTGTACATGATGTCTTTACTGTCCCTTTTATATATCTTAGGCCACGTTCACAGCAGCAAAATGGTTGTCAGTCCCATATTCAAGTCCTTAATTCGGTTACGTTCACACACGGTTCAGTAACGGGAGTGACAATTATTTAACCAATCTCGTAACACCCAAAAAAAATTCACGACTCACAACCGCATTTTCAGAAAACTTGCGCTGTGTGAACGCAACCGGACTGGACAACTTGCGATGGAGATATGAGTGGTGTGTCATCTAAAGGTTCTAGATCCAGTCTCTGTTTTCCACCGGAGCTGCTCCCATCAGTTTTGTGTTTTAAGGCCAATTCTCACTGCAGAGTCAAACAAGTCTGCCGTTGGATTTATCATTTTCTGAAAAATAACTGTCATGTTCACACTGCCCCAACAGACACTGACTGAACATGGTCAAGTCAGGTGAAAACAAACCCTGACCAATGGCAACAGACGCCGACAGGGTTAACTCAGACTGTCTACATCAGGCCTTTTTGGGACTGGGATGATAGTGGCTGATTTAAGGCATAACACTGATCCGACAAAACCCAACAAACGTGTTTGTTGGTGTTTGTCTGTGTGGGAGTGAATTGGCCTTTATGCATTACTCGAATGCTCCGCTCTCCACCCAGATTAGGTTAGCTGTAGGTTAATGAAGATTTGAGGGATGAACTCACAGCTCGATTGGACTCTTGTCATATCAAAAGTTAGGCCTATAAGACTTTTCAGTTTTATGGCTCTTTGACATTACTTTGGTCACTGTGGCTCTGGTTACTAGTAAGACTCACGTTGCACATTCATACAGACAGTATTTGAGACACTACTGTAAGTTACTGTTTAAATGGGACATTTCGAGACTCACACTTGTTAGTGTAATTCTAACAGCTCATTGCAATGGACTATAATGGTTAGTTATGTCGTTTAGATCTTGAGTAAAATAACCGTGAGAACGTTTTTTAGGGGTTCTTGAGATTAGCCTAACTTCATAAATATCATACCAACCCCATCAAGGTAGCTGTACTAACACACAAACAAAAAACAAACTGAGAGTCAGTAGCTATGTTTCCATCCACCTATTTATATGCACATTTTGGGATATTGCATGAAAAAAAAATGCTGGATGGAAATGCCAAGATGTGCATAAATTCTAAAAATGCACATAAAAAAACGTATGCGCTTAATTGAGTCGGATTTACCGAATAAATTCCTAGATGTGCATCAAAAAAGACATGCGACTGTGATGTAACTGCATAACTAGACCAACCAGTGGGCCGATTTCATTGCACAGCATCTGAAATGCCCTTTTGGCCATTCTAGAATGCCTAAGCAAAGTCTGTTGTCAAAGTGGATCGGTTAATTAGTACCTCCCAGAACTGTTAACACAACTGCGTTCCCAAACAGCAGGTATCCGCCTCAGAAAGCAAGACCTGCGTTTATTGCGTTTTGTCAGTGTGCTCTGAGGAGTAATATATTATATTATATTATATTATATTATATTATATTATATTATATTATATATAAGAACATTATTATATATATATTGTGGCTTCTCCTACTGCATCAACTTCCATATTTCTCAGTGATATTTATCGCCAGTTTATCAGAAAGTGACTATTTTGTTCTCTTCGACTTACTAGTTGGAAACGGTGCTTTATTTGCAAATGTTTTATGCAAAATTCCAATTATGTGCATAAGATAAATTTGCAAATTTGGATGGGAACATAGCTAGTGTTTGGGTTAGGAGATTCCTGGTGTTTTCTAACGTCACAGTCCTGCTGACAGACCTCAGATTGGCAGGAGACACTAAACTGAATGTTTTTACCATTACTATTATGAGATGGTTTTAGATACCCCAGGGCGAGCTGCATCTTTCAGGGTTTGCATATGCAAGTCCAGTGACATGATATAATCAGTCACACACGTTCTCATAGGTTCAGGTCAACAATGTGCTTAATTCAGTAGATGGAATCTTTCTAAGATATAATTCCAACCCTCCTGTTCTGTCTGACTGCTTTCAGATCAGCAGGATGCTAATGACCCCTTCAGTCACTCTACTGGGAACGGCCACAGTTCTGCATAAAACAGTCAAGCACAAAGAGGATAAATAAAAAGAGAGAGAGGGAATGAGAGGGGAGAGTGTGGGACAAAAGGAGATTTTGCTGAATTATGGAGCCATAGAAAATAATACTAAAAAAGGTGGAGATAGAAAAAGTGTGCAGATGGAAATTAGAGAGGTGTGTTATCTTGGCACCCTGTTGCTTAACAGCTGCTGATTTAAACTAAGCTCTGCTAAGCTCTCTCTCTCTCTCTCTCTCTCTCTCTCTCTCTCTCTCTATGGTGATGGTATAAAACATGAAGTCATAAAATTCATTCTTCATATTTCATCTGCCACTGCGCGCACACACACACACACACACACACACACACACGAAAAAAAAGTGTGGATCATTTTATGAAATTAATGCCATTTATATTTTGGAAGGGTGTTTTTTTAATTTAATCAAAGTATATAATAAACTGAATTGTGCCATTTAAAGAATAATAATATATGGATAAAAATGTAAGATCCTCTGTGGTGAAAATCAAGTTTTTTAATGTTGTCTGTATGTGGTGTTTTTAATATGCTTTAAGAGGAACCATGAGCAAATTCATGTCAACACCATTGCTGAGTATTTTCTCCTTAAAACTGCAGTGAACCAAAGACAGTCTCAAAAACGCGGTTTGAAATTGCAGTTGTTTTCTATGTCACAAATATGTACAAAAAAATATGTAACCAATCACGTCAACGTGCCAGTGGGCTTTAGCAAATCATTAACTATGCTGCGAGGAGTCTCAAGAGAAGCCAGATTATCCTGTTATATTTTTCTGTTGCTATGAAAAATCAGGTACATTTAGCAATATAGCGAGTGAATTATGTATATGATGTATATTACGATGTTATGATGAACTATACACCTTTCTCCACTGACGTTCTGAGTTGTTCAAAGCGTTTCTAAGGATACTGATTTTTAGAAGGCAGCAGTCTGACTCTGAGATGGTGAATGGGAACATGGTTTGTGTAACATTAGCAACACATTATTAGCTGTTTGATAATGTAGTCACAATGCTGGTGTGAGTGAGAGGAGGCGGGGACTAATATGCATATTCATGGATCCGCATATACTAAATGAAGAAAGGGTGTAAAGTTACATTCAAGCTATTTTATGGCATGAATAATTTTTTACACAGGAAAAAAAACTTAAATATATATCAAAGATACATTTTAAGGGATAATGTTATTGACTACAGGGGGACTTTAAAATAAAATATTTGAGATATTCCGAATGTGACAAGGGTGGAACATTTCAAAACAAAATGACTGCTGCTCTTCTTATTCAAAGTTATGACATAATTAGCATTAAGGAGTCAACAATATGATTTCCATAAAAAGTCAAAAATGTAAAATAAGTATGTTTTGTGACGGTGTGATGTGGAATGCTTTACGAATCTTGTCTAATCATAAAATGTTAACTGAGAGTAGAACTTGCTAACATTTGAAACCGGCTCCTTTAATGATTCATTTCATTAAAATGAATGATCCATAATATTGATATGATATACCCCAGAACTTTTATAATGGGATATACAGACTTGTAAAAATGCATATAGTTATGCATATAGTTATTTTAAAATATTTATAATATTGTAAAGGGATAAACTCATAATTCATTTTTTATTAATATATTATAAGCTTTCCAAAACACAAAGTAAATTGTTGTGTTGTGTTCAGATGTTGTAGACATGTACTTGTGACTTGTGTAAGAAAGTGAAAGTAATAGATTTGAGAGGAGAATAAAAAGAGAGGAGGAACAGAGGGAAAGACAGGAAATGTCCAGGATGTGCAGAATTCTTTATTTCCCCCGCGAGCTGTTCTGTCAAGGCTCTCCCACCACCCTCCAGCAGCTGTTCTCTGACTGACACACACACACACACACACACACACACACACACACACACACACACACACACACACACACAATGAGGCTGAATATGACATCATGGCTGGCCAAGGAGGAGGACAGGAAAAGGAAGAGGAGTGAACAGGCTACCACCCTTTTCCATGTGCACAATCCCACTCTTTCAAAAACACACACGGTGTCAAAGCAAAGCAACAAGACACACTACAGCTGTCACCTCTTGCACAAACACACAAAAGCACAAGTGTGCATTGCTACATGAGCTTGGCCACAAATAAACACACACACACACAAATGGCATGTGTCCTAATGTTATTATTCAGCCTTACCCAAACACAAGACATATGGGGTTCTGAGTGCCATTTAAATCTAATAAATCACTTTCCAGCAGATGCCAACTTCTGAATTAACTTAACACTTGAGCATAAAAGGAGAAATGTGTGTGTGTGCCTGTCCTTTTCAGTGGTTTTGACTAAATGTCGCTCTCAGCAGCGTGGGCAGTGTCGGATGTTCGCTAACATTATACTGCTGGTCACGCATTCGGAACTTCTTTTTACCCCTAAGCGAAGAATGGAAAAGAACGTCGCTGTGAGTATATCAGGGCCTTTATGATCCACATTCAGCACTGTCATATGTTTTGAGAGCATAAGACTTTATTACATCAGTGTGATTCCACATTGAATTGATCATATAAATTAAAGCAGAAAGAAAAGAATCCCTCCTTCTCCACTGACACAAATCCATTCTCTCTAAATCAATTCCTAATTTTCAAAAATTTATTCTCTAAATCAAAATTGTACTAATTTTTCAGCTCTCTACATTTTTCCAAATAAAAACAAACTCTACTGAAATAAAGGCAGCTTTTTACTGACCCACTTCATTTTAATAACTAGTAGTAACAGCCGTTCTAACACAACACTCTTGTAAATGCTTTAAAAACACACCAGTCATTATGTGACCAAAACCCTACCTGTGACCTTTGAACATGTCACATTGAGACATTTAAAGAACAAGTTACTGTACTGCCAAACAAATGTCTGATTGTAATCTGCATGGGCAGCAATGACTGGATGTTTCATTAAAAGAGGTTAAAATTTGGGTGGGTATAGTGGGTGGGTATTTTTAGCTCTGCTTTTTCCCAAATCTGTTCTTCAGCTCTTGTCATGCATTACACAAGGTGAAAAATTGGCTCTGTGAGGGCATGTACTATCTCTCATCAACCCCTTCATGAGTACAAAAATCAGATGATAACAAAAATCTGGATGCAACATGCAAGATTTATTGAGAATAGCATGTCCATTAAGAAAACATAATATGTTTAACAAAAACAAACAAACAAACAAAATAATTCTGACATAAAATAAAAAATGTGTTACTTAAATGTTTATTTTTGTGTTTATGTGTGTGGCCAATAAAAATATTGTTGATCAAGTACAGATACGATATAATGGCCTGTCAAAAAAACGTTATTGTCGAGACCTGGTAATGAGCAATTGAATGAATAATTATTAACTTCAGTAGAGTGACAAATTAAGCATCTGGAGCTGAAGGCACTTTAAAATCCATCACCTCTCAGTGTAAAGCAAACAGCTGAATGCGGCTTACACCCTAGCCAGAAATAGCATCATATCACATGTGCTGAGCAATTGTGAAGCTCCAAAAAAATCTTCAATTAAAACATTAGATGCTTTTGTGTGTGTGTGTGTGTGTGTGTGTGTGTGTGTGTGTGTGTGTGTGTGTGTGTGTGTGTGTGTTGCCAGATGGTCTCTGAGGGAGGATGGCATATGACAGCATTCCTGTATAGTGCAGTGGGACACAGATCAGCTCTAAGGAAGACAGAAAAATCAAGTATCTTAAGAGGAGAGTAAAATAGGGGACAGAGAGAGAAGAATACAACCTGAGGGATAATTCTCCCTTAATTTAGTACACAGACACACAGTTAAGATCACTAGTATGAGACATTCAAAATACATATTTGGATGCTTTTTTTCCCTGTCCGCTGTTTTCCTGTTAACTCACTTAATAAATATATTATAAACTATCATTAAGTCTTTAGCTGACGTAGTTGTTGAATCACTCCGTAACTGCTAAAATAAGCCCAAAAAACACTCTGTGAGGGCATGACTCCACACACATCTCTGACATGAAGTATCCAGCTGAGTCACATGGCGGGTATTGATATGAGTTATAGAGGCTGTTGACAGTGTATGTGAATAAATTTATATTTAATTTACACAGTGAAGACTATGCAGTTGTTTGTACATTTTATTACTTTATACAATTTTTGTAGTATTTCTTATTTCTAGTGCAAGTTTTTTTTCAGTTATGTCCGTTTCATTTGTGTCTTTGTTCTATTGCTTTTAATTCGTTTCTTTGTTAACTTGTCTCCGGTAAGCTTGAGATTTTTTTAACTTAGCATTTGTTTTTTTGTGATATTGAAATTGGCGATGAGCATTAAGAAATTTCAATGGTATCAAAAAAATGTATATCATAAAAAAATTATTTAAAGCAAAAATAACTATATTGTGATACATATCGTTATCATGAAATAAAATGACTCATATCGAGACAAGATTTTGATCACGTCACCCACCCTAACTGATGTTTATCGGTCACTGAGTTCTGGACTCTTGCCAAAACTTTAGAGAGAGTTCCACATACTCATTTCATATGCTAAGATGTTAGCCAATCATAGCAGTAGGCGTTTACACTGAAGTCTCAAAGCAGACACGCCCCTTCAAACAGAGTGTTCAAATGAGAGGGCTGAAATCAGGGTAGACCAGCGTTTCCCAACCGGGGTATGGAGAGAGAATTGTGTCTTTATTACATGCGAGAAAATAAATGATCTGAGAGAGAAAAAAAAGTTTGAGAGAAAAAGTTATCACACTGATAACAAAAGAGCGTTTCATGAGAGAAAAAAATTTTTTTGAGAGAAAAAGTTTTCATACCAATAGCAAAAAATAATAATATTTGAGACTAAAAAAAGTTTTGAGAGAAAGTATAGACCCTTTTACTGTTTGTACACAACGATGACGTATGCGCGCGCATATTGGCAACGGAAGTATGGCGAGAATCAGCAGCGTGTCAAGCTACGCGAGCGGATTAAACAACAGACGCAAGCATTTTTTATTATGTCCTCGCTCCAATCAACACGTTTAATCGCCTGCAGCCACTATTCTGAAACGGCCATGATCCTGTCGGAATCCTATAAAACTTAAGCCCCTTGGTGGAATATCGATTAGTGCAACCGTAAACGCAACAACCAGACATTTTGATGCTGGGAAACCGTTTTGATAAACTTTCGGAGGTGCCAACACGTTAGAGCCAGTGGGGAAAAACACCACTTCCGTTGCCAAAATGCGCGCGCAACTATTTGATCACGTGGGCTGTAAAAGGGTCTATTTTCTCAGAACAAAAAAAATATAAATTTGAATATAAATTTTTTCTTTCACTGTGAAAATTGTGTCATGGGCGGGGCCACGTTCCTATTGGCCAGTCGGGTGAGCATCGTCTTGTCTTGGGAGTCGAACTGAATCATTATACCATTGTTCGGTTCACCGGCATAGATGCCGCCTCTGCCTTAGTTGAGCACGGACACTCCAATGTTTGGGTAAGATGATTCACGGTGATCATATGCCTGGTTCAGATTACAAGAATATTGTGTCTGTTACGATAGTCACGGTGTCAGATTACACGATTTTGACTCCTAAAAATCTTGTCATGTCGTGGATGGACAAGAAATATGTCAGACTACACGTTGCTTTCCGACCAGTCACCGCGAGCCGTCTCACGCACACATTCACTCGCACATACACGCACTCACTCAAATACACACACACTCACTGTGCTCGCTCGCTCGCTCACTCACTCGCGCGCGCACACACACACACACACACACACTGTAGCTCGCTCACTCACTCGCGCACACACACACACACACACACACACACACTGTAGCTCGCTCACTCACTCGCGCACACACAATCGCTCACTCGCACACACACAATTGCTCTCGCACGCACACACACACACTCACTCACTGTCGCTCACTCGCGCACACACACACACACTCGCTGTTGCACTCACTCTCACGAGTAGCATCTGCCTGCAAAATCGGAGGCTGCATTTTCAGGACCCCACTTTTAGGACCGCATTTCTAGGACCCTAGGTTTTTAGTGACAACGCCACCTACCGAATTAGAGGACCAGCGAAGATGGATGACAATCAGAGTGTGAGTATCAAATGCGAATACATTTTTATTTGTTAAACTTTAAAAACAATTGTGATGCATTTCATTGGAAAGTTAACGTAGCCAACGTGATGGGGATTTGGTAAATAAATAGTCTTGAATGCATAGCCATCATATATTAGCCTCTAATGCTGTAAAATGAATTGTTTGCACATTCATTTAATGGAACTGTTGCATGCTAAACCAGTGTTGACTAAAGGCGGGCATACACTGTCCGATTTTCGTCCGATTTTGAGCCGAATTCTGACTCGTGCGACTCTTTTTCGGGTCGGGCCGATTTTCAGCTTTGTCGTGCGTCGTTTGTCGTGCAGTGTTCGTGCAGTGTACAGGGGGAAAAGAGAGGCGATTAACCTCTCACG
This sequence comes from Abramis brama, assembly GCF_963993115.1. Lineage (NCBI taxonomy): Eukaryota > Metazoa > Chordata > Actinopteri > Cypriniformes > Leuciscidae > Abramis > Abramis brama. The sequence continues at coordinate 44,050,449 of NC_139964.1, forward strand.
ACCGGTGTTGTGCCGAATTTCAACCCCCTGCCAAATTATTACCCCCCTCGTTGAAGTCAGTACCTGATTGCCTAATCCTAACCCCACCCCTAATCCTAACCCCACCCCCACAACTAATCCTAAACCTACCAATACTAGGGGGGTAATAATTTGTCAGGAGTCAAAATTCGGCACGACACCGGCAATCGGATGGTCGGATGAATTTCTGGCATGTTAGAAATTTTGGTCGCTCCTCGTGACTATATCGCACAGTTGAAGCAGAGCTACGAACCGATTGCCCTAAACTCAGTGTTTTTTCCCTCACTGCGCCTGCGCAAAAACAGTTTCATCTGCAGCAAAAACAAAAACAAAAACAAACAAAAAACGAAAAAAGGGAGATCTTTAAGTTCTGTAGTTCAAAGCTACAAATTACTGTTGCTTACCTCCAGTTCGTGTTGCAAAATGGATTAACCATTACCCACTTCTTCCAAGCCACCTGCGATGTAGGCTACACTTTGCCTCTTTTATTGTTAAAAAATGTTTTTGAAATAAAGCTGTTTTTAATTTTCATTGATGAATTATTGCAGTGTTCGGACATATTATAGACTGTTAATAATTAATTATATGTATATAATTCATTGTAATCGACCTAAATGTTTTAGACAATTTTTAATGCGGAGAAGTAAGCTTCTATGTAATATTTTATTATCCTCACAGCGCGTTGGTTATGCGGTGATGCGCTATGAAATTGTTGCGTGGCAATTTAATTATAGTAGCCTATACTTTAATAGCCTAGGCCTTCCCTAATAATAATAATAATAATAATAATAATACAATAATACTAGCCTACTAATAATTTAATATATAAATTGGAAATGCTAAATCTTCTTGATATTGATAGCTGATGCTTGTTTTGACAATATCTCTGGATAGGCTACATATTGTCCATAGGCGCAACCCGGCACGAGGATTTATCGCGCTGATTCGCGCATATTTCACACGTATAGTGTGAGCAGTCAAGTCGCAGCTCGACGTTCGGACCGTACAGTGTGAGCACATAAATCCTGAGCTTTGGCTTTACATCGCATGCGATCTACTCGTTCAGTGTGAGTAGGTTCCTTGCTGAAATCGCACAGTGTATGTCCGCCTTTATTGACAGCACAATAAACTGTAGCATGTTCGTTCTCAAAGCTTGTTAATTACTCATTGTTTTTCCATTTTAATTCAGTTAAAATAATCGTAATGTTTTCACTGTCACGTGCTCTCAGTCAGTCTGTTTAACGTTACCCACAATAGGCCTACATGTTATGAGTAGGCTAGTCTCTTCATTGACATGGTTTTATAAAGTTGGTTGAGACATATGACATTTTAATAGTCAGACATAACAGAGAGGCCATCATAATAACTGACTGTTAAAATACCACGTGTTAGATTGTGTCATTTACTGTGTACTGTATATGAAGTGCTTTCAAGGACACAGCTCAGGGTAGGCAATAGTATGACAAAAGATAAATAAATAAATTGGTTAAGTACTAGGCTTAGGCCTAATTTATGTCTATTTATTTATATGAAATTTACTTAAAAATGTTTTTCAAGAAACACATATCATATGTATAATATGTTATTTCTATTCAGATTTCTTGCATCTCTATTTTTTTTTTTCTCAGTTCAGATGGGCTTTATTGACATGAGTGTTTCTAGAACCTTTGTTCCCACAACATCAAAATCATTTTTTTTTTTCTCAAATCTTTGAACAGTATGCAATAATAGTAGGCTATTATGAACATTAATTGTTATGAAGATTGATATCATTATTTTTGTATCGTATATGTGTGTGCACTCTGTGGTAACTAAGATCTTTTAAATATGAAATTTAAAATTAGAGAGTAGAACATTTTCAACTAAATGTTCCTTATTTAATTCACTTCTCTTTCTCTCTCTTAGGAGTCAGTGATGATGCTGTCCATGAAGTTCTGTCTATGTGGTTCACGTCATGAACAAATTTGTTTTTGTGTGTGTTGAAGTTCAGTTGTTATATATTATTTCGTAAAATAAACACAATCTTAAATCTACCCCCAGAGTCATCCTTGTCTTCCCTCTGTACTTGAAAATGTGGTCGATCTGACTGAAAAGACTATAACATGATTCCTTGTTTATTTTACTTGAGTAGTATTTGTGTGTAATAAAACTTTAAAAAAAACTGTAAAACTCTAATGTAGTTAAAACTGGGTGGAAATACTGCCTTGGTGGCACTTTTTTCGGTCCTCCAAAACTAGGGTCCTGGAAATGCGTTCCTGAGACTGCGGTTCTCCGAGTCGGTAGGTGGCGCTGTCACAAAAAAATAGGGTCCTAGAAATGCGGTCCTAGAAGTGGGGTCCTGAAAATGCAGCCTCCGGGACTGCAGACAGATAATATTGGACTCTCACTCACATATTAATAGTCACTCTTGACTGAACCCGTCGTGGAGGACCGTTAAGCCGGGGTTTCGCCTGGAAAGCTGAGTTGAACGAAGTTAAACTGAGAGAGCGTGACGTTCACAGACACCAGAATGAACGAGCTTACAGTAACGTTCATCAGGCAGTAATACAGTAGGCTACTTTCAGTTCACGTTCACCCAAAATATGAACGAGTTCATGAACTATCGTTCAATGAACCGTTCAGGCACAACACTGATAGTGCTCTATTGAGAATGAGGAGATGTCGTCACGACACAGCGCCCCGCCCTCAGAGACCGCGTCATCCTCCCCTTTCCGCCATTTTGGGAGGATACCCGCCAGCGCCGTTCATTGTTTGTATTGGTAGTAGAGGAGGTTGTCGCACTATTTTAGAATGCCTGGAAAACACTGATGTGTAAAAAAACTGCTCCAGTGTCTCACACGATTGTCGTGGAAACCGTAGCAACCATGTGTTACAGTTTTTTCGTATTTTAAATTTTAAAAGTAAAAAAAAAAAAAAAAAAATGTTTGGCATTGGTAGTAAGTTTCTCCCTGTAAGGACCCTTTTCTTTTGCCGCATTCATCTCCATTTCTTCTTAATTTTCTCGTAATTTCTATTATAATTCCTCGAGCCGTCTTTCCTGCTCCGTCTCTGTATTGCTCTTGCACTGTTGCCCCTGGCAACCGATAGCGTATCCTCCCAAAATGGTGGACGGGCTCAATTCGTCACGTGACCGCAAGCTACCTATGAGTATGTCCTCATTCTCAATAGCATCTGAGATACAGATGCTAAACACATGAATAAAAATCATTTTAGGTTATAGTTAAGTTATAGGTTCAAACAGGAAATGTATCATATTGACCTTAAAACAAAATTGTTTATTCTGAGTCCGAGTAAAACTGTACAGGAGGTTGTATGATGAACTAGGGCTGGGCCTGGGCGATATATTGGATGACATTGTTATGCGCATCTCGTCAGTAAAGCCGGTTCCTTGATTAGTAGTAAATCGCCATCACCTGCTTTCAGATGAAGCGGCAATTAACACAGAGCCGTAGTTCACTGACAAGCTGAGCAATATCGCATTAATTATCGCAGGCAATACGTCCGTGATCATCTAAGATCACCATGAATCATCTTACCCAAACATTGAAGTGTCCGTGCTCAACTAAGGCAGAGGCGGCATCTATGCCGGTGAACCGAACAATGGTATAATGATTCAGTTCGACTCCTAAGACAAGACGATGCTCACCCGACTGGCCAATAGGAACCTGGCCCCGCCCATCACACAATTTTCACAGTGAAAGCAGAATCCTGACACAAGAGCAAGAAATTGCATGAGAGCAAAGAAAAGCGTTTTGAGAGAAACACTTTTTTTTTTTAGAGAAAATGTTTTCACACTGATAGCAAAAAATATATATTTGAGAGTTTTTTTCAAAGTATTTGGAGAGAGATTTTTTTTTTCTCAGAAATAATTTAAAAAAATTCAAATTTATATTTTTTTTTGTTCTGAGAAAATACTTTCTCTTAAAACTTTTTTTAGTCTCAAATATTATTATTTTTTGCTATTGGTATGAAAACTTTTTCTCTCAAACATTTTTTTCTCTCTCATGAAATGCCTTTTTGCTATCAGTGTGATAACTTTTTCTCTCTCAGATCATTTATTTTCTCGCATGTAATAAAGACAATTCTCTCTCCATACCGGGGTGCCTTCTGGCGAGAGCAGGGGTGCCGTGTAAAAACTCCATCAAAAATTTAAAAATTGTTAAAATATGTAAAAAAATATAAAAATATATATATAGGCTATATTTTTTTACCATCAATCTCGGATCGTCGGAAGTCTCTAATAACAACAAATAATGCGCACAAATTTATAATAAAAATGCAAATTATAAGTTTTCGGTGTTGAAATGCGGAGGTTGCGCTTGCGCGTGATTTTATTCCCGTGCCTCATTCCCAGTGCGTCCCTTAAAGCTGCCTATTTTTCATTGTTGTCAAATACACACGAAAACATTGTCACAACGTCCGTCTTGCCGCGTATTCACATAAACACGTCGGTTATGTCCGTGCTGCTGTCAACGGTAACGCGTGCGATTAATGTTTTTACGTTAAAAATATTTAACGCAATTAAAAATATTTAACGCAATTAAAGCAGCATCCGTTTTTTTTCTGTCATCCTTTGGCTAGCGTTACATTATATAATCACGTTCTTCTTCATGCACATGCTTTTAAACCATGCAAGCGAGAAAATACAAAAGAGAATGCGCTGTCTGTGACACACACGACGCACAGAATCGTGCCAGAATCGACTTCTCTTTCGCTTTGAGTATCCTCATGAGAGCAGTCTTAAATTAGTTAAATAAAGTCTTAAATGAACGTTAAGAGTTGTGAGAAAATGGAACGCGTGTGGGATCCACATGTGCAGCAGTGACATCAGAATAAAATAACACTTCATTCATAAAAAGATGTCATTAAACAATTATTTGAAATATACTGTCTTTATGTTGTTTCTACATTAATTTGGAGATTAACTGTGAAATTATTACATAAAATATATTAAAAACAAGCTATCTTGTGCAATTATAACAAAATTATCCCAATATAAAAACACAAATACACTGAGTGCACTGTTAAAAATTTATTGTAATTTTACAGGAAATTCCTGGCAACTAATTGCAGTAAATTTACAGCAAGTAATATACAGGATTATTACTGTTTATGATTACAATAAAGAAATGTATTTATACAGCAGTGCTACTGTGATTATAGTAGGCTAGCATTATTACAGTAAAATGCTGTAATTTATTTCAATTTACTGTATATTTACTGCAACTCAGTTGCCATGAATTTCCTGTATTTTCACAGGACAGAATTAAAATTTTATATTGTAATTCAATGTACTGTATCCTGTTATTTGTAAATATTACAATACAATGCTGTTATTATCCGTATTAGGCAATTAAAAACACAACAATGATATCTTTTTAATCTTTTATTAAAAACTGTTTTCTATGAGCAAACATTTAGGTGATATTTGCAATGGTAATTGAGCAATGTTTATATATGAATAAAAGCCTTAATTAAATATGTCATCAAATATGATACAAATAGATATTGTCATAAAAATAGCTATATGACAGTAGGCCTATACGGCAGTTCTTCCCTATGGTATTGAAAATTGATACATTTCAAGGTATAGTATCAAAGTTATCGTGACAACACTAGTGTAGGGTGCCACACATTTTTTTTAATTTTCAAAGGGTGCCTTGACTGAAAAAAGGTTGGGAAACACTGGGGTAGACAATGAAAAATATATATATTTTTCTAAATTATGAAACTTTTGATGTAAACATCATAATACCATTACAAGTGCACCTCCGAAAACATAAAAAATAATGCAGTTCATGATCCCTTTAAATACATTTTTAAACCATTTTCTGCACAGACTAAAAACAGAGGGACAACTGGAGAGGGTATTTCTATATACAGAGTTCATAGAGTTTGTAATGAAATGAAAGTGAACACTACGTCACTTGAACAACTGATCAAAACAACCCTGAGCCAAATGTCGGCTACCAAAACTACAAACTCAGAGTCTACACTGTTATTCTGAGGATGGTTTCTGATAGTATCAAGACAACTATGAATACTGGAGGAAGGTGTTAACTTATTTCAACATCCAGGAATGAGTCAAACACCTCTGAAGTACATTTGTCAGCTGTCAATCATTGTGCTTCATTGTGACATTTCTAGGTTAAATTTGTGTACAGTCATCACACACAGAGGTAAAAAGGAGTTTGTCACATACAAATTCTCTCAAACAAAACCTGACTATTTCAGGCTGAAAATGTTATTTTTCTTTCCTTCTCTTCAGAACAACAGAACTTGTCTGAATTGAGAGAAAGAGAAGGCATATACAGAGGGAAAGGCAGCAGAAGAGAGAAAAACAGAGTGAGAGACAGTGACATGGTGTCTTAAGACATTTCATTAGGGTGTGGGTTGATTCTCACTTAGCACTTGATGTCATATCCTTTGGCCAACCAAACAGTACACAAAGCACACACAGCCGGTGGCCCAATGAAAGGGCTCCTTTCATACAGGAGCCACACAAGTCCAAAGTTCGACACGCAAAAAGGTGTGCCACTTTTCCGTAGTCTGACCTTCACTCTGTCTGACACAGTGAGCCAAAATGTTCAAGCAACAAGGAAGAACTGAAACTTCAATGACACGTAATCATATAAACCTGTGCCAATTCTGTGTAACCACAATCTGTAGAATAAAAAAAAAAAAAAAGGTCACCACAAAGTCCCCTGAATGAGCATTGTGAATATTACACGAACATCTTCATGTAGGGTTCTTTACATGCTAAATAAATGTTCAAATGTAATATCTGGAGGACTTCCAGAAAACATTCAGAAACTTTTAGGGAACATTCATTTCGGGCTGAAACAACCTACATACAATACAAAATTAACTAAATGTGGTCCAAAGGAGAAGTTATGGGAAGTATAACAACTTTTATTTTGTTGTCTTTGTGAAGCTTCAGAAGACTTGGAATGTAGCACACAAGTCGTAAAAGACTACATTAATGGTGGGGTGTTTTGTCATTTTTAGAGCTTAACAGCTTTGGTCACTATAAATGATTGTTCTATGGAAAAAGAAAAAAGAAAATCAATGTGACTATTCTTAAAAATATCTTATTTTTGGTTCCACTGAAAAAAGGAAGTCATATGGGTTTGGAATAATATAAGGGTGAGTAAATAATGACAGAATTTTAATTTGTTTGGGTGAACTATTCCTTTAAATAGAGCTCATGTGATGGACAATAAACTAATATAACAGCTAGTCATAGGTGGAGGGTGAACCAACTGGGTGAGGCTAGATGCGGCGACTCCTTAAAAACACATTTAAACAGAATGTGAAGAAATAGATATGTGTCGTCTATCAACAACCTACACCTACCAGCATAAACAAATGCTCATGTTATTAAAGTGGTTATGTTCATGGCAGCCAGTTCGAATAAATAGCCTAACCATTGCCTATGCAGCAAAACATAAGTTTTCTTCAAATTCTGAATGGATTATCGACTAGAAAGCGTGCATAAAAGTGCTCCCTTTATAATCAATAAGCTGTCACTCATCTTAAATCATTCATCTAATCGATTCAGCTGACTGTACAATGAATATCTTATTTAGCCTACATAATGTCTACACTTTTTTGTTACGAGTTAGTTCACCCAAAAATGAAAATTAGCCCATGATTTACTCACCCTCAAGTCATCCTAGGTGTATATGACATTCTTCTTTCAGACGAATACAATCTGAGTTATATAAAAAAATGTCTGGCTCTTCCAAGCTTTATAATGGCAGTGAATGGCTGCTTCTGTTTTTTAAGTCCATAAAAGTGCATCTATCCATCATAAAAGTGCTCCACATGGGTTAATAAAGGCCTTCTGAAGCAAAGCCATGCGTTTGTGTAGGAAACATATTCATATTTAAAACTTTATAAAGTAGAATAACTCGCTTCCGGCCAAACGAGCATACAGATTCGACTTAAGTCTAAGCGCAACTTATGCGAGTAATGCGACGCACTGCTGATATTTACGCTACTTCTGACATCACAAGTTGCGTAAGTTGAGCTTTAGGCGCAAGTAGACTGCGGATGTTCGTTTGGCCGGAAGCTAGAATTTTACTTTGTAACGTGTTAAATATGAATATTTTTTCTTACACAAACTCATCGTTTCGCTTCAGAAGGCCTTTATTAACCCCCCGGACCCGTGTGGAGCACTTTTATGATGGGTAGATGCACTTTTATGATGGATACTAGATGCACTTTTATGATGGATAGATGCACTTTCATGGACTTCAAAACAGAAATGGCCATTTACTGCCATTATAAAGCTTGGGCCAGGACATTTTTTAATTTAACTCCGATTGTATTCGTCGAAGAAGAATGTCATATACTCCTAGGATGACTTGAGGATGATTAAATCATGGGCTAATTAAAATTTTTGGGTGAACTATCCCTTTAAATTATAACGAGAGAATTTGGGTGTGCAGATCTCAGCACTGGACAAAAACTGGTGTTTTGAGTGGTGAGGGGATTCTAACTTAAACACGTCTAATTGGCCATTGCGTTCAAGAAATCATCAGATATGTTTGTGATTGGATACACTGCTCAATGCTATTTGTATTAGTTTAGAAGCTCTCAAGAGCACAATCACCAAATCTGTTTATGTTTATCAGTTTATGAAGATGAGAGCATTCGCAAGAGTGCAGAATTCAGTCAGAATTCAGAGTTCAGCTCGCGCACTGAACAAAACTCCTGCGTTTCAGCGATTATTAATCGTAACGCCTCTGATTGGCCATTGCATTCATAAGCTCAACAGTCATGTGTGATTGGTTATAGTGCGTAAAAAGTAAAAAGTAGATGATACATGAGCAGATCTAAATTGAATGCCGCAATCGACACTTTTCATTTAATTTTAAGTTTCACTCTATTACAAGATTACGTTTAAAATGTGCAGGTGAATTTTTGGACCAAGCCCCCGTTAATTTTTTACCCATGGCCAGGGGGTTCCAAGGCTTTACACACGAGCCGCCTATGCAGCTAGTCTTGGAATTTATACTGACACCCGAAGATGTGAAGGCAGCCTCATGCAAAATAAATTTATTCCATGAGCAAAAGTGTTCAATAATGAGGGTTACTGAGATAAAGCGAGAAGTATTCATCTGGTCATATTAACTTAATATGTCAGCTCCCATGAGGCAACCAGCTCATTTGAAACACTTTTCATCATCTTTCATCAGAGCTTTTGATGCAAGTCTTAAAACAGAGGGTCTGCCTAATGAACACTCTGTGCTGAAGAGTTCAGAACCTTCAACAATTGATGATTTTGATTGGTCCTTAAAATAACAGACTTGGTTTGAGATTTTTTATTCCAGTGGAGGAATAAAAGTAGATTTAAGTGGTTCCATGAACTGTATCCTCCAGATGTTCTATTCAGCTATTCTTTCTTCCACATCTGCCACATCCTGCCTGAAACAAAAACCAAAGGCACATGCATTGCTCACGGATAGTGCTGACTGTCGGGTATCCCCCTCGCTTTGCTCTGTGTGTGTGTGTGTGTTCAAGTGTCTGAAATGCAGTTGTGTACAGCTTCAGGGCAAGATGAGCAAGTAATCCCCTTCACTGGGGTCCCAGGTGGTCTTGAAATGTGAAGCCTAAAAGTCACACACACACACACACGCACGCACACCACCATGAACCAGTCAGCAGATAATCCAGGTTCCGTGCATGCAAAAAGCACCTGCAACATATTGCAGAGTCTGAAATATATACATAAGAGGAAATATTAAATATGAAAAAAAGGGTACTTATTCTATGAAGACAGATACAAGCTCTGGTGCTGCAGATATTCCATGTGATGTCACTAGATCCAGCAATTTAAGAGTTCTGTCAGGAACTGCAGTTCTTTAAGGATCACCAGAGACTCTAGTAACCACACACTGTTCTCTCCACTTCCATTAGACAGACGGTACCGCAGCTTTATCCTGCAGACTCTCAGAATGCTGAACTCCAACATCACGTAATATTAGAACTGAAACCCCTCCCAACCCTTCAGCACTGCACTTGAACAAGATGGGGATTTCTGACCTGTCATAATCCACAGAATAATAGCTGCCGGTTTACTGCATCCCATCATGCATTTTTTGCCCACTAGTCTGTGCCTATTGTCGCTCATGGGCAGCACTTAGAGTTTTTAGAGGTTTTTGGAGCTTTGATCTGCAATGAAGAACATTCATTTAAATGAATGCTTGCAGAGTCTTCCATTCTGCAGACAACTCTGAATAAACTAGAGGATTTGTTGATTATTTAGGTCAGAGTTGCACTATATGCAGAAGTAATAAGTACCAAATGTTTCACAGATATAACTGTAACAAAACAGACTATACAGTTATGCTGACTGACCCTTTGTGTTTCTTGCAAAACTTTATTAAGGCACAAAGTTATGAACTTTGCAACTTATGAAAACCAGCAACTACTTTATCTCAGACTCACTTATTTAAACAGTCTGCTAACCGTAGACAAATTTAAAAACACCCAGTGAAACAATGATACATCCGTCACCTTTACACAATGAACACCAGACTACAGAAATCCTGAAGAGACAAACTAAAAAGAAAAAAGAAAAAAAAATCCTGCATTTCTGAAGTTGACAGTTAGTGGGACATTTTCAACATTATGTTCAGTAATATTCTTTGTAAAAAATATAATTTGAACAATATCAATACTTATCGCTCGATATATTCACTGCGGCATTTCTGGATGTTTTAGAATATTCTGATGCCGCCCATAGTGCTGATAGCCATGCTTAGATTTACAAGATCTTTTAACTAAAGTAAATCTTCTCAGTAACATGACAAATAACAAAAAAAGAGAAGTTAAGAAAGCATCTGATGATAGGGATGTGGATATGTTTTGCACGTGCTCTGCAACTCTTTTTTTCATTCGTGTCTACCCTCAATGGAATGAGTTAACAAAAATACCTGAACATTTTTCATGTCAATGAAGGCGTCAAGTACCAATGGCAGTTCAAAGTTCCACATTGACAATTCTTATTTAGAATATTGCAGTATTTATCATTAGTGATTTTGCTGTGCACATCATTTTTTTTTTTTTTTTTTAAATCATGAGCCCTCGCAATCTTTAATACAATTTTTTTTTAAATCAAAAACATTAGCATCCCCTCCCCCTTCCCCCTGACATCATATCCTTGATGATGTGTACACTGGTACGAGGGCTGAGCATCATGTCACTCACATGAAATCATCTCAACAATCTACAACGTCCTATCAAAACTATTTAAGCGTAAACAGTGTCTGTTTAAGAACTGCTTTTGTGTACCTTGCACATTTGTAATGTCTTAAGCACTCTGTATCTGTGCACTGTGTTTAAGCATATGTTTATGTGAATACTGTGCATATCAGTACATTATTTAGTACATACAAATTATTTATTATTTTTCTGTATGTTTGGGAAGAATGACAAGCAAGTGATTTTGATTTGTCCAAAAAACTTTTTTGTCACTCCAGATACCCATTCATAGTATTACACAACTTGCAGTCTGCGTGCAATGTTCTCCCACAGTGCCTCCACAGACAAAAGGGAGCATTTGACTATCTGACATATCTGTCCTCTTTTGCACTTCATGTACAGTTGGACTGTGTAGCATTGGCCAACTGCTAACTCTTTGAGGACCTGTTGCATGTCAGGGTGGACACGCAGACGTGACAGAAGTCTCTGACCTGTCTCTGGCAGCTGGGAATGGCACGTCCATCCCCCACCCAAAAAACAAACGTGTTGCTGAGAGCTGTGTGGCAAATTGTCGCACCCGACGTCAGCCCATGACCTTTGACTTCAGCTGGCAGCTGGTTTGGTTACAGTGTTGAAAAGAAGGGCGCCCATGCACTGCAAGTACAAGTGAAGCAGTAGGAAGCTACTTGTTACATTTGTGACCAATAGTAATCCCATATTCACGTCAACCCAGTTTATTTAGACGCCAAAGGTGAGACAGCAAGAGAGAACGTAGATTTAACACAGCCTGGTCACCTGAGAGCCTCATGTCACTGAGTCTTAACATATGAGTCAGACTAGACATACTTTAGGTTATTTTTAAACATATTCTTTAGTCTGAACTCCAAAAATTTACACGGTTGTAAGCTTTAGACAGGGAATATGAAATACAGAGCCTACTATCAGCGGATCTTTAAAGATTCCACACACTACTGTAGCTTGCAAAAATAGTCAATATTTATTGCAACATTTCAGTCATGAAAGAAACCATACTAAATATATATATATATATATATATATATATATATATATATATTTTTTTTTTTTTGGAAGCTTTGTAATTTGTGAGATATTTTCTCTAGTAATACCTTGATGTCTTACACATCTAGGCTACATGTAATCATTCAGGTATACAATGAGTATTTTGGTCAATGAAAAATATGAATGTCCACAAAAAAAAAAAAAAAAAAAGCATCTTAAAAAGGAACACACCTGCCAAATTCTTAGAAATATACTCTGTGCATCTTTGATTCTAACCCAGTCAACGGTATACAACTTAAGGGAGCTGTGCATAAACAGATGCCCACAAACCTCAATGAACTGAAGCAACTGATGTAAAAGAGAAGTGGGCAAAAATTCCTCCAGAACGATGTGAGAGAATGATCAAGATGCAAAAGGTGGTTGTACAAGCTATTTAATCATAAGGTGTACTTAGTTTGTCACACATGGTACATGTCAACCATTTGAAGCCTTGGCTGGAGCCTCCAGACAGCTCTATGTTTAATATGGTGAACAAACTGGAATGTTTCTGGAAATGTGTTTGTAGTGTTTGTGTGTATGTTTGCATTTACTGTAAATATTCATTTTTCCTGGTTGCTGAAATTATACCATGCTAAATTCAAAAATAGGAAATATCTTAATATCCTGATATCTTAAAGAAAAAAATGTTTCATTAAAAGAATGAAAATCTTGTGAAGAAACCTATTTTGGCATACAGCCATGTGTAAAAGAAAGGGCACCCTTTTGAATATTTTAAGTATCAGGACATAATAAAATAATCATCTGGTCTTCAGCAGGTCTTAAAATTGGGTAAATACAACCTCAGATTAACAACAACACATGACATATTACACCAAAATAGCTTTCTTCACAATATTTTCATTAAAAAAAAAAATCTTTAAAGGGTTAGTTCACCCAAAAATGAAAATTCTGTCAGTAATTACTCACCCTCATGTGTTCCAACCATGTAAGACCTTCGTTCATCTTCGTATCACAAATTAAGATATTTTTGATGAAATCTGACAGCTTTCTCACTCCTAGGCTTTCAGAGGGACCCAAACTCGCCGGCCCAGAATAGTTATTAAAAGAAGAACGCCGTAATCTCAGTTCTCGCGCATGCTTCCTGGTGCTTCCGTGAACTCTCGTCAGAGGCCCACATTGAAGAACACTAATAGTTGGATAAAGTCGTTATTTTTGTTGTTTTTCCGCACAAAAAGTATCATCGTCGCATGATAAACATAATGTAGAGCCACTGTAGTCACTTGGACTATTTTAACGATGTTTTTAATAACTATTCTTGGCCGGTGAGTTTGGGTCCCTCTGAAAGCCTATGGAGGAGTGAGAAAGCTGTCAGATTTCATCAAAAATATCTTAATTTGTGATCCGAAGATGAACGAAAGACTTACGTGGTTGGAACAACATGAGGGTGAGTAATTACTGACAGAATTTTCATTTTTGGGTGAACTAACCCTTTAAGATATCAGGATACTCAAATATTTTCTGTTTTTTATTTTTCTATTATCTAACCAGGAAAAATAAATCTTTACAGTAAACACAAACACACACACAAACACTCTAAAACTAATTTCCAGAAACATTCCAGTTTGTTCACCATATTTAACACAGAGCTGTCTGGAGCCTCAAAGCCAAGGCTTCAAATGGTTGCACTCATTCCAGGCATTATTCTCAAAAATCCAGCTGTGATTTTAAAATGCTAAACCTTCACTAAATTCTGTCTCCTAAACCTCAATCATTCTTTCCAACCTCGCTTCTGTCTGCACTTTCAATGGTTCCTCTGAAAACACATGTACTGTACACAATGGATTTCTTTGTCCAGGCATTTTTCCTGTTAGCTTGGGGATAAAAAGATGGCAGAAAAAAACAGACACCCAGCTTCCTGCAGACATTATCTGTCATGCAAATGTTTAACGAGACATTTCAGTCACCTCAGAACATTTTCACCATAGTTACAGGTGCAATATTTGACTCTCACATTATTCGTTATTGTGCATGTACACAGAAGACATGCTAATGAAAACTGAATTACATTTTTCACCTTTCCTTCAGCACAGACAAAAATTGTATATCACAGATCACACACCAGCAACTCCAAACAATACCCACAAAAGGGGTCCAGACTTTGACAGTAATTTTCTGAATGTAGAAGAATGGCCTACCTTTGGTACAGTGTTGCACTCTTTCAGTCTGCTCAAACTGCCCAATAGGTTAACGTATGCCTGTAGAAAGAGAGAGGGAATATAAGCTTGTGTATAAACAAAATATGATTGTTTTTCTTTTCTCACAAAAACTGGGACTTTGATGTGACCTGGTTTTAATTAATATGTTAGTATCATAATTGACAGTCCCAATTGTAAGGTAAACTGTGTACCAAAAGCATTTAACCCAGATATTGTGTACACATCAAAAGAAACTGAATTTAAATAGGACTAAAAAACCTCAAACCCAGAGCGGGGTATAAGGACAAAGAGGGTTACTTTAATTAAAACCACACTGGCATTTTGAACAAACAAATCTTTTCCCAGACAACAATGACTCATAACCTTTACAATCCCTTTCAAATCGAATTACAAAAAGTGTGATGACTTGTGCTCATTCGTCTTGATCTTGACATACACACTCCCAAACATCTCAGCTGATGAGAGACAAAAGTGAAGAGTATGAAAAGGAGTGTGCGTCCCGAATCCCGAACAAAGAAGACCACAGCTGCACACTGAGGCACAACTGTGCCGACCGTCTGTCCACATGGCAGCATGAGACGCTGTGTGAGTGCCGCATGACAAAGCAGTGGCTCACCGACCTGCAAACCATGTGGTGTCCCTGCAAAATACTCCCTCATTAGATCTTTCTTGAGACACTTGGGGTGTGACTCATGTGTGTTAGACATACTGAACAACACAGTCTCTCCACATTCCACCAACAGTGCTGAAAAAACAGCTCCCTGATTAAATTTTGTCTTTAAAAAGTTGTTAAAAATGAAGGAAGGTGTAGGAGTATTTGAATAGTGAGTCATTATAAAAATCCTCTTATCACATGTGATATTGGTTACCATGGTAACACAGTCCGTAAGAAACGCATGGGAAAGATACAATTTTCTCTCTAAATAAAACAAAAGCAACTTGTTCATGATGCGAAGGGCTCATTAGGTGTGCTGACACACTGTCATAAAATTGATTTAACTGTAAGTTCACCTATATTTTGAAATTCAAAATAGGATAGTTTTCTGTAGTGATACACCAAAATGATTTTTTTTTTTTTTTGACAGAAACGCTGAAACTTTTAGCCGAAAACTTAAACCAAAAATCTAATTTAATTTAGGGTAACTGAACTCTTTTTGCTATTCAGTGTGTTGTGTTCTCAGGTGTTAAATGAAACCAGTCGAAGTAAAGTTCTTCACAATGAGTAACTTCTCTGCATCTGAAAACATTTTACATATTGGAACTCAAACATTATTTTTGTTCATGGTGAAGTGTTTCTGTGAAATTTACCTGTTGTAGTTTATCCACGTTGTATGAACAAAACAGACACTGACACAGTCAAAACTGACACCGTGCTTGTTTGGATATATGAGTCTGAGAGAGTGTTTGTTAGATTAGAACTGGGACAAAATATATCTTAAAATTCAGCATTAAATGAAAATTCACCCTATATTTTCAAAATGCATGTTCTTGATCTTATTTGTAAACAATTCATCTATTCATTTAGGCTTCATTTAAAAAATGTTTTGACCTCACAATGTTTAATCAAAATGTTTTGCCCCTGCAAGCTCTTGTTCATCTGCCTCCAATTTTGAGAGAAATGCCCCATCTCAAAATCCAATCAACAACCAATGAATAGAAGCAAGTTCTCATCCTACATTTTTTCTTTTTCAATAATCTGTTACACTCAGGTGCAACAACTAATCCATCTGTGTGCCGTGCTCGGAAACCATCAGCCAGTCACGTTGCTTTCGGTCTTGTGGACTACAATGGCTGCCGTGTGCACCTGTCCGTTGAGTCCATGAGACGTAGGTTGTCCCATTTTAGGTGTCAAAAATGTGCTCACGGTCGATATGCGCCCTCGATGCGCACTTTTGCCGAGCCCGCAATGAAGCGAGCTCAACAGCAGAAAGTGGCATTACGTCACGAAAGTGCGGACTCATAGGAAGACCGCGAGTGCTCAGGGTGCCATTTGGGACAGGGCCCAAGTCAGCCATCAATCAGACGGAGCTACTTAAAATTCTACTTGAAACACAAGTAATCATATTTATGAGAGCAGTGACAGTAAATGCACTGTTGGAATAGCCCATTAATGTAATATAATTAGCCTATGTTCAGATGAGTGAATGTGTGTTCTTTATACCTCATACAAGTCAACATTTGTAATTCTGTTTATTATCTTTTTTAATTTAGTCATTTTAAATTCTGCTTTAAAATAGTAAGCAATCAGTATTTCTAGGTTTAGCATGTAATGTTTGTATTTTAACCCTTTTTGTGCTCATAATGTACTACATACAATCACTATATTTGTTTTCATAGGCTTTATATTACACATTGTTTGTTGGACAGCATTGGTCAGTATATAAAAT
Source organism: Abramis brama (assembly GCF_963993115.1). Lineage (NCBI taxonomy): Eukaryota > Metazoa > Chordata > Actinopteri > Cypriniformes > Leuciscidae > Abramis > Abramis brama. Next base: position 44,067,301 of record NC_139964.1, read on the forward strand.
ATAATTTCTTTTAAATAATGGAATCAATTAAAATTTATTTTTAATTAAACATTTTTAATATATAATTTTTTTGGGGTTTTTCATCCAGTGAATTGATTAATAAAACAATTGACAGATTAATTGATTATCAAAATAGTTGTTAAGTTGCAGCCCAAGTAACAATTACAGAAGAAACGATATGTCGCTATTTCCGTTTCATTGCGACTTAAACACAGTGGTAAAAAAAAAAATCAAAAATCAAAATGAAATCATCACCCAGGTGTCAGATGGTCTGGGTTCCTGCTTGATGGGAAAACTACTTAACAAAAGGAGTTGTTTTGAAAGGCTGATTCTTTTGCTGCACCGTGCATCTGTTTTTCAGTTTATCTTGGCTTACAAAACATGCAAAACATGTATGTGCTATTGGAAGTTCAAGAAAAGGTTTAAAAACAGAGACAAATTACAATCTTTTTTACACAAATTAGGTTGGCAAGTACTAGAGACCATCAGTATAATGAAGAAAGAAAAAGCACCATGAGAAAATCTAGATGAGTTTCACATGACTGTCATGCACTGTGCTCATAACACACTGATATTGTGTGACAGAAAGAGAGTTAGATGGCAACCAGGTGTGTCTATCAGCATTTAATGCAAAGGGCACAAGCATAACGCAGCAGAAGACTACACAGAGACTTCCAGGGCGAACAGGAAATGAGGAGTGAGGAGGCACAGAACAGAAGCCAAAACAGTGGAGGTGATGTAAGAGGAAAACCCCATTTTGAGACATTACCATGAACTGACTATTGTTTCTGAGTGAACAGATTGAACATGGTCTGTCCACACATGGAGACAGAACTGCACGACATTAAGATGAAGTTTGAAGACTGCATGTCCCAAGCTGACTGGTACAGTTCAATTATAAGCTCGAAGTAACTCAAAATTGCTTTTCTTTCTTCCCTCTCCAGGCAAGTAGACCCAGATGCACAGATTCTCACAAGTTCTCAATTAAAGATGATTAAAAGAATGCGTGTTAGCCAAAGTTAACGCAATAACATGTTAAGTTCCTCTGTCCTTACTTGTCTTTAAAGTAAAAACTGCAATTCAATGACACTTTATGGACTTCTTGTCATAGATGTTTTTACCGCTGTCTTCCAGTGGTAATTTTGAATGACTATTTTATATGACTCGGAAATAACCGAGTCTCAGAGAGTTATTCGTTCATTGTTTTTGTGACCAAGTATGCGTAACATCCTTTCGTTCATCAAATCGGTTTCCTGTACAGAGCCTATTCGTCTGTTATATAATAAAAGGACTAACGACTCAGACAAAACAACAGTTGAGTGAATTAATCATAATGGGTTTCTCATCAGAATATGGTAAGTTTGCATAAACAGACATGTTGGGGGAATTTGCCTACTGAAAATGTAAGGTGTAACATTTAAATGTAACTTTTGTTTGTTTTGCTGAATGAGATTCAAAGATCTAAGACAGGAAAATTATCCATTCTTCACATCACTAGTACTAATTGTGATTTTACTCTTAATATTTGGTGATAATAACAGAGTCAGCTCTGAGTAGAAAGTCACGGGTTGTCATCTCATAATTATGGCAATTACGACATGGCCAATGCAGCAAAACAGCAAGTAACTTGACATTCTGAAGTAGAAAGACTGAAATAGTATTTTCTTATTAAACATACTCCAATAATCTTTGCTTTATTTACAACTTTGAAAACTATATTTTTACAGTGTAATAGCAAATAAAGTAAATGGGTTAATTATGTCAAGCATATTTGAATACTTTACCATACATTTACCATACCAAAAACGAAGTTGAAAAACTGAAGTGAAGCAAAAAACCGACCTCAACGCTGACAATTTGTCAGATCCCGTCAGCAGACCCCAACAGAAAATGGAGAGAAACGAGTACTAATACCACATAATGGCTTTTTGAGAGCTAAATGTTAAAGAGTGGACATGTTCTCCAGGGATGTCCTAATGCTAGGTTATTGATTTACTAGCCTCAACTATATCACACACACACACACACACACCACACACACACACACACCACACACACACACACACCACACACACACACACACCACACACACACACACACCACACACACACACACCACACACACCACACACACCACACACACCACACACACACACACACACACACACACACACACACACACACACACACACACACACACACACACACACACACACACGACATGAATCAGCAGAAAGGTTTGAAACTGAGAAAACAATCTTATAAAAGATTTATAGATAAGAGCACATATATTTCATGAGTATAAATGAGAACATTTTTACTATGAAAGCTTTCAGGATTAGGCCTAATGCTTAAAAAAATACTTTAATAACAATACTTTAAATATTTAACAACAGAAGACCTCAGACGGTCATGTTAAACATTGTAAACCATCTGTTTTATTTGGACAATCAATACAAAGGATCAAAGTCAACATGAAAGAGCAATAAATATATTAGTATTGACTGTATGGCACTGATGCTGACAGAAATATCTTAGATAGAATAGGTAAGTGGATCTACAAAATCTCCCGACCGTCCTTTAATAGGACACCACTGATCTGATATAACAGCGATATTTATAACACTGGAAACCAAAGGATGAGGATCTGTTAAAGCTCTGGAGCAGGCCCACTCTCTTAACGCATGTTATATAAATATGTGGCCTCTTTTAGGTTTGCACTGTGATCTGGATTTAATTCATTGTTTATAAATTATTAATATAATGTCATAAAGACACACTGTTAACTGTTAAGGATTCTCTACAGCCACAAACAGATCCTCTATGCTGTAAAAAGTACACACTGTGTGGGAATTTCAACAGATGGAATATTACCACAGTGATGGGGGGGTTTGACGAAACCCAATTCCAGCTCCTCCAAAGCTACAAATTCTTCCATACAATGACCACTCGCCATGCAGTTTTATGAACCTGTCAGAAAAGACAGCTTGCCATAATTTTGCTTAAGTCTTTCCAGATTTTGATACTCGCTGCTATCAGTCCACTACTCTTGGACTGCTCTGCGCAGAACTGGGAGGAAAACCAGCCGGAAATTTGTGTGAGCCAAAGCTACAATTCAGAGTAAGAGTAAACCAAGGATGGGTCACATCTAATAACTGCCTAGTAGTCATTGACGTCTTAGAAAGGCTGACTTATTTATTTACTTTACCATTTTAAAAATGTATTTACATTTTTAGAAGTGGTACTTTATTTGCTCTCTTTGATTCTATTAAGTTTTTGTCCACAAGAACATGTATTTTGTTCACAAGAAAGAAACATGTTTGGATGAACCCAAAATCAGCCTGATACAGGGCTTCCATAAAGGGATAGTTCACAAAAAAAAAAAATATATTTCTTCCATCATCATTCTGCCATCATACTCAACCATTTCATTCATTTTTTAAACACAAAGATATTTTTTATAAAACCTGACAGATTTCTGTCCCTCCACTGAAAGCCCATTCCACCAATTTGCATCTACAAGCAGTAATCCACAATAACCAAGAGGTTTAATCCAAGTCTTCTGAAGAGACACAATCGCTCGCTGAAGCCCCCTAAAAAGGGCCAAGTGACGTCCCTGGCGGGCACAAAGAACTGCAGAGTGCCAAACAGTGAGGCTGACCTGGAAACAGGCCTGAGAGTTTCCTGTCTGGCACGTGGGAGTGTAATTGGGAGCAGCCACACAATAAAATGGCCATAATGGCCAAAAGATTAACAGGAGGGTGACTAGTGGTTTGGAACCTATCAAGAATGTGTGTGTGTGAGACACTGAGCAGTGCACACTCACCAAGTGAATCCATGAAAGGGGCATAAACCTACTTGTGTACAAAATAAGCCTGTGACTGACAACAAACCCAATCATTGACTCATAACCTGTCTGAGTAGGACTGAGTCGTTGTGAACTTGACTACCGTCCCAGTGCAGATCCTGCTGAATAAATGCAGGTAACTGCAACAATCAATGTAACTGTTCATCAAAATGTAATTACATATTTCAAATGAGAGATGAAAAGGTTAATTCAAAAATGAAATAGGCTAGTTCACCCAAAAATGAAAATTCTGTCATCCTTTACTCACACCACTGCCGCTTCAACCCCATAAGGCAGGGGTGTCCAAAGTCGGTCCTGGAAGGTCACTGTCCTTTAGCTCCAACTTGCCTCAACACACCTGACTGGAAGTTTCTATGCAAGACCTTGATTAGGAGTTGTTCAGGAGTGTTTAATTGGGCTAAACTCCCCAATACAGTGGCCCTCCAGGAGAAGGATTGGACACCCCCGCTATTAGACGGAAGGTGAACGGAAGTCTTATGGGTTTGGAACAACATGAAGATGATTTTTGGCCGACCCATCCCTTTAACTACAAATCACTCTTTTAACTGTAAAGCAGGATTTCTGGTCCAACAGCTGCCGACGCCGTATTGAGCTTTACGATTTCTCCCATTCATAAACATGTATTTGTTTATGTAACGACATCAGCAGGACATTCTTCCTGACAAGAACAAAGTAAATTACAAAAGTCAAAACAAAAGCTATACAATGAATATAAGATTATTACAAAAAAATAAAACTAAGATACCCTCAGGTGATACTTTTTTTTTTAAATACATCAGTAAAACTGGTGTCTATTTACATTAAAAACTGTGCAGTCCAGTAAAATATATTTCCCCCTCAAATTAATATTGTTGTATGTACTAAAAACAGTTTGCTTTGACAATCTTTGAGAGAGTTCAAGCCTTTATTAACAAGGCCAGACCCTCCCAAAAATTCACAATCTGTCATCCATCCTCTAATCTGAACCTCTCTTGATAGAGCCTGTTTTCTTAAAGGGGTGGTATAATGCCTTTTTTACAAGATGTAAAATAAGTCTTTGATGTCCCCAGAGTGTGTATGTGAAGTTTTAGGTCAAAATACCCCACAGATATTTTTATATAGCATGTACAAATTGTCAGTTTTCGAGGGTGAGCAAAAACGCACTGTTTTGTGTCTGTTCCTTTAAATGCAAATGAGCTGGCACAGAGGGCGGAGCTTCAACAGCTTGCATTCACATGGACATGCACTGAACATTTCTAAAACTTTTATGTTCAAACCGGATTCAGACAATGATGGAGAGACTCAAGAAGAGTTGACAAGATGTAGAATGCAACAGGACGTTTCTGAATGGTTAGTTGATGAATTTATGTAGCTTATGTGTAGTTATCTTCTAGTCATTGATTAGTATATTCTTTCTTGAAAATCTATAAATCATGTTCAGGGGGCGGAGTTTATGTAAATTTTAGGGTTGGTGATGTCACTAACCTGGGAGGTATGTCGTGTAGTCCCTACCAGCCGTTTGTTGTAGTCCTTAAAAAGTGAATTCTTTAAAAGCAAATATCTCCCTTTGCTTTGAACTTTGAGCATTGTAACTTTGCAGATGTTGTTTATGCTCAAACAGCAACATTACACACTAACTAAAGTTAAAAAAAGTGAAATCATAATCAACCACCCCTTTAACACATGCTATGTCTAGTCCTACCCCCCAAAAAAATAAATTGTGAATCAATGGCAACATGTACGTAGGTTTGAACTAGGTGTAATTAGCTCAGGTCTAGACTAGAAGTAGTCTTTATCTGTGAAACTAATTTTATCTGAGGAAAACCAAGAATCCAATAAGATTAGATGACTGGGGACATTTCTACCTTCATTACAGGGACACACAAGCCTAGCCAGAAAAGTCAGCAAACAACAAAGGGACCTTCAACCATCAGTGCCCACGTGTTCTGTGAGCTCAAATATTCCGAATGACCCTGGATTGTTTATGTACATGGCTGTAAGACTAAGATCACACTTCACCCCCTTCTCAAGCTCCACTATGTTACATAGCTAGTTCCCACAGTGAGGCATGAGCTTGATAACAGTTTTAAGAGCTGTAATGCATAAAAAAATTATGAGATATAGCTTGAAAAGTGGTTTAAAAGTTTAAAATTCTAAATTCATTCAGTTGGACATTCAGGTCTCTCACAGCCACAGTCCAGTATCACTAAGACTAAGGAACTGTCCTAGAAACTTAAGCGTTTGCAGAATAAGCTTACATTTATAGCTAGATAACAAATTAAAAATAGTTCTTACTAATTAAAATGAGACTAGTTACTGGTAAACTGCTGGCAGAGAGAGTTACAATGTACAGAATTATTTCTTATAAACACTGTAAAAAATTTCTAACCCTCCCAAATCAAAAATTTCAAGTGACCGATAACATCTAAATTTTTCAATTGGCCCAAGTGAAATTCTTGTTGCAATAGTCTGTTAACATTGGCTCAATGAGAAATAATACGTCAGACTAATTGAAAAACTTAGATGTTATCGGTCACTTGAAATTTTTGACTTGGGGATGTATTTTTTTTTTACAGTGAAACAAGTCATGTGCCAGTGCACTAAAAACAGCATAAAAATGTCTAATTTGCAAACATCAGAAGCATCAGTAAAGCGTCAGACTGTACGACAAGATATTTCTTATATAATATTGTAAAAAAGGATATCTTCATTCTAAAGTTTTTGTTTCCTACAATCTAAATTTTCAAAGAAAAATATAAATGCACTGCTTTCAGATTGCAACAGTATTTTCAAGAGGATAAGATTTAAACATAATTATTTGGATGTGCAGTCAGTGGACAAATAAGCAAAGATTTTGCAGTGACCGGATATGCTCTGACCCATCTCATTCCTTTCATTCATTCGCTCTCAGAGCAGGGTCATGGCCTTACAGCTGATTTCAAGACAGTTTAAGCCTTTTAAATAAATGACATCATGCCAGATGAGCCAACAAGATGCTGTGTTTGATGCATTCTTCTTTCCCATTGCCTTGTTCTATTAATTTAATTAAGTCTTCTTTTAATTCAGTATATTTCTTCTAGTCTTCCCTCTCTTTCTCCAATGTAAGCATGCTGAATGAGAAAATTCTGTTCTGAGGGAAGGGAAGAACACTCAGTGATATCTTTTCCAGCTGGATGAAGTAGAGCTGTCGTCATGGTGAGATCACTAATGTCATGAGAGGTCAAACATTATTGGGACACAGATGGAAGGGAAGAAGGAAAGTTCAGAATCTGGGAAATGAGCCACTTCATTTGTTCTTGCCAGACTAGCAAGTTTACTAATGAATTTCAAAATTGGTTGGACAAACATCTCATGACCAATTTAGACAGTGTTTTCAGATTTTCTGTTTTTCCAAGTCATTTTCATGGTTCAGTACGGTTTTTAAATTTTTGTAATAATGTTCAACACTATTTTATGTGTTATGTTTGTTTTCATTCAGTATCCATTTTAAAACCTAACGGTTGATTAATCAGTTATCGGTGTGGTCCAACCTAGATATCTTTATTGGTAAAATTCACTATCAGTCGACTGTCAACTCAGTTTCACCCGACAATGTTTACTGCGCCTAGAGGGAGAAAACGACTTTCTGTGATCAAATACAATCAACTTGTTTACACACTCCACAGAGCCACCCAATGCATTTAGTTATAACTGTGAGTTTTAGTTTGTGTGCTCAGGATTTATCATGGATTCACTGCATTTACGGCCAGCAAAGCAAAATTCTAATAGTATTTTTATTTTTCGAATAGTTCTTACAGAGTGAATATAATTTGAATACTCAGTTTTTCGTGCGCACCCCTAATTCTCAACTCCAGCCTTTTGTTATTACAAACTGAGTAGTGCCTTAGTTGAAATTTCCCAATGTTCTCTGAGCAGCTCTCTAAAACTCTACCACATCATATGAGATGGTCCCTATTTCTTTTGGAAAATCACTGGAATAAGATGTGTTCAGAGCAGAGGAGTCAGTATCTTTGTCAATACTTGGGGTAGAATGACAGTCAGTGTGTGGCTACACCTTAATAATGTTTGAATCATCACTAAGATTCAAACTCTGGGGGTTTTGCATTGTCAAGCTACATTATTCACCTGTCTGTCTGTCCAAATATACATGACGATGTGTAATTGAATACTTGAAGGATTAAATACACATTTGTTATTTCACCTCTGTAAGACAAAACAATAACACCGGGTCTAACCTTAAAAATCGATGTAAATGCACTTTTCAAGTCAATTTTATTCGTATGCACATGCTTTCCACAAAGCATTTCCGATGTTTCAAAGCAGATTTATTTTAAAAGCATGTTAATGTTTATAATACTTAAACTTAGTATTGCATTGTACCTCTTCACATATGCTTTAACCTTGATCATTTGTTTAAACTATGCGTTTAGGACTTATCCCATGATTTCTATGTAATGATACCACCGAATCTATTAATAAGGACAAATCTAATGTGTAGCTTATTCTGCTCTGCACATAAAAGTAATACAAAAAGCCTGAATTAATCGATTTTCTTCACAATTTCACTGTAAAATCAGATTGAATTCTTCTCCTGAATTAAATATTTTATACGTGGATAGGAAATGAGAGATTAACACAAACAGGTTATTTTAAAACAGACAAAGGCACATGAGGTGAATTTACATTACATTGTTTTAAATATGCAAAAGAAAATAATATGTTTTTATTTACTGAAATCTGTTTTTCTGTCTCCCTTAGTTTCTTAATCAGTTCTGTTTGGGAGTTAAAGTTGGGTAGCCTGGGAAAACCCAGACAACTTCCGGCAAATTCAGATTTGCTCGAGAAGTAGTCTGGCAAAGAGCTCATTCAAGCCCATTTCCATGCCGTCGAAATCGCGGCACCAATCAGAAACGTTGAGGCGGGCTTTACACAATGACGATCGCTCTGATTGGTTTTAGGTCTATCCAATTGCGCCCAGAGGCATTTGAGCGACGTCTGTTCAACTTTTAAATGCATTATTATATTCAAATTGCAAACACATGAGGACAGTCTCCATAAAAGACCCACTGGCAGATGAACGTGCTACTACATTTCTCTCCGAAACGGTAGGGAATTAAATTAGATTTATTAGAGGATTTTAACTGTGACACGATGATTGACAGGGCAGTTTAAGTGACAGGATGCACGCGACAGATCCGCCCAATAAAGATGACGAAGTAGTATGTCCTAAAGCTTGCCTACTTTTTTGCTACACATTCAAAAGTAAATATCTTTTCTTCACAAAAAGCATATGGCTTTACACGATGACGATCGCTCTGATTGGTTTTAGGTCTATCCAACTGCGCCCAGAGGCATTTGAGTGACGTCCGTTGGTGACGCCCCTTTGGAAATGATTTGTCTATGGAGCTTTGCCAGACCATAACTCAGTTACTACTGAGAATGGTCTGGTTTTAACCAGGCTAAAAGTTGGGCAAATTACTTATGGGAAATCAGAGGCAACTGAGTGTGAAGAGTGTAGCTCTGGTAATCCTGAAAGCCAAGGGCTAAGCGCACCTGATGACTGGTGCCAAGCATTTATACCAGCAGAGCATTCGCTGGCCTCCAGGTGCTCCATTGCGGTTCCTTGCTTAGGACCTATCTGGTTTCACTTTCCCTGGTGACTGTTTCACGGAGGGTTACAGTTCTCTTTGAAGGTTTGCCCCCTTTTCTGAGGGGGAGCTTTGGTAAAATAACACCAACTAACATCTGAGTCTTTTGTGTAGCCCCAGCTCTTAAAAAAAATGTGCACATCTGAAATCTAACTCAAAGTATCCATTTTACACTTCTTAAGAAATCAAAATCATTCAAAACATGCAAAAGTCCAGTAGCAGAAATTTTATATATTTTTTAAATAAACGTAGCTGCCAGAAGCTGGAAAATATGTACTGTATAAAAGTGTCCCATACATAGCTGGATTATCTCCCTCAAATTTGACATGAAATGTAAAAGCATGTTTAGTTAAACAGATCACACACATATGCCTTAGTTCTTCGCCTTGCTGAGATGCATTAGCAGCAGCTGTTTTTTTCATACAAAATGAACTGCTTTGTCAACACTCATGCCCAGAGGACCATGCATTCCCTTCTCTACATGGTAGTGAACAAGGAACTGAGGAAAATGGGAAAACATGGACTAAGTACTCATTTTCTTGAGGTCAACAATTCAAAGACTACATCCCACATTCTACCCTATGAAGGATGTTGATTGTTGACTACAGACTAAAAACAAAACAAAAGTGGCACTAGAACTTATTGAGAAATAAAGAAAGAAGTGTTTTATGATTCAACATCTCACTACATTAACTTTTATTTGAAGCAGAAGCACTTGCAAAGCATGGCACCCCTCAATGAATTTGGTCACATTGCATTCTTTACAGTCCTTTAGTCCTACATGCATGCATGCAGGATAAGTATAATGTGTCAATTGTGACACAATATTAATTAGACATGTTCTATGAGGTCATAAAAAGTAACTTAACTTAAGTTAAAACTATATAAAAAATGAGATGTGTCTGTGAACAATAACATCTTAAAGAATGTCCCCAAAATTACAGGTCTTCATGTCGTTTCCCCCTTCTCATGAAACGGGTGAGGAAGGGACAATCCCTGTTTAACATATTCTGAATGACAGGAGTAGCAAGATTATTCTAAACATCAATTATCTTAACTCTCAATTTTAACAGCAACATGGACATAACATAGTCCCAGTTAAATGGCTATTCATGGATATGGATGAAGAATTACATTAAGAACGATGTTGAAAAACAGTTGGAAAACGTGACAAAAACATGTTTGACCTAAGAGTGACTGTAGCAGGACAATGAACACGACGGCGCACGCGACACGCAAATAAAAGACCGTTAAACATGCCGGAAATCTTAGACTGCACTTTCCCCCACTAACATCAATAAACTGCTTTCATTAATTTATGAACCCTTTATAATTATCGAATGGAAATGTGTGGCTTAATATCCAGAACTACACGATTGCCTTCGGGCTCGACTGGGCGGAGACCTGCAAGCTGACAACACTGTTTCAAGTGATATTCATTTTAAAGCGAAGAGATGGAAGCATACCGGTAAATACAGTGCGTGGAAAAAACAACTCCCTTCACCAACGTGGGGTGAAGGGGGCATTACATTTATGGGCGTATGTTTTGAACACACCCAGGATCATGCCAACATACAGTAGGCTACAGCATTTTATGAGAACACGTGACGGACTTTTTATTCTCCTGTGTTGTGGTGAATAAATGTAACATGATAACATGATAACATCACCAAAATGAAAGACCATCCGTTGGTCACAGTAGGCTACTCGGCCACACACCCAGAACTACAAGAGGCTTCCTTTGACTCAACTGGAGATGAAGCCAAAAGCGTACAATCACACAAGCTTATAGCCTACAATTCTGCAAAACAACTACAACCCGTCCAGAGAAATTCATTGATTGATGATGGGGAGCTTTTATGCACGTGGGAACTGTCCCATTGTCAAATGACAAAGATGAATTCGACCCCTTTCTTTAACAGGCTCCATGCCTTTTTGTCCAGGCAATTTTCTCATAAGGACAGTAGCCTATAACTGAGCCATTTTCTTTGGAATGGGATATTGGCGATCCCCAGTGCTTTCCAAATGTAGACCTACTTTAACAGAACGCAGCACAAGTTAAAGCCAAGTAAGAGTCTCAGACATAAGATTAGATAATAGTGGTCACTTACCCAGAAGCGAAGAGCTCTGCAATTTTTCTATGTAGGCTAATGAAAACAGCCAACAATTATTTTTTAAGAGTAGGGCCAACTAAAAATAAATATCCCACGTCCCTGGTGGTGAATTGCGCAGTGTGTAGGCCTATATCAAAATGGCAAATTATTAATTCGCCCGATTCAATCCTTCCAGTCTCCTATTGACACATTTCGGTTTCCTCTCCCATTCTCTCTCCCGGAGAACGGAGATTGCTGCGCGTTGCTCGCGTCCCGTTTCCTGTCCTGCCCAGATTCAGCGCTCGACCAATCAGCCGTTCATAAGGAGGTGCGTGGATCGCCCCTCTCTTCACAAGAGCACACCAGCTGACCGCTACTGGTGCAAGAGAACAACGGGCGTGAGGCTTGTGGGTGGAGCTTGACGTCCACCTCCCCCTTGCTAGACGTAATGGGTGGAACTAGACGGTCCAACCACACCCTATCCCTACCATAACACTATCGCTAAACAAAACTTCACCCATTGAGTCCATAGAGGTGGAACTGGACTAGATCAGGCTCCACCCATTAGGTCCAGAGGGGCGGAGCTGGATCTGGACGTCACTGGCTTTGCAGTGAGCGCCACTGCAACGGAACGGACAGCAGCACATGTGTGCATGTATCATGGCACTGACTGGATTAGGGTAGACTGTGTACAGTTGAGACACTTTTTGAGTTTTGATTTTTCACACAAAAATACATACGGAAAATAATTTAATTTTCACATGAAATGCCACATGACATTACATTAGCATGTAGAATATATTATCAATCAATAATACCCATAAGTAGTTTACATTTTCCACAATTAGCGAATAAAAATAAGGTGCTTTTTGTGTCAACTCTGTCTCAACTGTACATATGTACGGGACAGTTGAGACAGTACTATGGTACAGTTGAGACACCCATTTTTAATGAGGGAAATGTAACTAAATGTTCATTGCAAATATAATAAATAAAGTCAAATGAAGAAATGAAGCTCTTTTCTTTTTTTTCACATATCGGGCCAGTGAAGCAACAGGAATCTTGAACTTCTCAGCTACCTTCCTAATTGATATGCCCTCATCTACAACTTTTGCGGCCCTCTCTAAATGGTATCCTGGCATTCCCTATTCGTTGTCCTAGCTCTCGTGCGGGGCATCCTGCACAAGTATAAGATAAACATAAACAAAAAGTCCACATGCACTACATAAACAGCATAGCTAACACACACACACATTAAATGAATTCTTTAAAAATTAAATGTTCTTTAAATTAACTATGTGACCACACATCTTAAAAGGGTGTATCAACTGTACCAGTTTTACCACCTTGTCTATTTGACAACTTGCTAGGTTATCTTTCTAACATGCATGTTAGAAAAATATATTAATTAATAACATACAATTAAATATAATAAATATGAAATTGTATTTTTAATTGCGTCCTATGCTGGCCAATTATGACGTTTAACCTGTTATCATAACACTGAACAAATAAAAAGCGTGTTTTGTAATATAACTCTATTGGGGTGCGGTTGAGACACTTGTGTCTCAACTATCCCCCGCTGGCCACTTCGCACATTTCTCTAGATTTTGCATTGAGCTTGCATGACTCAATACCATGAAATATGCCAATTTTTAGGGCACAGAATAACGTTTGTAATGGTATCAGTTACGTTTAACAGTCACATAAGGATAATAAGTTATTCATAGTTGAGTGCGCAAAAAACGATGCAAGCCTTCCCTTAGAAAAAAAAAACTTTTGCAGATATCTTCTGATCGGAGACGCGTCCAGTCTTCAGATTTTGCAGGATAAAAGAGGACACTAATACGCATGTGCACAGCAAAAATCACAACTTGTGCATGCTGCACGCGCAAGTTATTTAAGGTGTCTCAACTGTACCTATGTTCACTGTACACAGTCTACCAGACGGCTAGAATAATGAAATACATCTGTTTTATTATATAGTTATCCAGGATTAGTTTTCTGGAGACCCGTTTTGCATAATTTAGACGCAGTCTTGATTTCTACGACTGTTCGAAATTGTTAAATTAAAGTTAATTTCAATTGTTGATAAAATATTCGATTTTATTCTTAGTCAATGATTTTTTCAATCAACCATTCAAATAATTTAACAAACTTAGCATTTCGTTTGTTAGTTGTGTAACGTTAGTTTATTTGTTTTGGAGAACGAAGTAACAAATGAACTAACAGAAAGTAACGTTCTCCCCCCAGCGGACAAAACCAAAACTGCATGAGATCAACAGTAAGGTTTTGCCACTTTAAGTAGGATTACAGCAAACGCCAAGCTATTAACGAAGTTATAATAATTAATAAGAATATATTAATAAGTAAAAAATAAATAATAAAAAATAATAATAAACTATACTAATACTAATATATAATCAATTAAATATATTATTAATAATAAATTAACTAATTATTTATAATACATTATTTAAATGAGGTAATATGTTTATGTATCATATAATTGAATTTTGAATACATTTTTTATATAAATACAACCCCATTTACAAAAAGAGAGTGGGGACATTTTGTAAAATGCAATACAATCAAGAATCTGTGATTTGTTAATTATCTATCGAGAGGGGGGGAGGATGAGCACCCCAAACGGACGGACTTCACGGTACCTGACATACGCAATGGATTTTCGACGACGACAAAAACCTGCTTCTGTGGCAAGGTCTGTAAGAACCTCAGAGGCCTGAGGATCCACCAGGCCAAGATGGGATGCACAAGGAGGAAGCAAGTGGAGCAACGCACAGAGCCAGTGCCAAGCACTGACCCTGGTGAGACGGAGGAGGAGCAGGAACCGGAGTCACCCCACAGTGTCCAGAACCTCCATGCTCGACATGCTACACCTAGCAAACCATCAGATTACCGTCGGGTTTTATGGCCTGCTGCAAACAAGGAGGCAGAGTGGCGGCAGTTTGACGAGGATGTTGAGGCTACTCTAGATGCATCATGCAGAGGAGAAGTTGATCAGTGACTGCAGTTGATGAGCACACTAATCATCAGCATCGGTGCAGAGAGATTTGGCATCAAATTACTGAAGGCTCAGAACATCGCTAGGCCAAACCGGCGTGAGACCAAGATTTCCCAGCTCAGGAAAGAGCTGAAGGCCCTAAACCGTCAGTATAAGAGGGCGAGCGAGGAGGAAAGGCCAGCCCTTACAGAGCTCCGGGACATCCTGAGGCAGAAACTCATCTCTCTACGACGGGCTGAGTGGCACAGGAGGAGAGGCAGAGAGAGGGCTCGCAAGCAAATGGCCTTCGTTGCAAATCCCTTTAGCTTTACTAAGCAGCTGCTGGGGCAGAAGCGGAGTGGGACCCTGCGATGCCCAGAGGAGATCAATCAGCACCTCAGTGACACATACAGCGACAGCAGGAGAGAGGAAAATCTGCCCACCTGCAGAGAGCTACCCACACCACCAGAACCATCTTTCCAGTTTAACATCAAGGAGCCCACTTTGGCAGAGGTCAGGAACATCGTACGAGCTGCACGTACCAGCGGAGCCCCAGGCCCAAGTGGAGTGCCATACAAAGTCTATAAATATTGCCCGAGACTCCTGGAGAGCCTGTGGAGACTCATCAGGGTAGTATGGCGGAGGGGGAAGGTGGCCCAGCAATGGCGTCACGCAGAGGGTGTTTGGATACCAAAGGAGGAGAACGCGAGTGACATCACGCAGTTCCGCACCATCTCCCTGCTCAGTGTGGAAGGCAAAATCTTTTTCAAGATTCTTGCCAACAGGTTATCTGAGTATCTCCTGAGGAATTCCTACATTGACACCTCGGTGCAGAAGGGCGGAGTCCCAGGCATGCCGGGCTGTTTGGAACACACAGGGGTGATCACCCAGTTGATCCGGGAGGCGAGAGAAAACCGAGGAGACCTGGCAGTCCTCTGGCTTGACCTGGCCAACGCCTACGGATCCATTCCACACAAACTGGTGACAACAGCTCTGACGATACACCACATTCCTGAGAAGATCACGGAACTCATAAGGGACTACTACAGTAGTTTCAACCTGAGATTCACCTCTGGAACAGTAACATCTGCGCGGCACCGCCTAGAGAAAGGCATTATCACTGGCTGCACCATATCAGTGGTATTGTTTGCCCTAGCGATGAACATGCTGGTCAAGGCTGCTGAGGTGGAATGTAGGGGCCCCCTGTCCAGATCCGGCATTCGCCAACCGCCAATCCGAGCTTACATGGACGATCTGACTGTCACATCAACATCAGTGACAGGGTGCAGGTGGCTCCTCCGCGGTCTGGAAAGGATCACGGCATGGGCAAGAATGATGTTCAAGCCAGCCAAGTCCAGATCCCTGGTCCTGAGAAAGGGGAGAGTGGAGGACAAACACCGCTTTTATGTGGATGGAGTCACTATTCCGACAGTGTCAGAGAAGCCCGTGAAGAGCCTAGGGAAGATCTTTGACAGCACCCTGAAGGACAAGGCAGCGGTGGAGGCAGCCCACATGGAGCTGAAGACTTGGCTATCAGCGGTGGACAAGTCCGGTCTTCCGGGGAAGTTCAAGGCATGGATATACCAACATGGTATCCTGCCAAGACTCCTGTGGCCACTACTGATTTACGAAGTCCCAGTAACCAGTGTGGAGGGCTTTGAACGCAATATCAGCCAATACCTGCGTAGATGGCTGGGTCTGCCGAAGAGCCTGAGCAGCATTGCTCTGTATGGGCACAACAACAAGCTGCAGCTTCCTTTTACTGGCCTGACCGAGGAGTTCAAAGTCACCAGAGCCAGGGAAGTGTTGCTTTACAGAGACTCTGCTGACATCAGAGTCTCTTCCGCCGGCATCACGGTCAGAACTGGGAGGAAATGGCGAGCGCAAGAGGTGGTCGACCAGGCAGAAGCGAGACTGAGACATAGTGTCTTAGTTGGCTCTGTGGCAGTTGGTAGAGCTGGTCTAGGGAGCCACACAAAACCAAGCTACGACAAAGCCCAAGGATGAGAGAGACGCCAGATGGTGCAGGGAGAGATTCGTGCAGAGGTGGAGGAGGAACGCCTCAGTAGGACCGTGGCAATGCGCCAGCAAGGAGCCTGGGCTAATTGGAATCATGCATCTGCCCGGAAGATCACCTGGACAGAACTATGGAAGTCTGAACCCGCAAGACTTAAATCCCTGATCCAG
This sequence comes from Abramis brama, assembly GCF_963993115.1. Taxonomy (NCBI): domain Eukaryota; kingdom Metazoa; phylum Chordata; class Actinopteri; order Cypriniformes; family Leuciscidae; genus Abramis; species Abramis brama. The sequence goes on from NC_139964.1 coordinate 44,084,079, forward strand.
TCGGTGTATGATGTCCTCCCAAGTCCATCTAACCTTCACACTTGGGGCCTAGCAGAAACACCAACATGCCCTCTGTGCCCAGCTTATGGTTCCCTGGAGCATGTCCTGAGCTGCTGCCCTAAAGCACTAGGAGAGGGGAGGTACACGTGGCGCCATAACCAGGTGCTGAAGGCAGTAGCGGACACCATCTGCACCGCAATCCGGGAGTCTAAACATCAAGTCCCAGTGAGGCACAACATCTCCTTTGTCAGGGCAGGGGAGAAACCTCAGGGAGAACGTAAGGCCTCAACTGGACTGCTAGCCATGGCCCGTGACTGGCAGTTGCATGCGGACCTTGGGAGGCAGTTAAAGTTCCCAGAGCACATAGCAAGGACGTCACTGAGGCCAGATCTCGTCTTAACATCTGACTCAATAAAGCAAGTTGTGCTATTGGAGCTTACTGTCCCCTGGGAGGACAGGATGGAGGAGGCTTACGAAAGGAAGAATGCCAAATATCTTGAGCTGGTTGAGGCATGCAGAGGGAGAGGATGGAGGGCCCGCTGTGAGCCAATAGAAGTGGGCTGCAGGGGCTTTCTAAGTCAATCTGTGCATCGGGCATTCAGGCTCCTTGGCATCAGAGGGTTGCGTGAAAGAAGAGCCACCAAAAACATCAGTGAGGCCGCCGAAAAAGCCTCTAGGTGGTTGTGGATCAAAAGGGGAGAAGTATGGAGTAGCGCGCTGCTTGGACACAAACCGGGGCCTGATCAACCCCGGTTGGGTCGCCCAGGTGAGGGTGTCTGAAGATCAAAGACCCAAAACACCCTATGACCCTGGGTCCTTCACTGAAGATGTGTCCAAGCTGCACCTTCAAGGTGTTTCAAAATCTTTATTTAACTGACAAATGTACAAATAAAAGATTTCCAATGTTTTCAGTTACTAACTTAATTGTATTTTTATTTTGATGGCTGCAACATTCCCTAAAAGTTTGGCAGAGGCAAAATAAAAGTATAAAGATTACAGAATATCCAAGTTAAACTGTTTTGAAGCAGTCCACAATAAGCAGGTGAACTGAGGATATCATTATTGAGTATTAGCCCTTAACGCATACCTATATATTTTTTCTGCACAACAATAATCGAATCTTTGATGACTGAATAAGTGCAATTCACCTTAATTCCACAAGGTGGTAATGTCTGATAAACAATGATGAAGTGAAGTTTCACTCATAGCTACCGCAAGCAGCCAGAAAACAAAAGAATAGGAAGTATCATCAGCAAAACTTGAAATGTCTCAGAGATTTACTGCAGAGCAAGTACTGAACGTAATCAAATATAGTGTCACTGTCACTTGGTGGTGGATCTGGTAAAGAAGCTGTCAGCAATTAAAATACTGATTTTGAAGATGTTGAAAAATATATAGTTTTGCGAATATGTTTGAGATTGTGAATATGAGCCAGATGCTGAATGGACTAGGGTATCTGACGAGGGCAGTGATGATGGTATAAAACATCTGCTCAAACTGTCCAGAGGGTAACAAAATAAGTTACTCTAATATCAGGTGAGTTTTATATTACAGTGACTGGTAGAGATCCATCCGTGTTAGATATAGATCTGGGTCACTAATATGTATAATAATGATGCATTTAAAGGAGCTAAAGGAGCCTCCATGAAAGGCTCAAGTCTTTGCCAGCAAAGATGGGTCATGGCTCAGCACTTTGTGCCAAATTTCATGAGAGAATTTTCAAACAATTCCAAAATCACATTTCTCAATGCAAGATTGCCAAGAATTTGGGCCTTTCACCATACTATAAAATTCTGACAAGATTCAGGGAACCCAGAGAAACCTGTTAAGCAAGCTAAACATCAATTCTATCTATGCAGAGATGCCGACGAGTTCTCTGGGCCAGAGCTCATATCAGATGGTCCAAAGACAGTGGTGTGCTGTGGTCATACGAGTCCATATTTCAGCTTGTTTTTGGAAAAAACAAACATCGAGTTCTCAGTCCCAAACACAAAAAGAACCATCCAGACTTTCATCAGCGACTGTTGCAAAAGCAAACATCTATCATGGTATGGGGGTGCATCAATGCATCATTGACTTGCATGTGTGTGAAGGTACCATTGACATGGAGGCATATATTGGGATTGTACAGAGACATTGCCATCTAGATGACATATTTCATGGCAAGCAAGACAATGTATGCTACAAACCTTAAACACTGGGGTTTCGTAGAAACTCTACACCGTGGATGTGCCTGACTGCCTGCAGGCCAGATCTGTCCTATACTGAAAATGTATGGGCCATCATGAAAAGGAGAATCAGAAAACGATGACCATGGACTGTTTAGCAGCTGTCTTATATCAGGCAAGATTGGGCAAAACATGTATCCTCAAAACAAAAACAAAAACAAAAAACATATTAAAAACTAATAAAACATATGTAAAACTATTAAAAAGTGTATTTAAGTGTCACCCTTAAGTGTCACCGGCCCACCGGTGGGCCCAAAGCCACTACATATTTAAAACAGTAATATCCTACTAAACCTAAACTAATCTTGACAAACTATATATCATTTGAAAGCTTACAATCTCTAGTTTTGACTGATCTTCAATTAAATTACAGAGTCGTAATTTATCAATTTGCAACAAGAATATTTTCATACTCCTAAGGTGTGTTCAGACCTTTATTTTGAAATAGTAATGAACATGAAAAATCAGGAAAGAAAGGTCGAAATCTCAGTTTGTTTTCATGCCAAGAGTTCAAAAGATAACATCCATTAAATCTTTTTAGAAAAAAATGATAGATTCACCATTTGTGATGTGGCAGCGAACTATAGTGCACATACGTGTTCTTTTTTATGTGTTTATTAGAGGTTGAAATCATATCAAAATCTGCCAAACTTCCCATACTATTTCTGAATAGGATGTCTACTTAATAAATTGTATGGAAATTGTGGAAATATATGGTTCAGATTACTCAAAACATATATGGAAATGGAGGCGCCCTTATATTATTATATGGGCAGTAATGGAGTCTGGTTGTCACCTAGTGAAAAAGTTTGGTACTGCGCCCAAACAAAATCTTACTGAAAGCAAATTTTTTGAGATATCAACCTAAAATTTGAAACACAACTTGATCAGATTTTTGGCTTTCATTTTCTTGCAGTTTTAGAGTCCAACATGTTTTGAAAATATATATTTTATATTTTATATAAATAATTAAATTTTTACATTGTACATTTTCATAAACTCAAACTTATGTCTTATTTAAAACAAGACCAAATGTTATGTCTATATTCCAAAGCATTCTTGAATTACAACCATTTAAAGGGTTAGTTCACCCAAAAATGAACGTCACACGTTCTGTGTTGTACGTCACACGCATCACAAACATGACCAGTGTCGGCCAATAGTGAGCCTACGTGGTGACGTACAACCCAGACGCGCTGCGCTGTACGTGAATTCATTCAGGCCCACACAGACGAAAATGAATAGTTGAATAAAGCCGTTATTTTTGTTGTTTTTTGCGCACAAAAAGTATTCTTGTCGCTTGATAAACTTGTGGTTGAGCCACTGTAGTCACTTGGACTATTTTAACAATGTCTTTACTAACTTTTCTGGGTTGGCAAGTTTCGATCCCATAGAAGCCTATGGAGGAGTGATCCAGCTCTCAGATTTAATAAAAAAGATCTTAATTTGTGTTCTGAAGATGAATGAAAGCCTTACGGGGTTGGAACAACATGAGGGTGAGTGATTACTGACAGAATTTTCATTTTTGGGTGAACTATCCCTTTAAGTTTGGAATGTGCATGTTCATGTCTATTCAAAAAAAAAAAAAAAAAAAAAAAGGGGGGGGGGGGGTGACTCTTAAGGGAAAGGTGACATGACACAGTGGGAAACATGCCTCTGTATAGCTCTTTTGAAATGTGTTACAGCCATCAAAATAAAAAAAGTTGTTCAGTACAAAACATTGTACATCTTTTCTTTGTACTTTTATCAGTTAAAAAAAGGTTAAAGAGAATTAACAAATCACAGATTATTGATTAAATAGCATTTTACAAAATTTCAACACAAAGTGCACACATCTAAAGGGCAGAAATGCTCAATGAGGGTGCTCAACCACAAGACAATTTAAAAAAGGTCAAAAAATAGAAAAATATGTATTTTATGTTCTCACCACAGGTGATGTTTCTAGACAAAGGGGATGATGAAGATCAAGTTTGATGTTGATGAAGGGAGCACGACATAAATATTTTTTCTATTTTTGGAGCTGTGGTTTGCCAACTTTTACTTCCTCTTTTACAGAATGTCCCAACTTTTCTGAAAATGGGGTTGCACATTTATTTATTTGTTTGATTTTTTTTTTTAAAACAACAACTTTATTTATAAAACATTCATTTGGGAAAGCATTTGTACAACCTTAAAAATGAAAACATTGTAATATTTTTAAGGTCTGTAAAACTAAGACACCTACATGTTGGATAGAATATAACACATGCATGGGATTTCATTCTGATGTTCCAATACTTTTTGTTTGGAAGCACTTTTATATCCCATTCATGGGCTCTGTAAACATGTCGTCACGTTTTGTGGTTCACACAGGAAGTAGATTTAAGGGGGTGCTAGTGCATGTAGGGGTCTGAAACCAGTTCTAGGTTTAGATCTAAATATAAAGAGAACCACAAAACCTCATAATTTGCGACTGTTCTCATCTCATGAATAATATAAGAGGAAACTTGATTAATCTTTCCTTCCGTTAAGGAAAGAGCACAACGAACACAGATCATCGTCAGCATCGTGGGTTGGTTGCCATAGAGATCACAAAGTGCACTGCCTCTGACGTGCACCCAGTTTTAGGCTAGATTAAAAACAGGAAACATGAAGATTTACTAAATCAGCTTAAAGGCATTTCCCCCCACATCATGTGTTTGAATGTGTCACCTTGGGAGCCAGACAGTCAGAAAATGCTTTTAATGCACTTTTTAAAAAATGCATGAAGACCTTTTCTGATCAAGGGTGTGTATGTTTCTGTCATTTTAACTTTGAAGAGCCTCTAGGAGCTGGCTTTCTTTTTCTTCCTCCCTCTCCCTCTCTCTCTTTCACTTTCTGCATCTGTTACTCTCAAGCACAAACCCACTTTAACCCTAAATAACCCCCCCCCCCCCCCGACAATACTCAAACAGACAGTTTACTAGAAAACACCTACAGGGGTCTCCTTTACTACCTCCCCTCAATAAGGAAACACCAGCTACTGTATGATACCATGATAATCTCTACCAAATGCACTATATGAAACCTTAACATGCAAATAACATCAACCACAAAGGGTGCAAGGAGAAAATGGAAACTTCCTGTTTGGCTTGCGATCTGTTCTTCTGTTACACCGAAGGCTGAATTTGCCATACAAGCACGCCATAGTGCCAAAACGAAAGGCAGATCTGCCGTTTTTAACAGCAGTTCCATTGTGTGAAGACTTAGAATACAACAGATGGAGATTTTCAGGACATCTGTGACCCTCTTAAGTCTGTGTCTCTTCCATAGCACCCGATCTGAAACACAGAGCATGTGCAAAGGTAAGATCTTGATTCTGTGATAACTTTGTGATAACAGTGGGTTACATAGACACTCATACAAGTTATATTCCATTGTTTTCTTAAGTCTTATCTAATGTTATCTTGTGTATCTGAAGTCTAGTATAATGTATCTAATGTATTATGGCTGATTTAGTTATATTTAATCATTTTTACTTGAATAAAAGCAGTTACTGTAGAATTAGTACCTTTTTTAGATTGTTTTAATTTTTTTATTTTTTAGAAGAAAAAAAAAAACCTAATTTAGGATGGGACGGAATGTGACCAGGACCAATGAGATCATTGTCCTTGGGTTTATAACTGCAAGCAGCTTTGAGCAGAAAGGCCTGTAATGGCAAACTTAAATATTAAAAACTAAAGTCTACATTTTGATATGAAGTCTCGGTTCATAGGAAAAGTGTGCATATTTTAAGTAGAAATTATGCAATGTAAAGTCACAATAACAAGATACCATAAAATCTTTTGTTTACACCCTGGCTACAGTTTGTGTGGGCTGACGGGAATGCCCTTATAGTAGTCAAATTTAAATAAATAAATAATCATATTTAAGAAGATTAATCTTAAGAGGTCTTGTGGAGTCTTGTGAATATATATATAATAAAAACCTCATAATAGGCCATAAATGCATAATGTTTATAACCTGTAAATGAACACGAGACCATTTTTATAAGCGGCAAAATAATACAAGACATTTTAAATCTTGGTGCTTTACCTGTTGCTTCATATCTTCTTCCTCATCAATTTTTCAATATATCTATAATATCCTTTTGTGTGGATGATGAATATACACAGAGTTTAACAATAAATAATGTTCTGCTACTTTGTCGCTACAATCTGCTGCTGAAGTGTGGTTAAGTGCACTTAGTCATGAAGATTTTCAACAACACAGTACAACAATACAGAAGAGAACTGATGATTTAAATTAAGTCTTATTTATAAATAGAAAATGTTTGACTATTGGAAAAGCAAATAAAGTTATTTATGTATGTGTAAATTTAAATTTCAGTTTTTTTTTTTTTTTTTATAATTTAAATATTTTTCATTTCCTTACATGTCAGTCACACTGAAATCTGTGCAACAACATACATTTGTGCCAGTGTATGAGTTGCTAGATTTCTTAAATATCAAAATACAATCTAACTGATTGAGTGAGGATTGGATAAATGAAATATTATGCAGTCAGACTCATTTACAGTACAATCAGTTTTACCACAAAGATTTAATTTGTGAGGCTACAAAGTACAATTGAGTGCATGAAGGTAGAACCCATTTCGCAGATCACACTTATAGTAGGTGAAAAAATTGTTGTATTACAAAACACTTCTGCTGCTCTTGAGGTGGGATACGGGTAAGGATAAACACAGGTTTGGTGGTATGGTTAGGTTCAAGGGTGGGTTAAGGAGTAAGGGAAGGGTCAACAGTGTAATTATAGATGCAAATTGATTAAAAAGGTATTTAAAAATATGTAAAAAAAAAATACAATGTAAAACACAATGTACACAATAAATGCAATGTATCAAATGCTTAATTTAAATGTTAGTACATAAGACACTTAATATAAAGTGGGACCTTGCAGCAAATATTCTATACATTTAGCAACAAGCTGACATGTTTGGCATTACCACTGACAATCTGACAAGAGAAAATGCAGTGCTGAGAGATTTAATGATCTCTCATGAAGATGATTCACTCTTTCCCTGAGGTTCAAAGCAGTTTGTTCACACAGAAACTGTCTCTATGACAACATTTCTCCACTCTTACAGGCAAAAGTTGTGATGAAAGATTTGTGAAATTAAGAAACCAGTCAAACGGTTCTTCGGGTTAGTTATGCTGGCATAATTATATTTTGTAAGTGCCTGTGTACATTCATCATACATAAAGTTATTCAGACCACCACGAAGCTAAAAAAACAAAACTATAAATTACTGTTCTTATATCCATAGTTGTTTTTTTTTTAAAGAAGTGCATATAACTTAATGGAATAGCAATGTAACCGTAAGATAGGATACATAGAGAGCCTATGAGCGATCTTGAGAACAGAAGCCATCTTCTGCTGCAACATGGGTGACTGTGGTGATTTGTGGATTCCATAACCACTTCTACAAAATCAGACATCTTCTTCAAGTATAAAATAAATAATGTAATATAAGTATAGTAAATTAACATTGTGCCAGACCAATAAGAGATTTCAGGTTTTGAAAAATGAAAGCTTGAATACTATGCATTAAGATGTTGTGAGATGTTAATGATGGAACTATGTGACTTTTGTCTTCTCTACACTGCAGGCAATCTCCCACCAGTTAAGCATGTGGCAGTGAACAGCAATGTTAATGTGCCCTGCCCTGTACTCAGTGCAACAGAAATGGACTTCAAATTATTTAAAGGCCCAGACATAGTCACCTCCTTTTATATCAAGATAAATGATACATCCAACAACATAAATAGCAAGAGCCCAGATTTCCCTGCCAATCTCAGTGTTAATGTTATGGATAACAGAACCAGTTTCATCCTGCTCGGTGTGACTACGAATTTTACAGACCTGTACACCTGTGAGGCCGAGATAAACTATCCTCCTCCATTTAAGAAAGTGCCATACACACCGCAAACTATTGTGTTTGTTGAAGGTATATTTTTAATGGTTGTTAATGTATAACAAGACTAAAAAGATGAGCATTATCTTGATTAAAAAAAATTGCCAATATGACTTAATGTACAGTTTAAAGTCACATTTTGTGTTTCTCTTTTTGTGTGGGTTTGTCAACAGAGAGCCCAGTTAAAAGGCGTGATCGCTGTCAACACGAGAGTCACCTGGTTTGGTGGGTCGCATTTGGAGTCATGGCCATATATGGGCTGGTAATGACTTGCATCGTTTTCTTTTTGCGGGTAAATACTTATATTTACATTTATAAAATGCTCATTCAACACATAATTCAATACATGAAATCAGTCTATTACAGAGTATTAGAGTTGTTATAAATTTGGCTAAAAACAAAATCTATATTTACTTATTACTAATTTATAATAGCTGTTGTTGATATTGCTCTTGGTCAATAATTGCATTTTTTTTTATTATTCCTTTCTCATGCCTGCAAATCAGATCAAGTGCAGTCAAATTGATACTCCCTTCAAAGACAGAGAATGCAGACGGAAATGGCAGGGGGTTCAACATCCAACCTGGTTTTTAGACACTGTAGTGTGAGCCTGTTTGACAACATTCAACGAGACCTGCCCAATATGACCTGCCATCAAATCAGACAGCCATGTTTTAAAAAGGGCATATAGCATTGGTGACATCCTGAGAAATATCCAACTACATTTGATTTTTTTTATTCATAGTTTTATACTTTCATTTAACCCACTATTACATGTAGCCAAAATATTAGCCTTGCTGGCATGTGTGTGTGTTTTTTAACATTTATTTCAAAATAAACATATAAACATAAACATACAACAATCTCTTTCCTGTATACACATATGGTTGCCTGTCTAAAAGAAGACCTACTATGGACTTAAACCAGGGAAAACCAGGGAGCATCCATGCTCACTATGTTCCCTTAACAAAAGCTCTGAAGCGTGCAACTTAAATCATGTGAGAAAACTCACAACATATAATGACACGCGATAGATTATTTAAAAAATACAGACCATTATTTTATTATAATTCATCATAAACATACATCACTAGGCAGGTAATGAACAATCTAGTTAACATTTATAATTTATTTACGGCTGAAATGTTACACGTATACATAACAAGCAAAGTATCAATACTTTGAATAACATTACAAGTAATGTCAGAAAGAAATCAGCTCTGCTGTTGTTCATAAATGCAGTAGCCTACCATTCACGAGTTCACACTTACAAATAATCAGATATCAGATATCCGAGCTCCGAGCTCTGTATTTTGGCCCGAACCCAGAATAATCCCCCTGTATTTCTAGTTAGGAAAGAAACCAGGCGAGTGTGAGGAGACAGGTTGGTGGAGGGATGCTGAAAACTGTCGAGGAACATAGGTGAGTTTGAACGTGTTCCTCACAAACTTTGTTAATAAAACATCATGTAGTGATGTTGTACAATGAGGACGTTATTACGTCGCCAGAAATAGAGTCATCTGTGTCCCAATGTGTAGTGAGCCAGCATCCTTTACTGTCCTTACCAGTGCCCAAATTCGTGTGCACAATATACTGATTCACGAGCTCGGGAGCTAGGAAAAAAAGGGAAAAAGGGCAAGAAAAAAGATCTGAATGACTGACTTTGAAGGACCAAATAGTGATGGCTAGACAACTGGGTCAGAGCATCTCCAAAACAGCTTGTCTTTTGGTGTGTTCCTGGTATGCAGTGGTTAGTATCAACCAAAAGTGGTGCAAGGGAAGACAACTGGTGAACCAGCATCAGGGTCATGGTGCCCAAGGCTCATTGATGCATGTGGGAAACGAAGGCAAGCCCGTCTGTTCCAATCAAACAGAAGAGCTACTGTAGCTCAAATTGCTGAAAGACTGAAAGGTGTCAAAACATATAGTGCTTCACAGTTTGCTGCATATGAAGCTGCGTAGCCGCAGACTGGTCAGTGTCCATCATCAAAGTGCCTACAATGAGCACATGAGAGTCAGAACTGGTCTGGACCATGGAGCAATGAAAGAAGGTTGCCTGGTCTGATAAAATCATGTTTTCTTGTAGATCAGGTCGATGGTCAGAGTGTGTGGTTTACCTGAGGGAGAGATGGCAGAAGGATGCACTTTAGGAAGAAAGCAGAGCGACGGAAGCAGTGTTATGCGAAACCTTGGGTCCTGGCATTCATGACATGTGGATGTTACTTTGACCTGATGGCAGTGGCCATTCAGCAGGATAATGCTACACTACACTGCAAAAAATGTTCAGGAATGGTTTGAGGATCATGACAAAGAGTTAAAGGTGTTGCCTTGGCTTCCAAATTCCCCAGATCTCAATCTGATTAAGCATCTGTGGGATGTGCTGGACCAACAAAATCTGATCCATGGAGGCACCAGCAGCCATTTCACCCTGTAGCCCAAGACTGGTTGCCCACTGAAGCTAAGCAGGGTGGAGCCTGGTCAGTACCTGGATGGTCCTAACGTGGGTCCTAACGCCCCAGTATAGTGATGGGGACACTATACTGTCAAAAAACACCGTCCTTCGGATGAGACGTTAAACCGAGGTCCTGACTCTCTGTGGTCATTAAAAATCCCAGGATGTCCTTCGGAAAAAGAGGACAAAGTTGGACAAAGTTGCCCATTGGCCTCTATCCATCATGGCCTCCTAATCATCCCCTTATATACTGATTGGCTTCATCACTCTTTCTCCTCTCCACCAGTAAGCTGGTGTGTGGTGGGCGTTCTGGCGCAATATGGCTGCTGTCGCATCATCCAGGTGGATGCTGCACATTGGTGGTGGTTGAGGAGATTCCCCCTTCCATATGTAAAAATACTTTGAGTACCTAGAAAAGCACCATACAAATGTAACTAATTATTATTATTACCACCCCACAACTTAATGAACTTAATGGATCTGCTGCTAATATCTTGGTGCCAGATACCACAGGACACCTTCAGGGGTCTTGTGAAGTCTATATATACTATGTTCCAAATTATTATGCAAGTGACATATCTGTAGGATTTCAGTACAATACACATTCAGACTTTAGTTCCCTTTCGAGAGTACTCTCGTGTTGCGTAAGCCTTAGCTTACGCCACGGGAAAACCCCTTTTCTCGAGAAGATTGAAGCCAAAAATTATCCTTTAATTTTTCTTTAATTTAAAACACACTTGCTGCAGCAAGCAGACCTAAGCGAGACGGCTTGCGCGCTTATTGGCTGCTCTGCGGCAACTGCTGCAACCTATGGAGAGGCAGCTGTGACATGCGAACCAATGAGGGCGTTTCACGCCCTCCGCGCGTCACAGCCCGCCAAAATGGGCGTGGCTCATGGCTATATTAAGCCGTGACACCCGAGGTTGCCCTTTGATTTCATCTCTTTCAGCGAATGATCCTCTTCAGAGAGCACCGGAGACTTCAACACGCAAGCTCACGCCGGTGGGATCCTCGCGTGCCTCGCTCACTGACTCGCCCTCACCTGTCTTCTTCACTGATGGTCAGCGCCCGGCTGTTTCCGCTATCGTTCCCATCACTTTCGGTGGACCAGAAGGTGACAATGCTAACGAGGACAGCTGTTCTCTCGACGCCTCGGGAAGCGTTCCGGACCCCGCCCCCTCAACCCAGGCTAGTACCAGCGGGGTGAGAGCCATTGTGGACGCGGAGCTTATGCGCCTGCTGACGAAGGCCGTGGAAGACCTCGGCCTCGAGTAGTCTCCACCCGACGAACCAGCACGCAACAGGCTCGACGAATGGTTTCTGCAGGGGGCGCCGCCAGGCCCCTCAGCAAAGGCCTGCCCCGTTTCTTCCGGAACTCCATGACGAGCTAACAAAATCATGGAAGGCGCCGTTTTCTGCCAGGCTGAAAACTTCAGTCTCCTCTACACTCTCCGTTGTTGACAGTGCCCAGGAAAAAGGCTACCAGCATCTTCCCCCTATCGAAGAGGCTGTGTCCACGCACCTTTGTCCGCCCTCCGCAGGATGGCAGTCTAAGGCCGCTCACCCCTCAAAAGCCTGTCGAACTACGTCAGCTCTCACCGGTCGCGCCTACGCCGCCGCTGGTCAAGCTGCATCAGCACTCCACACGATGGCGGTGCTTCAAGTGTTTCAGGCCAACCTTCTCCGTACTATGGACGAGATCGGTCCAGACCCAGAGGCGTTTAGAGACCTGCGCAGCGCAACTGACTTAGCCTTGTGAGCGGCGAAAACCACCGCTCAGGCTATCGGCAGAAACATGGCTGTTCTCACCTTCATGGAGCGTCATCTGTGGCTAACGCTAACAGATATGAAGGACGCGGACAGATCCTCCTTCCTGGACTTGCCGATCTCGCCATCTGGTTTGTTTGGCCCGTCTGTCAAGGGCTTCGCGGAGCGCTTCACCGAAGCTCAGAAAGCATCACAGGCTATGCGACACTTTCTGCCCAAGTGCTCGAGTTCTGCATCAGGCCGCTCTAAGAAGCAGCCGCCTGCCCAAACTTCAAAGCCGCCGCCGCCTCTGCCGCCAGCTTTCCAGCACCATCCGCCTGCTGAAGCTTGCCATCACACTCATCGAGCCGTCGCAGACCGCCTCCCCCACGGGGACCAAGGCCCAGGATTGTGCTAAACCCTGAGCATCCAAAGCCCTCCTGACCACAAGGGGGAAACGACGACGGTTAAGTCTTGCTGCGGCCGGACCACCGTTGAAGAGCTCACGCACACTTCTCACAGTTCCCGCATTAGAGGCGACTGGAGATGTTTATATTGCAGTACACGATCCTGTTACACAACATGCACGCCTGCACACAAAAGGCCATTTTTGCGGCGACCCATATAAATCTCAAAAAGAGCAAAATGTCCGTCTTTTATCTGGCTCACGCTGACTGTGTTTTAAATGTAGGAACTGTGCCCACTATTCAGTGCTCACCCCTACTCATAAACACTGCCCGTTCAGTGTCACACACACACTTAGGGCTCCCATTAATAAAACAATTCCCCGCTCTCGCGGCAAGTGTATCATGTGTAAACCAGGCTACCGTAACTCAAAGCGCTGTACAGTGTCACAAGCACGAGTCAATCAGGTCACCGGATCCCTAGTACACAACGATCTGAGCCTAGACACCATTCTACCTCTAGCCATACGTGCAAAAGCATGGGAAATCATCCCAGGTGTGTCAGAATGGGTGTTAAACATAATAAAGTGAGGCTACTCGCTGCAGTTCGCTCGCAATCCCCCGCACTTTCGCGCCGTAGTCGAAACTACGGTGAAAAGCGAAGTAGCACATCTACTTCGCGCCGAGATAGCAAAACTGCTGAGAAAAGAGGCTATAGAAACCGTTCCTCTAACACAGAGCGAGTCGGGTTTTTACAGTCGTTATTTTCTCGTTCCAAAGAAGGATGGTGGTCTCCGACCCATCCTAGACCTCAGACATTTGAACAAAGCGCTTATGAGGCGATCGTTCAAAATGCTGACGACCAAACAAATCCTCGCACAAATTCGCCCGGGGGACTGGTTTATATCAGTGGATCTGAAAGACGCGTATTTTCAGATACAAATAGCGCCCCGTCACAGGCCATTCTCGAGATTCGCCTTCGAGGGTCGAGCTTATCAGTACACTGTCCTGCCGTTCGGCCTGTCTTTAGCACCTCGTACGTTCACGAAGTGCATGGACACAGCGCTCGCTCCCCTGAGACAACAGGGCATGCGAATACTGAACTATTTAGACGACTGGCTAATTCTAGCTCAGTCAGAGACAGAACTGGTGACTCACAAAGTTTTGCTACTCAGTCATTTAGAGAATCTGGGTCTCAGAATCAATTGGACCAAGAGTTCGCTGTTACCCAGCCAGAAAATTTATTTCCTGGGAACAGAAATAGATTCTGTGTCAATGAAAGCGCGGCTTACATCACAGCACGCGCTCTCCATCCAGCGCCTAGCGGCGTCATTCAAAGGTGGCAATGTCACTCCTCTCAAAATGTTTCAGAGGATTCTGGGCCGCATGGCCTCTGCTTCAGCAGTGCTTCAGCTGGGTCTGCTACAAATGCGCCCCCTCCAGTACTGGCTGAAGTCCCGAGTCCCGTCTCGCGCGTGGACCTCAGGTCACTTTCCTCTCAGGGTAACCTAGGGCTTTATCGAAGCCCTGGAACCTTGGAAGGCAGCCGACTGGTATCAGTCAGGCGTCAACATGGGGACTGTCTCAAAGCTAAAAGTAGTCTCGACAGATGCTTCCAACCTCGGTTGGGGTGTCCTGTACGAGGGCAGGCCAACTTCCGGCCTTTAGTCAGGCCCGGAGAAATGCCTACACATAAACTGTCTAGAGATGAGAGCAGTCGAGCTAGCACTGGATTTTTTTCTCTCATACTTGAAGGGTCACCACGTCTTTGTCCGATCGGACAACATGTCAGTGGTGTCCTACATAAACCGCCAGGGCGGTATCAGATCTCGGAGCCTGTACACCATGGCCAAACGCCTTCTCGTTTGGGCTCAGCACAACCTGTGCTCGCTGAGAGAGGCCTAGAGGCCATGAAAGGTGACCCATTTGAACCAATGCAGTCTGTAGATTTGAAATATCTCTCACTCAAAACCGTCTTCCTGATGGCTCTCGCCTCAGTCAAGCGTGTGGGTGACCTGCATGCGCTCTCCGTGAGCGCTACCTGTATTGAGTTTGGGCCTAATGATTCTAAAGTCATCCTCAAACCAAAACACGGGTATGCCCACATGGAAAGAACCTACATGAGGATATATGCGCATATATGAAACCTATATGCAGTTTATATGCACATATATGCTGCATATATACAGCATATATGCACATATATGATAATATATATGCTGCATATATGCGTATATATGCCACATATAAGCATGACTGAGGTGCATATATATGCATATACAGGCCATATAGGTCTCCTGTATTGCTTCTTTATATCCACATATAAGCCCTATATGTACATACAAGATATGTCATATAGCTCATGGCAGGATCTGGTCATTTTGTAGCTCATATCTCACTTTGGCAACTGTCATACATGATGCCTAGCTCAGATAGGCACATCTATCAATTCGAAGCTCACAGAGCTGAGAAGATCAAAAAGATAAATTGTTTTTTTTTCTGTTCAGTTTTTTGTCTTTTTTTTTGTTCTTGTACTATTTGATTGTTCTTAAGTAAATAAATAATGTAAATTTCTACATTTTGGGCTTTTATTTATGTTGCCTACATGGTAAAAAAAAGTGTAATTTTACAGGTATGGTCTGTATTTTTTTTTTTACAGAATTTTACCGTTTTGTCATTACAGTGAATGCCTGTTATTTTACAGATATTTGCTGTAATTTAAAGGTCCACTATTAAATTTACAGGTAATTGCTTGTATTTTGGTTTTACATCAATTTTACGTTTTTAAAAGGAACTTGTCTGTATTTTTACAAAGTAATATTTTACAGATTTTTTTCTGTGAAATTAGAAAAAGAAAAGAAGGTATAACTGCAGAAATCTGCATCTATTCAATATGTTGTCCTTACAGATTATTAAGCATATGGGGGTTAAAGTGAGTTTTTTTTAAGGTTAAATAATATGTACAGTAGCCTACATAGGCTAGGCCTGTATTGAATTCTTTTTTATTGCATAGGCTATAGTCTTTTAATCTTGTCTTGAAAATAGATGCTCATTTTGATCATTATTTCATTGTCTTATTCTCCCATAATTTAATTTTATTAATATTTTTCCAAATCTCCGTTGCTGCACATTCAGGGCTTTGTGTGTTGTGTGTATGTGTGTGTGCGCGCGCGATGACGCAGATTCAAATTCGCCGCCATTACGTTTCCGATGTTGTTTAGATAAAATATATAGTGTTATAATGAAATATTTTAAAGCAATAGGAGTATACTGGAGAATATAAAGTAATGGGTATAAATAATATAACATTTAAATATATATAATCTTTACTAATTTAATTTTTTTAAATTTTTATTTTATTTTTTATTTCTCAACCTTATTGTTTACGTTGTTAATTTTTAAACGATTATTAGTGCTTCACACTCCAGTCCAGTTGGTGGCGGTAATGCACCGAAAGTTGGTTTGCCAACCGCCATAAAACTCCATAAGAAGAAGAAGAAGAAGAAGAAGAAGAAGTCGACTTTGGATCTGTATCAAGGGAAAGCGGGAGATTTGAATTCAGTCTACTCTCGTGAAGTGGATTGTGATATTAACAGTGGTTCAAAGCAATCGTATTCGTTGAGAGCAGCCGTGAGCAGGAGCCCTGTTGTCAGTCAGTCCGTTTGGATCACTGATCTATATAGATCAGTGGTTTGGATTCTTCGGAAATAACGCCCTTTTCAGTGTCGTGGATATTTTCTCTAAACCTAACTATCTGGGGTGTCTCCAAATGGACACCCAACTCTGTACCTGGCTCTATTTATTGGGTCTCGTCCCCGACGTCCCCACTCTATAGATCACCTGCTATTCTGACTCGTTTTCCCTAAACCTAGTTTTCTAAACTAGCTTCCTACCTAAACTAGCTTCCTACCTAAATAGCTTCCTGCCTAAACTAGCTTCCTGCGCAGGAATAAATTGACAAACAGACCTGCAAATGTCCTTTAAATGCTTTAATCACGGCCAGGAGATCTTCCCGAGCAGTTCTCAGGGAATCTCTCCCAAGAAGCAAGGCCAGAGGATCTCAGACAAATTCCATTGAGAATCCCACCGAAAAACACATATACAACAGTTTTTATAGAATCAAGAAAACAAATAAGACTAACATGTCACCTTCAATATGATTGGTTCAATTGGTTCAAAAGCCCCAACCTTTTCCCTCTGTCACTGGCATAAGCAAACTCTGATTACTTATCACAAGGTTTTTGCGAACTAGTCATGTCTAGTTTCAGTTCCCCTTTCTGTATTTATACACATACAGTCAGTCACAAGTTTTTCCCCAAAGAGTTTGGACACATTAAAAGCATATGAATGTTATTCCTGCAAGAAAAACAAATGTTAGTTGATTAATTAAAGTTGATTAATTAAAATCCATCACATTCCCCTCTCTGGTCGTAATTTTACGACCAAATAAAATATGTATCTGGATTTTAATTACTCTAATGATTTATTCTATACCTGTCATGACAGAATACTGGAAACAATTGCAGGTGAACAATATTTATTGGAACTCAACACAGAATAAGGACAATTCAGGAATGAAAGTTCCTCTCAGGGTGCGGTCGCGATCTCGCGAACAGGAAACAGCTCCGGACGGTCCACACAGGGGGAAACGCTCAGACTCGGACACACAGGGACTTCGATGGTCTAGTGCTCGGTGCTGAGTGCTGGTGCTCGGTGATCTGTGCTCGGGTGCGGTGAAACAACAGGGATCCACTGAAGACACGACAACCCGGAAGACGACACGAACATTCACGCAGGAACAGCAAACAACGGATGGACACTGGAATGGAGAGATGAGTGAGTATAAATAGGGAACGGTAATGTGAATCAGCTGAGGTGGGGAATGAGATGATTGCGAACAGCTGGAGCACTGAACAAACACGTGAGCGGGACAACGCCCACTCCCGCAAACTCACAGACATGTAAACAACAATGACACGAGACACAGAGGAAACAATGAATTCACAACCGTGACAGTACCCCCTCTCCTAGGAATGCCTCACGGCATTCCCAGAACTCCTTACCTGTCGATTGTAATCATCGATAAGGGAGTGATCCAGGATGTCACGAGCAGGAACCCAACTTCTCTCCTCCGGACCGTAACCTTCCCAATCCACCAAGTACTGAAATCCGCGTCCCCTCCGCCTGGAATCCAGGATACGACGAACCGAATAGGATGGTTCCCCATCTACGAGTCGCGGCGGGGGGGGAACCGGGGCTGGCGGATTAATGCGTGCAAAAAAGACGGGCTTAATTTTAGACACATGGAAAACGGGATGAATCCTCCTGTACACTGGAGGAAGATTGAGGCGGACTGTCACTGGACTAATGATCTTAGTGACAGAAAACGGGCCAATGAATTTGGGTGCCAGTTTATTGGAAACGGAGCGGAGCGGAATGTCCTTAGTAGAAAGCCACACTTTGGAACCGACGACGTATACGGGAGGCCTTGAGCGGTGGCGATCGGCCTTGGCCTTGGTGCGTTCCCGCACTTGGAGGAGAGTCTCTCGGGCCCTCGTCCAAGTACGGTGACACCTCTGGATGAAGGCGTGGGCGGAGGAGACCGCGACTTCGGACTCAGTACTAGGAAAAACAGGTGGTTGGTACCCTACACTACACTTAAACGGAGATAGGCCCGTGGATGACACTGGTAACGTATTGTGGGCGTACTCCACCATGGAAAGTTGTTGGCTCCAGGAAGAGGGATTCTTGGAGACCAAACATCGTAACGATCTTTCCAAATCTTGGTTGGCTCTCTCAGTTTGGCCATTGCTCTGGGGATGAAACCCAGAGGACAGACTGACCGTCGCCCCCAGTAATTTACAAAACTCTCGCCAAAATCTGGACACAAACTGGGGTCCCCTGTCAGAAACCACGTCTGTCGGGAGGCCATGTAACCGAAAGACGTGGTCAACGACTGCCACCGCTGTCTCCTTGGCTGAAGGTAATTTGGGCAAGGGAATAAAGTGGGCTGCCTTCGAGAATCGGTCCACCACGGTCAAAACTACCGTGTTACCCTGGGAGGGTGGGAGGGCGGTGATAAAATCTAGAGCGATGTGGGACCAAGGTCTCGAAGGCACCGACAGCGGTTGAAGTAACCCAGCTGGGGGTCGATTGGACGACTTACCAGTGGCACAACTAGAGCAAGCCAAAACAAAATTGTGAACATCACGAGCCATCAGGGGCCACCAGAATCGCTGCTTAACTAGAAATATGGTACGACTCACCCCTGGATGGCAAGCTAGACTGGAACTATGACCCCACTGGACGACGTCTGATCGTAATTCCTCCGGCACAAATAAGCGGTTAGGTGGGCACCGGATCGGAGGCGTTACCCCTTCTAAGGCCCTCTTGACCTTCGATTCGACCTCCCATGTGAGCGAAGAGATAATCAGGGTCTCAGGAAAAATGCGCTCAGGAGTAGCTTCGTGTTCGGGACGATCAAAAATACGCGACAAAGAATCGGGTTTGACGTTTTTGGAACCCGGACGATAGGAAAGTGTAAAATCGAAACGACCGAAAAAAAGTGCCCACCGAGCCTGCCTGGAGTTCAATCTCTTAGCGGTTCTAATGTACTCCAAATTCTTGTGATCAGTCCAGACTGTAAAGGGTACCCCTGAACCCTCTAACCAGTGACGCCATTCCTCCAAAGCTAACTTGACTGCCAACAACTCCCGGTTACCAATGTCATAATTACGTTCGGCAGGAGATAATCGATGTGACAAAAACGCGCAGGGATGCATTCTGTCGTCTGAAGGTGAACGTTGTGAAAGCACTGCACCTACCCCCACCTCCGACGCATCGACCTCTACCACAAACTGACGTGAAGCATCAGGGGCTATGAGAATAGGAGCTGAAACAAAGCGGCTCTTGAGTTTGGCAAACGCAGCCTCAGCTGCGTCTGACCACCTGAACGCAGTTTTGGGAGAGGTCAAGGCAGTCAGAGGTGCGGCTAGTTGGCTGAAATTGCGAATAAAACGCCGATAGAAGTTGGCGAATCCCAGAAACCGCTGCAGGGCCTTGCGGGAATCTGGGATTGGCCACTCTACCACAGCCTTAACTTTGTCAGGGTCCATAAGCATACCTTCAGACGACACGATGTGTCCCAGGAAAGGAACTGACTGTGCATGGAAAACGCATTTCTCCGCCTTGACAAAAAGCCCATTCTCTAGTAACCTTTGAAGCACTAGTCGTACGTGTTGCACATGTTCCTGGAGAGACGAAGAAAAAATCAATATGTCATCCAGGTAAACATATATGAATTGATCGATCATGTCTCGCAACACATCATTGACTAGTGCCTGGAAGACTGCGGGACTATTGGAAAGCCCAAAAGGCATAACCAAATATTCAAAATGCCCCCTAGGGGTGTTAAAAGCAGTCTTCCATTCGTCCCCCTCCCTGATGCGGACCAAATGATAAGCATTACGCAAGTCCAGTTTAGTGAAGAGAGACGCTCCCTGCAACCTCTCGAAGGCTGAAGACATCAACGGCAAAGGATAAGTATTCTTTACCGTGATGTTATTCAGTCCTCGGTAATCAATGCAAGGTCGCAGAGAACCATCCTTCTTCCCCACGAAAAAGAACCCCGCCCCCGCTGGAGAAGAGGAAGGGCGGATGAACCCGGTTGCTAGAGAATCAGAAATATATTTCTCCATAACCTCTCTCTCAGGAACTGAAAGTGAATAAATCTTGCCCTTAGGCGGAGACTTACCTGGCAATAAATCTATAGCACAGTCATAGGGACGATGCGGAGGGAGAGAAGCAGCTCTAGACTTACTGAACACTTCACTCAGGTCACGGTACTCCTCGGGCACGTTTGATAAATCCACTACTTCCTCCTGTAACACAGGGACAGAAACAACAGAACAAGCAGACACAAGACACGAATTGTGACACTCAGTGCTCCAAGCTGAGATGGTCCGTCTTTTCCAGTCGATACGTGGGTTGTGTAAACTGAGCCAGGGGTGTCCTAAAACTATGGGTGTGAGTTGAGAGTCCGTAATGTAAAATGATATAGTTTCAGCATGATTTCCAGAAGTGATGAGTGTAAGTTTCTCGGTGACCAAGGAGATGGTGGGTAAAGTCTGTCCATTCAGTGCGTTGACTGTGATCTTCTGGGAAAGTGTTCGAAGAGGGATCTGTAATTGTAGTGCAAACTGATGATCCAAAAAGTTACCTTCTGCCCCTGAGTCAATGAGTGCAGTGCAGTGGTGATCCAGAGTAGACCATCTCAGTCTTACCGGGAGGATGGTGGAAGTGGATGAGGTCTTTCCTGCGGAGATCCCACCCGATAGTAGCCTCAAACTTACTATCGGGCTGGGCCTTTTACTGGACAACTATAGGCATAATGTCCGTTGCCACCACAATAGAGACAGAGGCCCTGGGATCTCCGCCTTTCTTTCTCCTCCCGGGAAAGCCGAGCTCGCCCCACCTGCATGGGCTCGGGATCGTGGGAGCCGAACGTGTCCAGGCCGCTGGACCGCTGGTTCTCATTCCGACTCTGAACTGGGTTGGTGGGTGTTCTCTGCCCAATCCTGGACAGACGGGCGTCCACTCTCAGGGCCAGGTCGATGAGTCCATTAAGAGTTGAAGGAAGGTCCAGGGCGTAGATCTCCCTCTGGACACGTTCGGCCAGCCCATGCAGGAAATGGTCCCACTGCGCCTCCTCGTTCCAGCGACACCCGGCCGCCAGGGTCTTAAACTCGATGGAGTAGTCAGATACCGATCGGTCCCCCTGGCGTAGGTCAGTCAAGACCCTGGCAGCCTCCTTCCCCTTGACGGCTCGGTCGAAGACACGTCTCATCTCCGCCGAGAGGGCTTGGAACGAGGAGCAGCACTGGTCTCTATTCTCCCACACTGCAGTTCCCCAAAGCGCCGCTCTCCCAGTCAGTAGCGTCAGAACGAAGGCTACTTTCGCCTCCTCTTTTTCAAAAGTTCTGGGCTGTAATGAGAAATGCATACTGCAACGTGTCAGAAAAGGACGGCAGAAATTCGGCTCACCAGAGTATAATTCAGGCGTGGGCAGTCTGGGTTCCGACTGGGAGAGAGGCACAGGTGGTGTGGGGGGAACTGCAAGTGCTGCTGGAGGTGCTGGCGCAGTGGGGGGTTGTAGCTGGTGAAAACGCTGGGTGAGCTCGGACACCTGTGTGACCAGAGTCTGGATAACGCGTCCTGTCTCCCCCTGGCTGCGCTCCTGTGCATCCATCCGGCCGATGCATACTCGAATGAAATCCTCCAGTGAAGCAGATGAATCACCTGCTGCTCCCATCGTTTGGTCCATCCGTTCTGTCATGACAGAATACTGGAAACAATTGCAGGTGAACAATATTTATTGGAACTCAACACAGAATAAGGACAATTCAGGAATGAAAGTTCCTCTCAGGGTGCGGTCGCGATCTCGCGAACAGGAAACAGCTCCGGACGGTCCACACAGGGGGAAACGCTCAGACTCGGACACACAGGGACTTCGATGGTCTAGTGCTCGGTGCTGAGTGCTGGTGCTCGGTGATCTGTGCTCGGGTGCGGTGAAACAACAGGGATCCACTGAAGACACGACAACCCGGAAGACGACACGAACATTCACGCAGGAACAGCAAACAACGGATGGACACTGGAATGGAGAGATGAGTGAGTATAAATAGGGAACGGTAATGTGAATCAGCTGAGGTGGGGAATGAGATGATTGCGAACAGCTGGAGCACTGAACAAACACGTGAGCGGGACAACGCCCACTCCCGCAAACTCACAGACATGTAAACAACAATGACACGAGACACAGAGGAAACAATGAATTCACAACCGTGACAATACCTGCATGATTTACCTGCAAACTAATTTACCTTTCCCAAATCATCCCATTATAAGTCAGTGACTTTAATACCACCTGATATCTCTAATCATACGATGTTCCATCTTTTACTTTATAATACCTGTCAAATATTCCTTCAATCAGCATCCTAAGTTGTAATGAAAATACAACCAATTTACAATGTTACCACATACCATCTTCTCATCTCCTTCATCTCCTTCCCAACATTCTATCTTCAAGCAATCTAATTCTATTTTCAGTAAAAACTAAACATACCATAGTACATTGCCTTTATAACTTTAGTAGACCTTGAGTCAAGTTTAATTATCATCTTTCTCTGGATTTTGAATCGCATTGATCTATTAGGCCTTTAACAGGGTGATAACTGCTGATTTTTCTTAACCTTATTTGTTAGCTTTTAATTCAAGCAGGCGATTGTTTTACTTAGTAAGATCTATTTAAGGATCTGTGTAATAAAATCTAACCAACCAAGTTCTATAATCTTTCATTTTATCCTTAACACAAATATCAATAATTGTATTATTTTGTTTCAAACAATGTCATTATTTTAAAATTAACTCTCACCCAGCTGTTGCCATGATAATAGCGCTAGCTGCTGATGTGCCATTTAATCATTAATTACCTATCCTAAAATTTTATCAGAATTAACTGATGGACATAACATGTCCTGCCTCTGTTTGTTTGCAATGCGGAATAGTTCATAATGGATCCATTGATCCAGATCATTAAATCTGTAACTTCATTCTGAATTAAGAAAGCTTTTTAGAATTTTGCTTTATGAGCAAATATTCTATTTCACTGAAATGTCTTAACTGTTTAGATTCATTTTAGTTTAAATTTAAAATGTTTGAGTTACATTGTTCTTGGTCTTGGTTTTAACTTTGTGCCCCCTACATAATTTTCTTTAACGTTGAAGACCTTTCTCAACAAAGCAAGTCCATATTTCATCTCTGGAAGCCGGGCTAAATAAGCAAGCACTGTTACTGTATTCCTAGATAGACTAGAACCGCAGTCACCTCTCAGATATCAAATACAGACATTAGACAATACATGAAAGGAACATTTCAGTAATAACACTGGTAACTTCTTTAACTAATAATAATCCAGAAATTAAATATGTTTCCCAAAATCAATCTCCTTTTGAAAGTTTTTCTTTTGCTATTTTAACAAATGGAAACACCTAAAAAATATTTAATGTAGTCATTAATTAATCGCTATAGAAGTTTACCCAATTATCTATTCGGACCTAGTCCGGCAAAGTAACTTATCCTCCATTCTCTTATTAGAAAACAACTATTACAACTATTAATTTTTATAGCATCTATGATATCTGAATTAGGGTTCTAAAACCTTAAAGTTTCTTCAAAAATAGTCCCTAGATTATTTTTATCTTTACAGTAATGTACCTATTTAGAGTCCCTATACTCTACAGAATTAAGAGATTTTCCTCTTTCCAATTTACATATACCTGAAATATTTTCAAATTAATCAGTAATTGTTCAAATCATGAGATCTATATCAATTCTCAGTCGTACAGTTTGATTGAACCAAATAAAACATCAATAAAACATCACACAAAATTAATTATTCTGCTAAGCTTAAACCATTAGTTGGTCCACATCTTCCTCCAGGTGTGTTGATCATCTCGTTGCCCCATGGACGTTCCATCTTCACCAGGGTGACTCTTTGCGAACCGTTGCAATGGGCTTTCCCTCGTTGGCAAGGGAGGTACGTTACTAGCACGTCCTTGGTCCCCCACTAGACGCTGTGTGTTGTCGTTGGTGTTGACGTTTGGCGTTGGCGTGTGTGGTTGCTGAGGGCTGGTTGGTGTAGTTTAAGTCGAGATGCTTGGACGGAGGTGTCACCGCACCCCAGATGGGACCTTGTTTGTGGAGTGAACCACAAGAACAACCTGTGAATGGAGACCTTAAGTATTTTTGTTAGTATCAACATGGATCATGTCGCCAGACTCATCTGCTTGTCTGGCCGGTCGTTCTTTTTTGATGAGACCTGTAAAATTTCATGTTAAACAGTAACAAGACAATATTTTATACATTTGGAACAGAATCAGTTCTGTTCGATGAGATCCATCATGACATCCTGTAAAAAGTAAAAGTTAAATATGGGGTGGACAGGGTAAGCTAGCTTGCTCTCTGCCTTCCCAAAATTATATGCTGTGCAGGTGTGGCATTGTTTATTTCTGCCACAACAATAAACCCAGACCAGGATAGTTAGCCAAAATCATCCATGGTTGTTATTTTATTGGGTATATTTTAACCTGTGGGCATATTTTAACCTGTGTGTCATATTTTATAAATTTAGATACAGCTGTTTTGATTGACATCATTTATTTTTCTTAGAACACCATATTTCACACACTCACTTTCACACACTTTCACACACCCCTCTCTGGCCAGAGATTCATACATTCTTGTCTGCCATAGCAGTTTATGAACTGAATAGGGAACATATATTTATTATGTGTGGAATACCACCAAATCTGAACGGTAACAAAGTTTGACGACGACAGAAACTACTGAACGTAGACACACTGTGGCATTCCCCTTGCAACAGTGTCTGAACGTTAGGATATAAATTTTCAATTGTCCGATGCAGTCGTCATGTGATTGAGTTTAACACCGTGAACATAAACCTAACTTTTCAAAAATCAAATAGATTAAACACTTTAAATAATAATCGTATAGAGCTACAATTGCAGTTGAGAGAATCAGTTTTAATTTCTCAAATGCAATTTGTCATTCTTTGCACAATTTCAATTTTTCAAACTTTTTGTTGTTGCTCATAAGCTATTTAAAAGAAGATTTAGAAATCTTCACACAATCTTAGATCCATGGACAAAAATAAAAATAACATTTCTATCTCGTACCCCTTGTGATGACAGCATGTGATTTCAAAAGTCTATAATTAGAAAAATTAATTGTTTCTATTGGATCCAGAAAATTACCTTTTAAATGAAATGGAGTGACCAATATTTGTACTTTTCTAGCCATAATTTCTCTTTAGACGCCTTGTGGCCTATATTGTATTTTTCTTTTCCATAAAATTCTGCAATGTCAATAACCTATTAATGCTTTTACATAACTCTCACTGCCATATCCAGCCTCAGTTTTAACTGATTGGTGAGTCATGCTCTCACTTCTGCTATTGAACAGTAGGGCTGTTACTGGTACCTATTGAAAGAAGATTCAAAGAGTTAGTTTAAACAGAGAAGAATATGAAAAATTGCTGAAACCAGTGGATAATCAAAAACAATCAAGTTAAATAATAACTAAATTTGAAGCAGTCTCTGTAGTGATCATTGAAAATGCAGCAACTGGTCCACAAGGCTAATTGTCTTTCTGTGTGGATTGTCATTCAGTTGAACTTCAGGCTGATACATTGGATCGTCAGGCTGTGATCGCACTCTCATCGGTCTGACTTTTGCATCTCCTGCCACAAAATGTCATAATGCATGGCAAAATTGTCTTTTGGAAAAGTCTCAAGTGAACTGTCACCTTTGCAGGCTGAATCAGTCTCCCCATTCTGACCCCTCTCAGAAGTGTCAACTTCCTCTTTCAGGAGGGTGGCTGCAGGCCCCACTTCCTCTTTTATTTTTCTGCAGTCATCCCACTTTTCAAGGCAGCTGTCTGAAATTCTTGAACACTCAGAGAACCGCAAAAATCAAATTAAACAGCTTAACTTCCAAAAGTCTCTTCTGGTTTACAACACAGCAATTCTTCAACTTATTAAAAAGCTTAGTCCTTCATTGCGGAAAAAAGCAAGCACTTCTTCTTTGCAAAGACGCAGGAAAAAGCAGGAAAACTTCTCTAATTATAACACAGTGTATAATGTAAATTAAAAGAATTCTTTGTCTTTTCTTTTTTTACAAGAAACCAAAATAAAATGACTCTTAGATGTCAGTTATGTGCCTGTTCAAATCACAATTTATATTTAAAGTTGGTCACCCAATCACATTCTCAT
This sequence comes from Abramis brama, assembly GCF_963993115.1. Classification (NCBI taxonomy): domain Eukaryota; kingdom Metazoa; phylum Chordata; class Actinopteri; order Cypriniformes; family Leuciscidae; genus Abramis; species Abramis brama. Next base: position 44,110,693 of record NC_139964.1, read on the forward strand.
ACTATGCACAATGCACAAAAATTATCTTAGTTAAACATAAACCATTGTCTCTTAGAATCTCTTAGATCAAAACCATTTTTTTCACACTGTCTCCCAGGGATAACGGGATACAAATTCTAGATGCCTTCATATAGAAAGTATAATATTTAAACACGTGCAGTTAATATCTTATTATTTTTTCATCACTTTAAGTGATTGCCTAAATTCAAAAGCAGTGAATTGCTTAAATTCTATTGCTCAGTTCTATATATCTCATCTACATAAATACATAATTAAAGTCTAACTCATAAAAGTTTCTTCATTACTCAAAATTTCCTAATTATCACAGAATGCATATTCCTATTATTATGATTTATAATTTTAACAATTTCTTCATTTTTTTTTTTAATGATCTATTGATCTTATTTCAACATTTCTCTCTTTATCCTTCTTTATTAACCTTTATTAAATTCAATCAAAATCAAAGTCTTTTTCAAACAAAATTTCAAACAAAAAGCAAGTTTCATTACTACAGCATCTCAGGGTATTTTCCCCTCCTAGATCTGGTTTCCAGCATGACTAGTTGCTATTTGCAGAACAAAGTTTCATTAAGAGCTTTCTAGGCGCACTCTCAAAAACAACAAATAAAATACTCAACATATACTAATTTGGTTGAATTTAACCATAATCATTGCTCTTAATAGACAAGGTCAAACATTTTTAGCAAAGGTAAAACATTTTTTAAATCACTTAAATCTTTTAGATGTGATTACCAATTTTCTTCAAAATTTTACTTAACAGAAAAGCCAATTTTTAATTAAACCTTTTAATTAATTTAGAAGCATTTTAAAGGAAAATTGTCAGGTCTGTCGTCCTACCTTAATACTTTAAGTCCTTTTAGCCCGACTGGAATGGTCCCTCTGTCGAATAGGTTTCTGCAGTCTGCAGAGTGAAGACAACGTGGTTCCTCGCTCCCCGTCCATCCGACAGAGGGAGATTCCGAGGACTCCTGGCTGGCTCGCCAAAATGTCGTGGATATTTTCTCTAAACCTAAGTATCTAGGGTGTCTCCAAATGGACACCCAACTCTGTACCTGGCTCTATTTATTGGGTCTCGTCCCCGACGTCCCCACTCTATAGATCACCTGCTATTCTGACTCGTTTTCCCTAAACCTAGTTTTCTAAACTAGCTTCCTACCTAAACTAGCTTCCTACCTAAACTAGCTTCCTGCCTAAACTAGCTTCCTGCGCAGGAATAAATTGACAAACAGACCTGCAAATGTCCTTTAAATGCTTTAATCACGGCCAGGAGATCTTCCCGAGCAGTTCTCAGGGAATCTCTCCCAAGAAGCAATGCCGGAGGATCTCAGACAAATTCCATTGAGAATCCCACCGAAAAACACATATACAACAGTTTTTATAGAATCAAGAAAACAAATAAGACTAACATGTCACCTTCAATATGATTGGTTCAATTGGTTCAAAAGCCCCAACCTTTTCCCTCTGTCACTGGCATAAGCAAACTCTGATTACTTATCACAAGGTTTTTGCGAACTAGTCATGTCTAGTTTCAGTTCCCCTTTCTGTATTTATACACATACAGTCAGTCACAAGTTTTTCCCCAAAGAGTTTGGACACATTAAAAGCATATGAATGTTATTCCTGCAAGAAAAACAAATGTTAGTTGATTAATTAAAGTTGATTAATTAAAATCCATCACATCAGTGAGCCTGGTTCTTCACAGCAGACATCATGCCAACCTATCACCGGCTGAGGTAAGAGTCTACATGTGAACGATATTTTATATTACATTTGTGTTAAGTTTACGTTACAGTTTTCAAGCTAACGTTAGCATTTTAAATGTTCAGTTAACTGGCGAGAGCTGGAGGCAAAACACTGAAAATGTAGCATGCGTCTTTACATTTTCCATCTGTTTTAAGAAAGATCAGTTGAACACACACCTCAAAAGACCTAAAACAAGCTTTCGTAGACTTGTTATACATATCAAAGTCCGTTTAATTGTGTATAAGATCTTTGTTAATACGCGATAGTATCTGTCAGTAAATCAATCTCTTAAATGGCGGGACATTTTGAAACACTGTCTGGAAGCTGAAAACTCTTCTCTTAAAAAATAGTAACCACGTTTTTGGCTGATTTTTATTACAATTTTTAATAACCACAGTTATACTACAAATAGGCCTAACGTTACCAAGGTTTTTTTTTTTTTTTTTTTGTTAAACCATAGTTCATTTTCGTAAGGGTTAACGTGGGTGTCAAGACCGTTAAGAAAACTAATTCAGTAAATACTGTACTTGTTGATGATACAGGAAAGCACATGAGGCTAGAATATGAACACCACATGATAAATTGCATATTCTGGCTGCATCTGCTTGCCAACACGTAGCTATAGAATGCATATATGTGCATATATTAGGCTTAAAGTAAGTTGAGGTTTTACATTGTCCTAGTTGAACATATTCTGACGTGTAAATGTAATACTAAGTTGTAAATAAATATATATATTTTTTTTGTGTGATTTCAGGTCAAGTGGAAAGCAGAATGATCATGGCAAACAAGGTATGGGAAGAAGTAATTTAAAATATTGTAATTGTCTTCTGATTCCATATGATTGCACTAAAAGTGGCAGAAAATTTTATTTGTTTTATACTATATTTTCCCATGTGAATATTCATTTGATCCTTGTGAGGCCACTGCACAAGGTTTGGTTTTGCTACAGTAAGACCACAATTGTGTTAGATTCCACCCATCTATATCTATCTATCTATCTATCTATCTATCTATCTATCTATCTATCTATCTATATAATTTTTTTTATTTTTTTTATTGTAACTAGGCTCTGTCATTTAGAAACATGGGTTTTCCTATCACTTAGTGACATATATCTCTACCTTTCATTCCAGCCAGAGGATCTGATGGTTGCTGCTCGCATCTCAGCCTACCTGATGGAAAATTCTTGCTGGATGAATGACCTTCAACTCAACCTTGCCAAGACAAAACTGCTTATGGTTTCACTTTCACCCAAACCATGCGATCCTGCTGATTTGCCTTATACAACATCAGAAAGATCCGGCCCTTCCTATCGGAGCCACACAACTCCTTGTCTAAGCTCTTGTTCTATCCAGACTGGACTATTGTAATGCTCTCCTGGCAGGCCTTCCAGCATCAGTCAAACCTCTGCAACTGATCCAGATGCTGCAGCAAGACCTAAACTCACTGCTTCAGATCTATGTGTCTCCAGAAGCTTGTGTTCTGCAAGTGAACGGCGCCTTGTGGTGCCATTATCCCAAAGAGACACAAAACCACTTTCACTGACCTTTACCTGGACTGTTCCCTGCTGGTGGGATGACCTGCCCAACTCAACACATTTTCAAGAAATCGCTAAAGATCCATCTTTTCATAAACACTTGACCCAATAATAATACTAAATCTTTGTTTTTAAAAAAACAACAACAATAATAATTGCTATGAGTACTGTGCTACACTAACTGGGACTTGTCACTGCACTTGTTGCTTCTATTGTTCTCTTAATTTTTAAGTCACTTTGGATAAAATGTAAATGTGTAAAATAAGTTATATTAGAGTATGGTATACGGCAATTGCCTTTTAATGTGGATATTTTTACATGTTCTAAATTATATACTAAGCTTGTATTTCCTATCATTCACGTATCTTGATGTTATGTGTTTATGTTTAATGAGTAAAACTGTAAATGTGCAGGTATTCTGAACTTATACATTTAGTTAATTTAACAGAAATTGACTGTACATTTGCTATTATTAAGTACTTAATTAGAGATTGGTCAAAGTTTTAAAATTGGAAATGCAAAAATTAAATATACAATATATGTAAATATACAAACTTTTGAATTTATTTGAATTTATGTACTTATTGCATTTTTATACATAACTTCACAGTTATTATATTCAGAAAAACTATATTAAAAGATAATTACTGTAGATAGACAGCATTATTATAAAATAACGTTATAAAACCCTAAATTTACAGTTTAACCTAAAAGTTAAATGTTTTTTTTTATATAATATGACATTTATCCGTTTTTCCGCGGTTTATTAAGCCATTATCAAAAGTAATGTACTGTAATTTAATTTTGAACTTTTAAAGTCAATTCTGTATTTTTACTGTTTTTGCCAGTAATTTTGTGAAATGGTTATTTGCCGTAATTTAACGGAATCCGTCTGGAAACTTTGCTGCCAGAGATTTACCGTTTGTATACGGGATTTTTTTTTTTTTTTTACAGTGTAGTAGCTATAGATTTTAATAATTTTAGTAATATATAGGTGAACATATAGGTGCATATATAGGTGAACATATAGGTGAACATATAGGTGCATATAGGTGAACATATAGGTGAACATATAGGTGCATATGTAGGTGCATATATAGGTGAACATATAGGTGCATATATAGGTGAACATATAGGTGCATATATGTGCATATATGTACATATAATATAGGAAAACGGCCAATTTTGTCACATATATTAAAAACCTATATCAAAACCTATATTAAAACATATATGTTTATACAGGTTTTTTCCGTGTGGGTGTTCCTAAGGTACTTGCCACTCCGTTCAGAGCGCAAGTTATTTCTCTGTCTGCTCTCCCTATTACTGATGTCGAGAGAGATGCAAATTTTCTCTGTCCTGTCAGGGCTCTGAGGATTTATGTGGAGCGTTCTGCTGCTTTCAGACAATCAGACCAGCTCTTTGTATCCTTTGGTGGCCGCACTAAAGGTCTGGCCACCACAAAACAGAGCCTTTCAAGTTGGATAGTCGATGCTATTTCTTTAGCTTATGCATCCAAGGGCCTCTGTTGCCCCCTGGGCGTCAGAGCTCACTCTACTAGAGGCATAGCCTCGTCCTGGTCTTAGTCCAGTGGGATTTCACTTCAGGATATTTGTACGGCAGCAGGCTGGGCCTCTCCGTCTACATTTATCAGGTTCTATAACCTGGAAGTTCCCGCTTTACAGGCTAGACTGTTATCGGTTTAGCAATGCCACTTACAGTTACCTTGCCTGACTTAGGTCTGCATTGACTGTGCTATAATGTGTTAAGCATTCATTCATTATATGAGGTACAATAAGGGTTCGACCCCGTTCCCCCCCTCACATGCTTCCATTCGGCCCACCGTTACGTTCGGCCGGAATATTCTGACTTACTCGTCTTATGAGCCCGGGGCATTTGCCCCGGGACGTTGGCTGAGAAAGTTGTGAGCATGCACAGCGTTTTACACGGGGTTCCCGTAGCGTAAGCTAAGGCTTATGCAATACGAGAGTACTCTCGAAAGGGAACGTCTCGGTTACTAACGTAACCTCAGTTCCCTGAGATGAGGGAATGAGTGTCGCGTAACCTTGCCATGCTTGTGCTTCGATCTGGTATCGCTTCAGTCGATGAAACCAAAGGGCAACCTTGGGTGTCACGGCTTAATATAGCCATGAGCCACGTCCATTTTGGCGGGCTGTGACGCGCGGAGGGCGCGAAGTGCCCTCATTGGTTCGCATGTCACAGCTGCCTCTCCGTAGGTTGCATCAGTTGCCGCAGAGCAGCCAATAAGCGTGCGAGCCGTCTGCGTTGGCTGCAGCAAGTGCGTTTTAAATTAAAGAAAAATTAAAGGATCATTTTTGGCTTCAATCTTCTCGAGAAAAGGGGTTTTCCCGTAGTTTTCCTCATCTCAGGGAACCGAGGTTACGTCAGTAACCGAGACGTTTTTCAAAGAAAGTGTTTGTTTGTTTGTTTTATTTCTCATATTTGTAGATAACTGATATCAATCTCAGACAGGTTTGTTAAATAGTTGCCAGGTCTTCTTAGGTAAAAGGAAAACCTACTCAAAGAGGTTTTTCCACTTTATTAAGGAAGTCACAGTTCTCATGCAACATGGGGAGGAAGAAATATCTTTCTGAAGATTAAAAGCATGCAATGGTGCAAAATGCATGAAAACAACTAATATTTGCGAAAACTGAATAGATATGATCAAACTGTCAAAAGATTTGGGAATGATTTACAGCACAGAAGAACTCAGTCAGATAAAGTTTATTTCGTTTCAAACAAATTAATTGTATTAAAAGGGAAGCTATAAAAAACAGGTATTTGAAGCTAATGGTGTCTCTGGAGTCTTGGGAACCTCTCCATGCAGGCTGGCAGTTGTGCATAACGTTTCATTTTTTCAGCCACTCCAACTAAAGCTCACAAAGAGAAACATCACAAGATCAGACACACTGCAAAATTACTATTCAAATTATTACTACAAATTAAAAAAATATTATTTAAATAATCTCGTTAAAGCTTTTTGTTTAACAGCCCTGAAGCTCTAACTTCTAATTCCTTTTGATAATCAACAAGCAGTAACACAAGACATCCACTGGAGGACGACATAGGACTTACATTCCATTAGCCAAGATACGCTAGTTTTAGGCGCACTGTTAAATGTTGACTGAGAGTCCTGTTTCTCTTGCAGTTCTCCCTCCCTTCCTACAATCACCCCACCCTCTGTGCTAGAACAGTCTACCCACGCGGCTCGCTCATCAGAGCTACAGCGCGCTTTCCATTGATACAGTTTCACGCGCACAGGGCATTCTCTCACTGAGGCGCGCGCAGATGCAGGCAATTGGTGTGCAGAATATTTCAGCGCGTAGTTTACATAAGCTTTAGGAGCCTTTTGCTAATTCATGGCACAAACTATATATTTTTGTTTTGTTTAAAATATTCATTGAATGCAATATCGCAAATAAATATAGTTTTACAGTGATTTAGGAAGCTACTTCTACCAGTTCTCGCGGGCTGTTTTGACAATGGATTTACAGAGAATGAATGAAACTCAGAACCCATTTTGGGAATGCTCAAGAACTCCTGGCAATTCCAGCGTGAACAGCTCTGCGTTAAGCGTGGAAGTTAACGCCACCTGTAGCAATGCGTCAATAATTCAGAAATTCAAACCCACACGACCAAAAGGTGAGGACAAACCAATGCATGTCAACGTTTGCGTGTAATTTTATTGCCTTGTTATTTTATCTGTTGCATATTTATTTATTTATTTTAGTTATTATTTTTATTATTGTTATTTACATTTCTGAGTCAAATTACGTTTTGATGATATAAAGAGCCAGTTTGTGTGAAAAACAACATGAAATGAAACGCTCAACCCTTTGCTGATGGTAAAAATGGTCCTTTCCCCCAAACAAATTATTTATTATTTTTTATAGCTATAACAGTGTGCCTGAACATTAATGAAATAATTCCAAAAGCTACTACGCCCCAGCAACCAATATACTGCACATAGACGCATTGAAGAAGAAAAAATTAGCAGCTTGTTTTTCCCATAATGTTTGTGTGTTTATTTTTTTAAATGCTAATTAAAATGTGTTTATTTTCTTTCAATAGTACATCAGTATTTTTAACATAACCTCTGTATTTTAAGTAATAATAACAAATATTTTCCCTGTTTCAAATTATTTTAAGAACTTCAAGAATGTCAGAGGTAATGGTTAGTGTTAAACCCCAAGAATGCTCTTTGCATTTTTCAGATAACTTCATCATCATAATAATCTTTGAACATATGGGTGTACAAATTTGAATATTGAACAAATGTGGTGTTTGCTAGGACGTGGACAAATAATCATGGGTAAATATGGTCACTATACTTCAAAACCCTGACCCCTAGAATGACTGGCAGGCATGAGAATGATGATCCTATTTCTAAATAACAATTTTGTTTTAAATTTATCAGTGCAAGGTTTGTGCAAGGTTATGAATTATAGTGACAAAAGTCAGGGGGAGTGTTAGTTTGGCAGCAGATTAAAACTGTCTGCAAGGACCTACTGGCTACAAGTATTCTGTCTGTTCATTTCAAAAATCTATCATTTGATATATCCAATTTGATATTGATAATAAAAACCCCCAGCTGGGAATAAAAATTATTCAATTTGATTACATTTTTATGCACAAACACCCATAGCAGTTTCTTACCTGTGATTACGAAACTACTACAGCATTTCAGTCAGATGATGGCGACTCACTCAATCGGGTTTGTTTTGCTCTTTGAAAAGGTGGGGAGATTCTCATTTGAGAGAGTTCTGATGTGTTGACTTACAGTGTAAATGATGAAAGGTGGTGGCATACAGTTGGGCAAGACAGTAGGCGCGTTTCCATTAAAGATTTGCGCAAAACTTTTGCGATTTTTTCTAAATATCGACAAAAAACTATTGCGAAATGACGGCGTTTCCATTAACCGATGTTATGCGACTAAAACGTCATTTTTTCCTCTTGCGATAAGTCATTCCAAAAATCATGGCAACGGACGTTGGTAAGTTTATATATATATATATCACAGCCACGTACCGCACTAGACGTTATTATTATTATTTTTTTCCACAAATATCTTTATTGAATTTTTAAACGTTTTCCAGACATACGCAGCATTTTTTATTGAAGAGTCTTAAATGCGTAAACATCAACATATTTCTCATGTAACAGTATAGTCACTGACAGAGGTATAAACAAGCAAACTGGTCTTGCAACCCAATCAATCAATCAATCAACCAATCAACCAATCAATCAATCAACCAATCAACCAATCAATCAATCCCCCTATTTTAAAATGATAAAGTAATACAAAAAATGCTTCACATGTAGTAAAACTGGCCATCTAAATCATTGAATACATTCTCTCTCTCTCTCTCTCTCTCTCTCTCTCTCTCTCTCTCTCTCTCTCTCTTGTGTACACGGGTATGGAAAAGAAAACAACATTTGTTTTTGGAGAGGGGAGGTGCTGAGAAAGGTAGAAACATCTTAGGAAATAAGACTATGGCAATTAATAATGACATCATGTAGAGTGTGGGTCAAACAGTAGGTGGGGATATTTGACAACTGCTATTAGTAGCCACTTGCAAGTCCAAACACATGACTGTTTTCTGGAAAAAAGCCCAATAAAACCGCAACCCACGACAAAATTATTATTAGCAACTTTATGAAAAAACTAGCTGCTTATAATAAGAGGACATTGTAGTTGCTAGTAAAGGCCTTGGGACTGCATGTGTGTATTGTTGAGCTGACATTATCATTGCCATGACGCCATGTCTTTTTCTCTAGAGTCTCTAGAGTCGTTAGTCACATTGCATTTGCTGCTCAAATGATTGGCTCAAAACTGTGCCTGCTGAGCAAGGTGCACTGAGATGAATGAGAATGGTAATGGATAGCTTATTTAGTTTAATGTGATCATTTAATATAGTTATTTTAATATCACAAATGTCTTAGAGTGTTTTACCTATTTCTATACAGTTGCAATGATAATGCATTAGTATGGAGATATGATTTTCTGAATGTTTGAACTATTGACTATTTGACTATTCGGAGAGAGGCGTATTACCCCACTTTATTTATTTTTTCCATTATGTAAAAGGAGTGCTTTTCTAAAAACATGTCTTTTTAAATTCCACAATGAAAGGTTTAGAGTAAACATGAATATTTTTCTGATAATATTTCACAAATCTCTCACGCTCCACTGACTTGCTGTCTTCTCCGTCTTGCTCACTCCACTCCTCTCCTGTTTCTTTTTCTATTTCTGATCCTGATATTGGCTTCACCATCTCTTGCCAACTACCTGATTGGAGTGTGAAGTGCGGCATTTTAAGATAAATCACTCAGTTTCAAGGGGGAGCCCACACATATCTTGTTTCATCACGCCTTAGAGCATTCAAGGGTTGTTGGTTCTGCTGGGGCCCCTGTCTGTTCAGGGCCTTTAGAATCATCCCAACCTTCCTCACTTGCCGCTGGCTAATTGGTCCCATCATGCACTGCTGCAGCATGAATAAATTATGCGGTAATATAGTAACACTGTTTGCTGGTTTTAAATGTATGTAGTTGTTAGTTGTTTTTTGTGTTAAAATTTTACAAAATATAAGTACATCATGAATCCAAACCATGTTTTTGTCTTATCCTGAATCACTACAGTGCACCTATAAGTGTATATTCGGAGACTGGTACAGGTCATACCACTGTGGAATAGCCCAGTACCTACGTGACTCGTCATAGACATAAACAGAGAGAAGTAGCTCCGGCTAAATGTTCTTCCGCAAGACACATGCAGTTCTGTTTATTAACCGCTAGAGTGCCAAAAGTTACAGACAGCAGCTTTAATTTTTGTTATTTGTTGTGGGGTGATGTTAAGAGCCCACGTTTTTTTACTTATCTATGTTAATTGTTGGGGTCTATATGCATGTATGTATGTTCTTCAGAAGCAATAGTCATAGAGTTAATTACAGGAGCCATGCTAAAGCCCTTTCAAATGCAAGACTGTTGTGTTGCCTTGATACGAATTTATTGGCTGAACAGGATATTATGCATTTATTGAACAAACAAATAATTCAAAAGGGTTAAATAAAGAAGTGTTACTGTGGACAATTATTATTACGTTTTATAGGGTTGACTATGGTGTAGAGAAAAATGAGCTCATTATTTACTAAGTAAGAAAAATAACTGCATTGATTTCATGGTTGGATGCTTAAGCTGTGTTGCTGTCTTTGGCTCTGAAATTGAACTGAGGCTCTTAACATTAGACTTTGGCACTGTGCCTGAATAAAATGGCTTTAAATTTTAATTGGCTTCAAATGACAGCAAATCCTTTTACTCAGTCTAATTATGTGACATTCTAAAAATCACAGACTTACAGACTTACATTTACTAATTTATTTATCAAATTAAGAAGGACCTATTCATAATTCTGGCACAAGCAATGCCTATATACCATTTCCAGAATTCCAGAATAAGTCAAATTCATGAAGAAAGCAGCTGAACTGACCAATGAATAAAACATCATAAAGATGAATTATTGAAATGCATACATTGTTGTTTGCAAGGACAATCACGGCAAAAAAATAATTATTCAGACTTTGCTTACTGCATATAGAATGCCTCATAGTGAGTATACCACCCCATTAAGCAAAAACACAGTCCTGGCTGTTATGCTGCATTCACGTGCTATATGAAAATTTCCTTTGCTTTCCACTGCTTTCCACTCTTTCCATAGAGCTGCTCGATTCTGGATAAATTGAGAATAACATTTTTTTTTTTTTTTTAAATAGAGATTACGATTATCCCTGATTCTGAATAGACAACTAAACAAACCTGCCTATTTAAAAACATATTTAATTGATTTTAATTCATTAATTAAGGCTATAGAATCTAGGGAACGTGTTTGGTGTCTCCCAGCCCACAGCTCTACAGATATCTGTCAGCAAGGCACCTTGTGCCAACGCCCAGGAAGAAGCTACACTCCGAGTGGAGTGGGCTCGCAATCTGAGGGGGCATGATGCGTCTTGGAAGTGGTACGACAAGACGATGGCATCCACTATCCAGTGGGCCAACCTCTGCTTGGAGACAGCCTTTCCCTTCTGCTGGTCTCCTTTACAGACGAAAAGCTGGTCTGAGGTCCTTAGGCTTTGCGTTCTGTCCATGTACAGGTGCAGAGTGTGGACGTGACAGAGAAAAGCCAGGGCTGGGTCTGCCTCCTCCGGGGGCAGCGCTTGCAGGTTCACCACCTGGTACCGAATGGGAGTGGTAGGAACCTTGGGTCTCAGGATGACGTGAGAGTTGGACCGAAAATGCGTGCAGGTCCCCTACCCTCTTGATAGAGGCCAAAGCAAGCAGGAGAACTGTTTCTTAACTCAGCTGTCTGCAATGGCTCAAAGGGAGGTCTCTGCAGTGCCGTCAGCACTAGAGATAGGTCCCAAGAGGGGATAGAGGGGGGCGAGGCGAATTCAGTCTCCTCGCGCCCCTCAGGAACCTTATGATTAGATTTTCCATCAACTGCATTGTGATGTGCAGCAATAGAGGCAACATACACTTTGAGGGTGGAGGGAGACAGCCTTCGCTCCAACCCCTCTTGCAGAAAGGGAAGCACGGTACCAATCGACCATCTTAGCTGAGGGTCCCCTCAGTCAGGGAAAAGAACAACTGGCAATGGGACGAGTCCGGAGAAGCAAACAGATCTATCTGTGCAGCCCAGAAGTGGTCTCACATCAGCTGGACCACCTGGGGATGAAGTCTCCACTCTCCTGGGGCCACAGGCTGTCGTGAGAGCTCATCAGCGGCACAATATAGCAGGCCGGCGATATAAGTGGCACAAAGCGACCTCAGATGCTTCTGACTCCATAGGAGGAGATGGCAGGCGAGTTGTGACATGCGAGGGGAGCGTAGACCACCTTGATGGTTGATGTACGCAACGGTCGCAGTGTTGTCCGTACGGACCAGCACGTGCTTGCCAAGCAGTGGTGTTTTGAGGCAGCTCAGAGCAAGGTGTACTGCTAGCAACTCGAGGCAGATGATGTGCCAATGCATCTGAGGGCCCATCCAGATCCCCGCTACAGCATGCCCGTTGTACGTGGCCCCCCAGCCGGTGTTGGAGGCATCTTTGGAGGACACTTGTATGAGATAGTTGAGGATACGAACACCATGCTCTCTCAAGACGCGGGGCGACAGGGAAAGCCCGAAGGGTAAGACTTTGTACTGATATGCTCGACCATAGAATGCAAGTGCAGGAATGATCTCTGTTGCGGGAGGGTGGAGACATAAAAGTATGTGTCCTTCAGGTCGATCGTTGCAAACTAATCTTGGGGGCAGATGCATCTGAAAATGTGTTTCTGCGTTAGCATCTTGAACGGGAACTAAAGTAGGGCCCGATTCAGGACTCGCAGATTGACCATAACCTACCGCTTTTCTAGGTTACAATGACGAACCAAGACGGGCTGTAGAAGCCAGTGGCAGAACAGAATTGATTCAACAAAAGATTCTCCGCCTGGCCCTCCTCCGGGGAAGAGCAGCTGTCTCAGCGCTGCTGAGACGAGTGGCGCCGTCTTCCTGCGAAGGCTCGACGTCACAGTAGAGCTGGCTGTGGCGGAGTTTTGTTTTCTTTTTTTCTCGCAGGGGACTGACACCCTTGGCGACGAACAGACTGAGGGGCAGCCCCCGAGTGACTCAGGTAGCACATCGGGGAAAGCTCTTGGTTACCTCAGCCTGCTTCTGAACTGTGGTGAACCGCTGGGCACAGTCTCCAACTGTGTCGCTGAAAAAGGCCACCTCGTGAGATGGGAGCATCGAGAACGCGAATTTGGCAATGTCTCACACCTCTGCAAGGTTTAGCCAGGGCGCTTCTGGACCACCAGGGTGGACATCATCTGGCCGAGGGCCAGCGCTGTGACTTTAATCATGGTTAGTCACCATGCGCAGCTCAACCCTGACTCAGAACTACCCCTGCATTATAAGTATTTTGGCCTTTCACTGTACTTGCAGCGCTGTCTTTCGCTGTAATCCAACACCAGCTTTGAAGAGGTGTTCCCCCGAAGAAGCAGACTTATTTTCTTCTTTTTTGAAGTTTAAACACTCTCAGATAAGATTGCAGCGCAGGAACAGTACAACCGCTCGGCTCCGAAGCAAAAAGCAAAGATGTGATGCACCAGCACTCACGTCGCACTCACATCGAACGTGACCGAACTGAAAAGGAACTGCTCTCTCTGGCAGCACCATCACAGAATTTAAATGTTCGCCGTGAACATACTTTTCAAATGTTTAATAGACATAGCCAAATCATTTACATTTAGGAATAAGATTGTGTGGGTGCTTGAATCGAGATCACAATCTTTTAATGATTTATCGTGGAGCTCAATGAAGTCATAATTATGAGCTTATCGTTCAAGTGCTTTTTTGTTGGAAAGAATAGGAATCATGGAGGAAACCAAATTTATTCTTATTTCTTGGGAAAATATGATCAAAGCCAAAATGTATTGAAGATATTTAATTTTGAATAAATGGTAGCTTCCCATTTGCTGATAACCATTTAAACATTCACCGCACTACATAGTCAGCTTGCTGATGATTCTGGAATTGTGGTCTAATACATGCCATTTTTGCTGTGTATAAAACACACAATATGCTTCAAATGGTTATTCATATTCGTAAATATGCACTACAGGGTGACAGGGACAGCCCAAAGGGTAGGACTTAGTATTGATGCCACAAACAAGCCATGATAGTGATTTGATGGGCATTATCCTGGTGACGATAGACAGACAGGCAGCCGCTGGAAGAGCCCCTCGAGCAGACGTAGAGCAGAGGAAGCGATGACACGCCGATGACCTAGGCGGCCGCGATGGAGCCGCAGCGACGACCCCCTGAGAAGGAAGTGGGGACCCTCAGGGCTGAGGACGAGCTGGTGTGACCGAAGGCTGAGGTGATGACTGAGGGAAGGCGGAGCTTGCCGGAGCCGAAGGGGTGGAGGGCCAGAGGGCAGCGGACGGCCCACAAGTCTGCAGCGGAGGCGTGGCAAGGTCTGACCCAGGCAGAGCCAACGGTCCGAGGGAGCCCGGCGAGGTTGAACGGCCGAAGGTCAACGCTGGAGTTGAGGGAGGAAGGAGCGCAGGCGCAGAAGCCAGGGCGACGGGTGGAGGTGGATCTGAGGGGGTCCAAGGCTGGAGGCGGAGCCACGGGCTCATACCGCCCAGGAGGGATTGGCTACTCGCAGGTCCAAGGTGGAACCATGCCACTGAGAGGAGGTGACACTGATGGACCAATGGGAGACAATGACGACTGGGTGGTAACAGTGGTTGAGGACTGAGGACGGGCATATAGAGATGCACAGAATCCAATAAAAAACAAAGTGCTAACAACAGCAGTCAGGAGAGGTGGTGGGAGAGGGAGGCTGGGCGAGGTTAACATGACTGAAGACGATTGACCTACAGGTAAGTTCATGGGGTAAAGGGGATCCATCTCTCCACTCCTTTGAAAAATGTCCATAGAGTCTAGCTGGTACTCACTCTCAGTGGCTGGAGGGTGGGCGGGGCTCGCTTCCATTCCCTCGAACTCCACAAGGACTCCCACGGCGATGGACGGCATTGCCGGCTCACACCCCGGGTCAGACTCTCTGAGATGATTCGGTTCCAAGGCGATGGTGGGTACTGTCCTCTCTTCGTTGGGTTCTGGCTCACACTTCGCAGCAGGCGGAAGCTTCCAGTCTGCGGGGGGCTCAGGCGTAAGATCCGTCGATTGGGGTGATGACCGGCTAGGCTCTGGCGGCTGTATGGATTGGGGGTAGAGTCTGTCCAGACACCTGATGACGTCCTCCTTCCAGCAAAGTCCTTGGATGTCTGGAAATTCTACTGAATGTTGATAGTTAACCCTGATCCAATACAGTGATTTCAGAGTCTCGTCGTCGTAAGAGGTACAGACGGCGAGACAGCAAAACTCCATGGTGAAGTCCAAGATGGTATGACTGCTTCTGGCCAACGCACTGTACTGACTGACTGTAACCAAGGATATAGATGGGCGTGAATCTGAACAAAGACAAATGATAACAACCTGAAAGTCCATGAAATCAACACTAAACAGAACATAATGTGACAAGCACATGGTGCACTGTCAGAAAAAATTCGCAAAATTTGTACCTTTAGGGGTACAACGGCTTGTCACTGGGGCAGTACCCTCAAGGGTACACCCGTTGTACCCTTTCACATGGGTACATATCAGTACCCTTGCAGTATGTACCTTTCAAAGACAAATATGTACCTCTGGTGACTAAATTGTACCTTATAAAGGTGCAAATTTGTCCTTTTAAGGGTACTGCCCCAGTGACAAGCATTTTGTACCTTATGATGGCAAATTTGTACTCCATACAGCACATTAAAAAGGCCAGAATGCTCTTTATCATTTATTAAACATTCAAAATTACATTTTTCACAGGATGAATATTTTAAGCACTATCACAATGTATCATAACAGGATGCATATATTGAGCAATTTTACTTCAACTTTTAATACTCTTTCATATGTTTAAAAAATTAAACAGTAAGAATATTAAGCTTAATATTATATTAAGCTTTTTTTCTAAATCAGTACAATACATTTCATTAACCTTTTTTTTACCATGTAATACAATGTTAAATCAGTACTAAATCTCATTTTAAGTAAATTTTTCTACTTTTAAAACAGTTTTGAACATCAAAAATGACAAAGCAATCTTTACTCCAGCAGTACACATTTCATTAATTGTAACTTTATACCCTTAAAACATTTGATCAAACACACATTTCACCAAACACAGTACTACACATTTAATTTGAACTTTTTGAAAACATTCTTGAAGATCGCAAACAATTTATTATCAGCAGAGTATCTGTCACGGGCCTGAAAGTCCATCTCTTGCCTTGGTTTCATAATACTGCATTCAAAGTCAACTTTGACTGTGTACGCATGGAAGTGTGAATCATACGACACTGGTATTGGGATAGTTCACTTTAAAATTAAAATTCTGTCATCATTTACTCACCCTCAAGTTGTTTCAAACCTGTATAAGATATTTTGAAGAATGTCAGTAACCAAACAGTTTGTCACGCTGAGGCAAGGATGAAGCAGAGAGAGAATCCAAGTGCAAGCATACATTTAATTAAACAAACAGGTAATCCAGGCGGAACACGGAACTCAGGACAAGAACAGGTAACAGTACATTAAACAACGACCGACAACCAACAACTGAAGCACAGGGGTTTAAATACACAGACAAACAAGCTAAACAAGATAACAAGGGGGTGTGGCTAATTAGAAACACCTGGGAGAACTAATAAGCAAGAAAAACTACAAAGGACTACAAAACATGACACAGAACAGGAAATAACAAAAGTGCACACAAGACAAGGGAAACACAGGACAGGAAACATTACATAGCCCCCCACCTAAGGAGTGGATTCCAGACACTCCTCAGAAAACAAAAGTCCAGGAGGGTGGTGGGTCTGAGGCGGATCCGGGGGCGGGACGGGGGGCCAGACCCGTGGAGCGGAAGAGGGCCTGAAGACTCCGGCAGGGCAGAAGGCCAGGGCGGAGCAGGCTGTGCAGGTGACCAGGGCGGAGCAGGCTGTGCAGGCGGCCAGGGCGGAGCAGGTTGTGCAGGCGGCCAGGGCGGAGCAGGCTGTGCAGGTGGCCAGGGCGGAGCAGGCTGTGCAGGCGGCCAGGGCGGAGCAGGCTGTGCAGGCGGCCAGGGCGGAGCAGGCTGTGCAGGCGGCCAGGGCGGAGCAGGTGGTGCAGGCGAACAGGGTGGAGGCAACCCTTCAGGCGGCCAGGGAGGAGACGACCCTTCAGGCGACCATGGCACAGGAACAGACACCGGCTCAGAGGAGACCATCTTGTCCGAAGACACAGGCGTGGTTTCGGCCATCTTGTCCGAAGACACAGGCGTGGAGTCGGCCATCTTGTCCGAAGACACAAGCGTGGAGTCGGCCATCTTGTCCGAAGACAAAGGCGTGGAGTCGGCCATCTTGTCCGAAGACACAGGCGTGGAGTCGGCCATCTTGTCCGAAGACACAGGCGTGGAGTCGGCCATCTTGTCCGAAGACACAGGCGTGGAGTCGGCCATCTTGTCCGAAGACACAGGCGTGGAGTCGGCCATCTTGTCCGAAGACACAGGCGTGGAGTCGGCCATCTTGTCCGAAGACACAGGCGTGGAGTCGGCCATCTTGTCCGAAGACCCCTCGGGCGGCCACGGCGGTGAAGACCCTTCGGGCGACCACGGCGGAGAAGACCCTTCGGGTGGCCACGGCGGTGAAGACCCCTCGGGTGGCCACGGCGGAGAAGACCCTTCGGGCGGCCACGAACCTTCAGGCGGCCAGGGCGGATCGGGCTGGTCCAGAGGTGTATTGCCCCCCCCCAAAATTTTCTTGGGGAGGCTCCCCGGTAAAGAGTCCTGGACCAGCGATGAGGGCTCTGTGCTGGGCAGCGATGAGAGCTCTGTGCTGGGCAGCGATGAGAGCTCTGTGCTGGGCAGATCCAGCGATGAGGGCTCTGTGCTGGGCAGATCCAGCGGTGAGGGCTCTGTGTTGGGCAGATCCAGCGGTGAGGGCTCTGTGCTGGGCAGATCCAGCGGTGAGGGCTCTGTGCTGGGCAGATCCAGCAGTGAGGGCTCTGTGCTGGGCAGATCCAGCGAAGAGGGCTTTGTGCTGGGCAGATCCAGCGGCGAAGAAGGCTCTGAACTGGGCAGATCCAGCGGCGAAGAGGGCTCTGAGCTGGGCGGAACCAGCGGCGAAGGGAGCTCTGAGCTGGGCGGAACCAGCGATGAAGAGGACTCTGAGCTGGGCGGGACCAGCGGCGAAGGAGACTCTGGGCTGGCGTGAAGTGCAGGCTTGGCTGGACTGGCGTGAAGCTCTGGATCAGCAGAAGCGACGTGAACAGTCTCTGGATCAGCAGAAGCGACGTGAACAGTCTCTGGATCAGCAGAAGCGACGTGAACAGTCTCTGGATCAGCAGAAGCGACGTGAACAGTCTCTGGATCAGCAGAAGCGACGTGAACAGTCTCTGGATCAGCAGAAGCGACGTGAACAGTCTCTGGATCAGCAGAAGTGACGTGAACAGTCTCTGGATCGGCAGAAGTGACGGCAGGCATCCTGGGGATAAGAATCAGGCGTGGCTGCCTTCTTGGCTGGAGACACTCAGGCGTCATGGCGGCGGCCATCCTGGGAATCAGAATCAGGCGTGGCCGCCTACTTGGCTGGAGATTCCCGCTTAATGCTGCTGGATTCATCTTTGGTCGGTCGTTCTGTCACGCTGAGGCAAGGATGAAGCAGAGAGAGAATCCAAGTGCAAGCATACATTTAATTAAACAAACAGGTAATCCAGGCGGAACACGGAACTCAGGACAAGAACAGGTAACAGTACATTAAACAACGACCGACAACCAACAACTGAAGCACAGGGGTTTAAATACACAGACAAACAAGCTAAACAAGATAACAAGGGGGTGTGGCTAATTAGAAACACCTGGGAGAACTAATAAGCAAGAAAAACTACAAAGGACTACAAAACATGACACAGAACAGGAAATAACAAAAGTGCACACAAGACAAGGGAAACACAGGACAGGAAACATTACACAGTTAACTGGAACCATTGACTTCCATAGTATTTTTTTTTTCCTACTATGGAAGTCAATGGTTCCAGTTAACTGTTTGGTTACTGACATTCTTCAAAATATCTTCCTTTGTGTTCAGCAGAAGAAAGAAATTCATACAGGTCTGAAACAACTTGAGGGTGAGTAAAGGATGACATAATTTTCATTTTAAAGTGAATTATCCCTTTAAAAACTTGCCACACAGAAGGGATTTTCTTCTACACCTTGTGCATTGATATGGTTGTGTGATTTTCAGCACGGGATATTAATTATTCGGGTGACAGTTATTGGAAGGGGCTTGCCACCCACCTCAGTAATCCTTGCTATGGCATGCTGCAGGAAAGTCAATGTATTCTTCATGTAGGGTGGATAAGCCAAGTTGAAAACATAGTAAGCAATAAAGGCTGCAATTATCAGACTCTTCTTCAACTCCTATTCCCCTGCGCACCTCCACACCATCCACTTTGACGAGGACTTGAAGCCTCTTGGAGAAAGCCATTTTCCAGTCAGTTTCTACCAATTGTATGGTTGGGTATGGAGTATCAGCATCAAACTGTGAGAAGAAAAGAAAATGTTAAACATCTATCAGTAAAACAATGCAACATCTATCAGAACTGAATAACCGGACCTGTATCAGAGTATTACAAAATGACAGTTTAACAAATAGTTCCATACCTCTCCCAATGTGATGAAGCTCTCAACTTTCTCTTTAAAGATGTGGGGCAGCAGAATCAGTGCTGCACGAAAGTCAGAATCTATTGTAAAAAATGAATAAATGAATAAATAAATAAATGACTCTTCAATAATTTAATATTATAAATTGCCTGTTTTCATATTCATTTATATCCTCCATAAGTAATTTCCTTTACTCATTGTTTGCCATATTTCTGCAATTTGCTAAAAACAAAGCAACTGGAAATATCAACAAATGTTGCATAAATGCATGAAATTGTTTACAAGCTGGTTTCAGGTGAATACATGTTTTACCAATGATTTTGGTCATCGCCCAGTGCTAGATCAGTTTCTCAAGGATATAATGTATGTAAACTAAGCACACATTTTCAACAAATGTATTTGTTGAGCACCTATACTTTTAATTAACAAAACTATCAGTCCTCAAAGTTTGTTTTATGTTTTACCGCTATGTTTTATGTCAATACCTGGTAGATCTTTTGCAAGCATCTCTTCTCTTGCTCCTTTGTAGATTTTGGCTAATGGAGAATTTCTTTGATCAAGCTCAAGCACCTTTGGCATAATACTGGTCAAGCCGTCCTTGAAGCGCTGGCTTAAGCTGACAGTTGATGAATGCATTTGGTCAACTTCATCACACAACTGAAAATAAACAGAAAGAGAAAGTTAATCATTCACATGAACTATTTTTTTTTATATATATATATTTGAATATTCTATGCGGCCTCTTTCATTGCCATTTCCCTTTAGTAATATCATTGTACAAATATTTCTAAGCTTGAATGCACATATATTTGTTCACCTGAGGGTTTAGAAAATTAAATGTTTTTACAAAAGAGTTATAACTGTAAATGATCATTTTAGTATACTTTTAGCTTACATCAACATTCAACATTTATTTTAAGCTGAGAACTGATATAAAATCGGTGATATCACTGACCCCTGAGGGTGTTTTTAAGAAAGGGTATTTCTTAAGGATATCCTCCACAGTCATCCCATCACAGTTATCTCCCTCCTTCGCCATGCAGAAGTTTGCTGCGTTCGGTCTTTGACCACCAAGGTGTCTGGTCGCATCTTGCTGTACTGGATATGCAGGACATTCACATGACCCTCAATAGAGGATGAATTCTCACCAATGACAGCAATCTCCTATTGGATCAAATTTAAAAGTACAGAACAATAATTAAAATAAAAATAATAAAAGTTAAACCTCAAAACCACGTCATTCACTATTTCCTTACCTTACATTTTTATGATCACAAAGAGAGATATTAAATTTAAAACTGCAACATTTTGCACAATGAATTCCTTAAAAAAAGTATTATGCAAATGAGTCAATCCATGTCAAATTGACCAAATTTCAGAAACTTCCCTGGCTCCAATTTGTGATTTTGTTAATATATTATTTTTCTGAAAAAAGACAAACTTAAATATTAATGAAAACCAAAATATTAAATGTAAAGAATATTGACTGAGTAATCCACTATTTTGTAGAGGAGGTCAAAATGACCATTTTCACCTGAGACTACTAAACATAGGACAAATATAATACACAATAATCAATGTTATACTTGCATTTCTGTAGTCGAAGTCTGTTGGTGGGATTCTGCTGGCACTGGCTCCAGTGTTAGTGTTATCACCTCCTTCATCTCATGTGCAAATTGGTTGAACTTGGACTGTTTTTTAAAGAAGCCTTAAAATAAATATTGATAATGTTCTCTGTGAGGCCACAATCTATTGTTTCCCCTCCACCTAATTTTCTGAAAAAAAGAAAAGAAAGTATGATCAATGTGAGCTTGAGGTTTTAACAGCAACAATAAAATCAATGTCTTTTTTAAAATAATTTTTAAACTTTCAATGGAAATTCATCAGTATAAAATATTACTTTAATTTAGAAAAATACACTATAATAACTGTACATATACACTCTCAGAAAAAAGGTACAAAGCTGTCACTGGGGCAGTACCCTAAGGTAACGTTACAAAAGCTAAAAGGTACCAATATGTACACTTGAAGTACTAGGCCATATATGTACAGAGAGTAACGGTTACCTTTTTTCTGAGCATATGATTAGAAGCAAACTTATTTAAATTAGCAGCTCAAAGATTAGAAACGTATTTTACGAGTTTACCAGTTTTGATAAATGGTGAACAAACTTCACTTTCTTTTTTTAGGAGGGGCTCGATGCTGACGGACGCCTCGATCTCGGAGCCCTCGCCTCGCCTCAGTTGACTGCTGCTAACATAGTTCGCTCGTGATGGCTGACAGGACTAAATGATTACTCTCATGGACCAACGTTTACAACGTTATTTAAATATTTAACGTTACCAATTAAAACTGATAACTTATAAAATCAACACACACGGATGATATTCGTAAATTATTTAATTATTTAAACATACCTCTGAATTTCTGTGCTTCGTCTTCAGTGATATTTTTTCCGGCTTCTTTCTGAAGAAGATCCTCCGTCGACAGGGTCAGGAGTGAGACAGACATCATGGAATAACTGTTGTTTCTTGTGCACAGTCCCTCACTTCTTCTCGCGCATAAAGTGCACTGCGCGGGCTACAATCCCATTGGCTGGTCAAATGCGTGTACTTTAACTTTGAGGCAAAGTAAAAGTACCCCATATCATTTTAAATAAACGTTGAATAGTTTTCGTCTACATGCTTTTAAAAATGGCTTTTGCTAAAAAAAGATTAGTACATATGTATTTGTACTAAAAGATTAGTACATATGTAACTCTAAATTAAAATCTAAACAATCTAAATCTAACAGTTTAAAATAAAAAATACAGGCCTACTTTATTACATTTGCTATATGTTTAAAACTTATCATCTTGATGCTCTGCATAATCAATAAAAGGTCATGGACTTGTGTACTGTTCAGAACCTGTGACAGTCAGTAAAGAAATGGGCTATTAAATATATTTGGTTATTTTGTGCATCTCTTCTAAATAACCAACAACTCATGAACATGAATATCTTGCTCTAAGTTTAATCTATGTTGGGTGATTAACAATTATGTGTTCACTGAATTGTTGAGATCACTGTGGATGCAGAGCCTAATAAGCTGTTACCATTTCATACACTTTGGCTTCCTCCTTTTGTCAAAGAGTGTACCTTTGTTTGGGGATTAAATGGTCCAAACATGGACCCTATGACAGTTGGAAACATATTTGTACCTTTTTTACAACTAAATGATACATATTAGTACCCTAAGGTATAACTATGACCCATTGAGGGTACAACTTCACCATTTGTACCCTAAGTGTTCACAAATGTACCCCAACCGTACCCTTTATTCTGACAGTGTGAGGGAACAAACACCTAGTAGAACATGACAAGAGCACATGGCTAAATAAGATCAAAAGCCCAACCTCAGACAAAAACACACCACATGAACACATGAACTAGGGAACAAAAGACAAAACACGGATCATGAGCATCTGGATGCCAACGAGACAATACATCACATGAGTGTCAAGATTTCTCCTGTAATTTATTAGTAATTTAAGGAGCAGAGGAACCGTCAGGTTAGGTCAGGGGAACATGAAAAGCGAGGAGCTGTCACAACAGTAAAAGTTATGACACTATACTCAGGCTGACACTGAACACTAATGAGCAATACACTGTGCCATTGGGATGACACTGTATTAATTGTTGTGGCGCCAACACCATTGACTGTGACTGACAGCACTGAGGTGGCCACAACTTCACAAACGTCAATTTTATGCTTTCCAAAATTTTCCATTTTACTCCAGATTCCATCTGTTTATGCCCAGGGACAAAGAGCAATGTTTATGAATTCTGTTAGCAAACAGCCGAATGAAACAATATTGTATACAATGTTGTAAATCAGTCCCTGCCAAAATGTTATTGTTTCTATGTAACAATGTATTTTATTCAATGTATTTAACTGCCGTTAAATGAGATAAATAATTTAGTTGTATATTGATCTGAAAGGTAAGTTCACCCAAAAATGAAATTTCTGTCATTAATTACTCACCCTCATGTCGTTCTAAACCCGCAACATCTTCGTTCATCTTTGGAACACAAATGAAGATCTTTTTGGATAAATCCGAGAGCTTTCTCTAAAATAAAACAGGCGCGTAACATAATCAGTAACCAAGAAAATTAACAAGGGAAACAGGCGGGCAGGCAGACATGGAAAACCAGAACTAAAACAAAAACAAACTGAACATACATCTGAGACAGTCACATTGTATGATAAGTTATTTTGGTAACACTTTATAATAAAGGTCCATCATTAATAAGTAACTATGCAGGAAGTAATGCAGAACTAATGATAAGT
This sequence comes from Abramis brama, assembly GCF_963993115.1. Lineage (NCBI taxonomy): Eukaryota > Metazoa > Chordata > Actinopteri > Cypriniformes > Leuciscidae > Abramis > Abramis brama. The sequence goes on from NC_139964.1 coordinate 44,134,631, forward strand.
ACTACATTAACACTTCAGCTATACTACTATTAACTAATATGGAAACAACCTTAACTAATTAGTAAGTAATATAGAATTTATTACTTATAGTAGTAGCTGAAGTGTTAATGTAGTACTACTCATTTGTCCTGCATTACTTACTGCATAGTTACTTAATAATGACGGACCATTATTATAAAGTGTTACCGTTATTTTGATTAAAGAGGGAACATGAATAATAAAAATATATATTTATGTTCACGGATAAATCATTTATACTAGATACTGCAATATTCCATAAAAAAAGAAAAAGAAAGAATTTTGATTTCATGGTGACATTAAAGTTGTCATGAGATAATATATTTGTTGTTTCTTTTAACCAATATGATTTTTCCTCTCTCCTTAGAAATGGACTCGGTGAGGATTATTCTTTACTCACTTGTCTTTCTCCTGAGTGTTCTTGGGAATTTGCTGATCATTGTGGTCCTGATAGTAAACAAGAGAATGCGGACTGTCACCAACTCCTTCCTGCTCTCACTGGCCATTAGTGATCTCATGATGGCCATCTTCTGCATGCCCTTTAGTCTAATCCCCAGCCTGCTGGAGGACTTCATCTTTGGAGCCACGATGTGCAAGACAGTCGCCTATTTCATGGGTGAGGAGCGTTCAATAAAGCTTTCTCAAGTGGAAGATTCATGTTCGATTCTTCTTTGTCATTGATCATTGTTCAATAATGTATTAAACACTAAAGTAAACTTTCATTAAAGAGCCAAACCTAATAATCTAAAAAGCCTAATGATAACATTTTTAGATTATTAGGGTTGGAACTAAACTCTGCAGAACAGTGGCACTTGGGCCAAAGTTGCTTCCTCCTGCTCTGTTTTTAGGGTGAACATTGATTATAGTATTTTTGTTATAATTTGTAACATAATTTGGTGTGCATTTGCCAAGCATGCATTTGAATTACTTTTGGCAGTTCATATTTTTTTCCATTCATAATTAGGCATAATTACATATTTCTGAAATAAATCTCTATTGTGTTTTGTCTATATATATATATATATATATATATATATATATATATATACACTGCCACTTTGCATAGCACTGTAAAACAAATACATTTTTCATCACTTATGCAAAAGTTTTTTAATTTTTTATAAGGACTGTGTTTATGAAATTGTTGTAGTGTTTTGTCGCCATGTAATGCTTTTGAAGAAAATAACAATCAAGGGCTCTTATTTAGGTTTGTGAATGGACTAAACGATTGAACACAGTAGTTTAGGATGTCATCATCTATTGTGACAGCAATCACATATTAATTTTACAAGCAGACAGCTGTTTTATACACTGTAAAAACTAAAGGAGCCTCAAATATCCTGTTGGATACTCAAGGAACTTCAAAATGTAATTTAGGTGCCTCTAAGATCTTTCTCCTATAGTAGGGTTACTGGAGGAGCACTGACAATCTTTGAGGTTCTTGCTGGAACTTATGGGATCCTTTAAGCACTTTGTATTTAGTTCAGAGGTTCTGGAGTCACCTTTTCATTACCATGAGACCTCAAAGTGCTTTGGGGGAAAATAGAGGAACCTGAATGCGATAAAAGGGTTATTGGAAGATCTTTTAACATTTAAGTGGTTCCTGGAAGATCTCTTATGTTAAAGCCAGCATCTGGAGGAACCCAATGGTTCAGTGAGGCCAGAATAAGATTATTATTATCCTATTATTATTATTATTATTATTATTATAGGCTACTTAAGTTTGATTCAGTATACATACCCAGGTGAAAAAGACGTACTATTAAATGTATTAAAAATGTACTTGAGTGTGTTTTTAGTAGACCTACTACAATACAAATATATTTTAATGCATTTTAATACATTTAACAGTAGCCTACGTCTTTTTCACTTGGGTTACATATATTTAGTATAGGCCTAGGCTATTTTATTAAGTAATTTAAACCTTAAACAACAACACTAAATAATAATAATATTAATAATATGAAGAAGAAGAACCAGGAGGAGAAAAGTTGTATTCTGTCACGAAACTGCTGCTATTCCTCTGCTGTCGTCGCTTCAGTGATGCTCGCGCTGCTCGCGCGTATCCACTGACGTCATCGGGTTTGAAAGTAACGGCTCCAGTCCTCTCATCATGCTTCCGCCGTTTGTTCGGCTCTCCGTTACAAGGTTTGTAAACTCGCAAATAAATATAAATAGAGTCTACTCACTATATATTCAAACACACACATATATAAATAAAATTTATTATACATTATTACGTTTTTACAGTGTTTACCACTTGCACAGTATCTGGTATGAAGGTTCTCTTACGAGAGTTCTCTCGTACTGCGTTTTAACCAAAACGCTACGGGAAAAGTCTCTTTTTCACGAAACACTGAAGCAAAAAATTATCCTTTAATTTTCATATATGTAAAACGCGTTGCGGCAGCAGTCAGCTATGGCGAGACGGCTTGCTCGCTCATTGGCTGCTCTGCGGCAACTGCATAAGCCTATCGAGCGAGGCCTGAGGTGACGTCAGGCCAATGAGGGCGCTTTGCGCCCTCCTCGCCACTTCCCGCCGAGACGGGCGTGGCTTACCTCTATAAAAGGAGCTCGAGAAGGCTGATTCACTTGATTTTAATCTCTTCAGCGAAGCGCACGCATCGCTGGATCACGAGGAAGCACGCGTCGTCTGATGCAAGCACTTCAGCGGGACGAGCCCTTGAAGCCGCTGGCCAACGCCACCTTCTACTGCCGTACCTGCTGCGCTTTCCGACGCCATATCCTTTACATTCTTTGTTTTTGTGTATGTGTGTGTGTGTGTTCGCTTTGCAACACGCACCCCTAAAAGAGCTGCGTCTTTTTCAAGATGCCTTCTCATGCAGCGCTCGCTGACGGCGAATCGTCTTCACTCCGAGCCAATTGCCTACGGTGACTCTGAGGACTCGCCGGGCATCCTTTCCGAGGCTGCCCTTCCTGGAAGCGGATGGCGGGATTAGTTTTTCTTTACGTTACAAGAAAAGCTACCCTGCCTCTGCACGCGTCATTCACCGGCGAAGGAGAAAAGAGTGTTCTTAGTCCCACCGTTGGTCGGTCTGACCTCTTTTCTCTCACATTTCTCAGTTCCCTGTTCGGCGACTGGAAATATTATTGCAGCAAGTGAGTCTTGTTACACGCTTGCCTGCCAGCAAACGCCGAAGAATACATGTTGACGCCGCTTTGAAAAGCCTGTATCCCCCTGTGGCTCAGTGGTGGAATTATAGGTTTTCCACACGGGAGACCGGGGTTTCGAATCCCGGTCTAGCGGCATATATATTTATGCCGCCAATGCTTTGCTCTGTCAGTCCCCTGAAGGCGACTGCAGAGATGCATTTTGCAGCCAGCGAGCGCGTAGTACCCGCTTGCCTGCAACCGAACACCGTTTCTACGGTTCCCGTGCGTCACTGGCGAAAGGAGAATGGAGTGTTTTCAGCCCCGCTGAAACTGGGCGATATCCACTCTTCTCACATTCTGGCATTTTGCAGGCGTCTGAAAATGCAAATCACTCTGTCTGTTCCCCGAGAGGCAACTGTAGATGTGTTTTTTGCTGCCCACGAGCACGTGGTACATGCCTGCAAGCAAACGCCAGTGTGGATAATACTCGCGCTGACTTTGTCTATGTATCTTCACTGTGGTCCAGTGGTAGATTCTTAGACTTTCGCGCGGGGGATCCGAGTTTCGAATCCCAGGCCTGCCGGCAGAAAATATTTATGCCGCCGAATGCAAATCACTCTGTTTGTTCCCCGAGAGGCAACTGCAGACGTGTTTTTTGCAGCCCACGAGCACGTGGTACATGGCCGGACTTCTACCGAAGTCCCGGCCACGGCCGATGATGCTATATGTGTAGAGAAGATGCCCACTGCTAGTGCCCATCCCTACACACTAGCACAGCCCTTCACACAGGGCCCGCGCTCATATATTCGACTCGGGTCGATCACGCACGCAACATAGTGAACGTGCCCACTGCCTAGTGCCCACAAACACTATGTTCTGCATGCCTTGTGGTTTCTGTAAAGACGAAACCTGTGTGCATTCACTCTGCTCAGGCAGACAGTGCACTCATTGCAGTAACTGTGCCCGCTCTCCCGCGCCCACACTTACTTACGGTATTTTCTGGTGTCCCGGCCACGGCCGATGGTGCTATAAGTGTAGTGTCGATGCCCACTCCTCAGTGCCCATCTCTACACACAAGCACAGCCCTACACTTAGGGCTCGCGCACATAAAATCGACTCAGGTCGATTGCGCTTCCAACATAGTGAAAGTGCCCGCACAAACACTATGTCTCACAGACCACAGGCTCTCTGTAAAAACGAGACCTGTGCGCGCTCGCTCTGCTCAGTCAGACAGCGCGCCCAAAGCAGTGAATGTGCCCGCTTCCCGCCCACATTTACTCGCAGACATGAGTCCCGCGGGACCCGCTCAGCCCTCCCTCACTCAGTCAAGCACTGTAGTAAGGTCGAGGACGAGCGCTCTGCCCGCTGTAATAAGCGCGCCCCCCGCCTCGAATGCCACAGGCATAACGCCTACGTTATTGCGCCCCGAAGCGCCTCTGTCGCACGGCGAACAGAGCGCGCTTCGCATCCAGCCCTTAGCCAACCATGCAGAAGCATGGGCAGCGCTTCCAGGGGTTTCGGACTGGGTGCTAGGCATTATAAAGAGAGGCTTCTCGCTACAGTTTTGTCGACGCCCTCCCCGCTTCACAGCGCGCGTCCAAACTACGGTGGTTTCAGAAGTAGCACAGCTACTTCGCGCCGAAATATCAAAACTGATAAACAAAGGGGCGATAGAGCGTGTGCCCCAAGCTCAAAGCGAAGGGGGGGCTATACAGCAGATACTTTCTAGTCCCCAAAAAGGACGGTGGTATCAGACCCATACTGGATCTAAGACGGCTGAACAAAGCATTAGTGAAACGCAGTTTCAAAATGCTCACGACCAGGAAAATCCTCGCGCATGTTCGCCGAGGAGACTGGTTTATGTCAATAGATCTGAAGGACGCGTATTTTCAAATACAGATAGCGTCACATCACAGGCGATACTTGAGATTCGCCTTTGAGGGTCAGACATACCAGTATACAGTCCTGCCGTTCGGTTTGTCCCTGGCACCTCGTACATTTACGAAGTGCATGGACGCAGCGCTCGCTCCTCTCAGACTCAGAGGCATGCGAGTGCTGAACTATTTGGACGACTGGTTGATCCTAGCCCAATCACGATCTCAGCTCGTGGAGCACAGAACCATTTTACTCGATCAACTCGAGAATCTTGGTATCACGGTCAATTGGGCGAAGAGTTCACTGAACCCCAGTCAAACGATTTCGTTTCTGGGTATCGTTATGGACTCGCAGTCTATGACAGCGCGGCTGTTGCCACAGCGCGTGCTGCACATTCAGCGCGCGGCGAAGTCTTTCCGCCGCGGCGCTTTCACCCCGCTCAGGAAGTTTCAAAGGATGCTGGGTCTCATGGCCTCAGCATCGTCAGTTCTCCGGCTGGGCTTGCTCCGCATGCGCCCGCTGCAGTTCTGGTTGAAAGCGCGGGTACCGCGCGGAGCGTGGGTGTCCGGACGATTACGCCTCAAGGTCGATCAGAACTGTGTTACAGCCCTGGTGCCTTGGATGGCGGACGACTGGTACCGATCAGGTGTAAGCCTGGGGACTTCCTCGGGAGTGAGGATGGTGTCGACGGACGCATCCACCTCGGGATGGGGAGCGCTGCTCGAGGGCAGACCGTTCTTCGGCCTGTGGTCGGAACGAGAAAAGCTCCAACACATAAACTGCCTAGAAATGCTGGCAGTGCACAACGTCCCACGAAAACGCTCACTGCCCCGCGTTCTTTTCAAAGAGCGACAGCGCGCTGTCCCGAAGGTGGCCGCGCTGCCCGCTATACGTTTTTCCCCCCGTCTCCCTCCTGCCACAGGTGTTGGAACGGGTCAGGGAAACAAAATGCCCAGTGCTGCTTGTAGCACCGTTCTGGAAGAACCAAGCATGGTTCCCAGTCCTGATGCAGTTAGCAGACATCGCTCCATGGCCAGTGCCGTTGAGGAGAGATCTCCTCTCGCAGGCCGGGGGCTCAATTTGGCACCCACACCCGGAGCTGTGGTCCCTTCATGTGTGGGCGCTCAACGGATATCCGTTGGTCTCGCAGAGGGAGTCATGAATACCATCACTCAGGCTAGAGCACCGTCGACTCGGCGGCTTTATGCTTCGAAGTGGTCGGTTTTCTCCGGCTGGTGTACAGCTCGGAGCCTATCACCCCTCGAATGTGAGGTAACGGAGGTTCTCTCCTTCCTACAAGAGCTGTTGGATAAGGGCAGATCCCCTTCCACGCTCAAAGTGTATGTGGCGGCTATTTCAGCGTTCTCCGGTTCAACGCTGGGTCAGTCACTGGGAAGGAACGATTTAGTCATCCGCTTCCTCAGGGGAGCTAGGAGACTGAATCCACCCAGACCTCCTTCAGTCCCTATGTGGGACCTTTCTACGGTCTTGGCGGCCATGAAAGGTGCCCCTTTCGAGCCTATCCAGTCTATTAGCCTCAAACATTTGTCTCTCAAAACAGTGTTTTTGATGGCTCTCGCTTCAGTGAAGCGCATAGGCGATCTGCACGCGCTCTCCGTGAGCCCGGCATGCTTGGAGTTTGGTCCTAATGACTCTAAAGTCATACTCAAACCTAAGCACGGCTATGTGCCGAAATCCCTCAACACGCCTTTTCGGGCTCAGGTTATTTCCCTGTCTGCCCTGCCGGCATCGAGTGAGGAGGGGGACTCGAGTTTTCTTTGCCCTGTTAGGGCTTTAAGAGCTTATATGTCCCGCTCTGCTGTCTTCAGACAGACAGAGCAGCTCTTTGTCTCGTTCAGCGGACGTTCCAAAGGAATGGCTGTTTCGAAACAAAGTCTATCCAGATGGATAGTTGACGCCATAGCGCTGGCTTATACTGTCAAGGGCATTCAATGCCCGTTGGGAGTTAGAGCGCACTCTACGAGAGGCGTTGCCTCCTCGTGGGCTTGGTCTAGCGGGATTTCCCTACAGGATATATGTACGGCGGCAGGCTGGGCCTCTCCGTCTACATTTATCAGGTTTTATAACCTAGAGGTTCCCGCCTTACAGGCTAAGCTTTTGTCGGTGTAGTCGATTCAGCTGTCTAGCTAGACCTCTGAAATCGCAGGCGCAATGCGCTACCGACTATCTTGGGCAGAACTGTGTAAGACCCACATTTCCCACATTAGTTCAGGCTCCCTACCCTGTCTATGTGATGTCATATTCGCGTCTGTGGACATGTCTATATAAGGACGGAGGGAATCCCCTCTTGTCTTTAGACTCTCCCTGTGAGGTCGCGTTAAGCCTGCGGACACTACAGTATAGGGAATTACCCCCAATTTCCACCGGCTGCGTTACGGCTGCGTTACGGCTCCGGCACGGCGGCGGAGTCAATAGGTTTCCATTAAAGTCAATGAGTGTATTTCCACTGAATGCGGTACAGCTGCGTTCCGACTCCGGCGATCCGCAGCCCTCCGGAGCAGATACGCAGAGCTTCTATTTTTGCCGGATGCCGGAGAGCTCCGCAGCACTACAGGGCAGAGTGCGCAGGACAGGAAGTCGATCAAAAAAACAGAACAAACCAAAACAAAATAAAAGATCCGGTTAATTTTCTAAATAAAATACACCGTGATCATGGCGGATCATATTTCCCTACACTACACCTTGAAAACGTCATAATATACCATTCCTCATAACGTTCTGTTTATAGAAACTATATATCGCGCGATCATACGTGAATTAGCGAGATCTCGTGGGTCCTCGTGACGTCAGCTGTCAGTCATGACCGCAGCCGTTCCGCAACAAATCCGGACCTGGTGGGTATTGACGGACGACGGAACACGGAGCTGTCACGCAGCGGAGCCGTTCCGCAGCCGTTACGCATCTGGTGGAAATTGGGGGTTAAGGCTCCCCTCCCTTATTCCCTGACTCTGTGTGAGTCTATCTGGTGATTATGCACTGTATGCCTGAAATAGCTTCCGGTGATCAGTGTTTTTATCCCAGCACGCACGGCGTTTTACAAGGGGTTCCCGTAGCGTTTTGGTTAAAACGCAGTACGAGAGAACTCTCGTAAGAGAACGTACTCGGTTACTAACGTAACCTCGGTTCTCTCTAGAAGAGGGAACGAGTACTGCGTTCTCTGCCGTGCGTATGGTTCACTCTGGTTCGCTTCGGCGATCAAAATCAAGTGAATCAGCCTTCTCGAGCTCCTTTTATAGAGGTAAGCCACGCCCGTCTCGGCGGGAAGTGGCGAGGAGGGCGCGAAGCGCCCTCATTGGCCTGACGTCACCTCAGGCCTCGCTCGATAGGCTTATGCAGTTGCCGCAGAGCAGCCAATGAGCGAGCAAGCCGTCTCGCCATAGCTGACTGCTGCCGCAACGCGTTTTACATATATGAAAATTAAAGGATAATTTTTTGCTTCAGTGTTTCGTGAAAAAGAGACTTTTCCCGTAGCGTTTTGGTTAAAACGCAGTACTCGTTCCCTCTTCTAGAGAGAACCGAGGTTACGTTAGTAACCGAGTACGTTTTAGCCGCGATGCTAACTAACGTTAACTTTACGTTGATCTAATGTAATGAACAAATGGAAATTATTGACTTATTGTCTTAGATTGATTTAGTCATTCAATTCAACATATTCTGTACAACTGTGTCGTCAAATTTATGATATAGCCTATAATTTAGCTGATTCCTGCTGTCATTGGCGTTTGTTATGAATAACAAAAGCAGGTTAATATAGTTTGGTCTGTTTTTGTTTAGCCTAACTTTACTTAGTACATGTGCCCTCATTCTCTCAAATAATTTTAAAGCCATTTACTGGTCAATAAATATTATGTTGTGAATAATCAGCTTTTTTTCTTTTGTATCCCCAGAACAACCATTACATTTCTAAAATAATCTGAACATTTCAGTGGCAACATTGAATTACAGTAAGTTACCTGCACCACATGCAAGTACTTTATTACTATGAACTTTCTCTGTGTGAAATTGTATTGTTTGACTGTGTACTTGTGTTTTTTTAATCAGTTATTCTCTGAAAATCTTCCCTCATGCTCTCAAATCTCATTCATGTAACTCAGAAAAATAATATTAGGTTTGGTTCACAAATAATGCTATGCATTTTTTTCTTAGATCTTTATCATTTGCATTTGAATATAAGACATTTTAATTCTGAATTATAACTTCAAGTTTAGTCTTTTTCGACAAAAAAAAAAAAGGAAAAAGTTATTATATGGCTTCAGAAGACTTATAACACAACCCATAACACATGAGTTGTGAACTCATTGATTATTTTTAGGATCTTTTCTGGGACATTTTTGGAGCTTAACCATTTTTACATAAATTGTTGCATTGAATTGAACTAGACAAGTGTACATAAGAATGGTTTCCTGAATGATTTAGGGCAATTCCACGCAAAACTGTCACATCCATAACGCCAACACAATGCCATGGTATTTAGTTGGCGTTATGGATGTGACAGTTTTGCGTGGAATTGCCCTTTACACAATTTTTTTCTGCTTGTTTCATGCAGTGATCGGTAAGCGATCGGTGACTGGGGTTGCATTATGCCTGAGATCTGCTTTTGGGTTCCACAGACAGAAAGTCAAACAGGTTTGGAACGTCACAAGGCTGAGGAAATTATTTAAATTTCACAACTATCACTTTAATAACCTTACTAACAGTAAATTTTGTACTTTGCAGGGATCTCGGTAAGCTGAAATACAAGTTTGGACAAGAATAAAAATCCTCCTGTAGACCTGAAAATCATTGAAGTGCCTGGACCATCCACCAGAAAAGAGGAAAAATACACGGAAATCGAAGCTCTCTCCACTTTTCTAACTCTTTAAGTACCTCATACCAACTTGGTCCCATAGTGACATTTTTGACCACAAACGAAATTGCTGACCATGTAAATTCTTATTGAAATGACTGGAATTCACCAGTGAACATTCACAGAACAACAGATCATTTTACTGCACCTTAACTCTGTTATAATGGAAAATGTTTTCTGCTTGTTGTGACATAAGGAATACTGTTTCCGGGTCGAAGCCTCTACTTCTACTTCCTCTATCTTGTTTCATGAGAATACTCAACAACCATTTATGAACACTGTTGATTCAAGTCACACATTTAAGCTTTTCAAAAGCCATAGTGTACATTACAGTGTCCAGTCTCACGGCAGCCCAGACTTCAACATTTTATGATTCAAAATAGCTGAATAACTAACCATCTAAGATTTCGGTATAGAGATAAAGGTTGGGATAATAATTTTCAGGAATATTACAGCACAATGCGTGTATATTAGCACCGTTTGTTTGTTTTTGGCATCTGATAGAGCTTTTGGACTTGGAAACAGTGATGACAGACTTACCATCGGACTGAAACACAAATGTTTTAAAGTTAAGTAAAGATGGACATTTTTAATTAATCAAAATGTAATTTTTTTACATTGATTTATTTCGTGGAACATATGCGTTTCCATGCATTTTGTTGAGATGTCTTTTCTTGTATAGCCTATTGTATATACATGGTTGATTATTCATGTTGCTTATGTATTATATTATTTTTGTGTATTCATTGATATTAATCTATAGTTAGCTTTTTTCCCGATGTGCATGGAAGTGTATGTATAAAAATGAATATCAAATATGTAATAAACAATTCTTATTTTGTATTTGGTTCAATTTGTTTATTATAATAGAAGTCAAAGGTAACCATAGTAACAACATGAAATTAAATATATTAAAAAAAAATGAAATTTGGTTCCTGGAGGCACCCACAGTGGTTCTACACAGTGCCTAATATAAGAGTTCCTCAGGAAACCTGTGTGGTTCCTCAGAGAACCACCCCTTTTTAAAGGGTGCCTAGAGGATCTACAGACGGTTCCGCCGGTGTGGCAAAGTGAAGAACCCCAAAAGGTTCCTCCAGGCACCTTTTATTTTTACAGTGTACATTAGGCTTAAAGCACTTAAATCACTTTCCAGAACACAGGCACGTCCTGCTTAGCTTAATACATCATCATGTCATCTCTAGTTAAGATCTCTGGGAGCCCCTAAAAGCTCATCCCATCTATTCTCAATTATAGTTTCAGTCTGAATTGACTATATACGTTGCACTTCACCATTAATTATTCATTTACTGTGCTATTTCTCCTGTGATGTCTCTTCCTCCTTGAGCAACACCTTTTCATGCCCCACATCATACTCACACTAATCAATATGAGAAATACATTTTTGTGAAACCTCCACTACCCTGCTCACCTCATCCCTGCACCTTTGTTATCAATAAATCACTATTCACCATCCATCTTCCTCTCCTGTGTCTACTTACCGTAACACAGACATCAGTACTCGACTTACACAATGGTGACACTCATCAAATAAGAATAATAAAAAATATAAATTCTGAACATTACAAAATAAACAAACAACGCAAACTTGTTAAAAGTGAAACAAGTTCAGCAGCACAGATAAAACCAACAAGAATCAAGAAATCTATTCAGAGAAATATCAAGAGATTTCCAAGAGTGCAGTTATACAAGAGAAGTCCTACTGTGGAATTGCTGTGAAAGTCATGCAATTATTAACCTGGAATAAACTGTAATTTCCCACTAATTTTTTTTTAACAGTGCAGCTCTCTGGAATACTTGATTCTGATTGTTCTGATTGGTCAAACGCAGCACTCTGCAGTCAAACCATTAAGCTGTATACTGTTGTCCCTGGCAACCAATCTCCTACACTCTGCTAGTTTGTCACATCACTCTGCAGTATTTTTCTTCTCACATAGAATTTATTCTCAATTCTATATTTTTGTCCATTTGTCAACAAGTCAACAATATTATACGTGGAAAAATGTACAATTAGGTCATTATTGCAAAATGAACCCCTTCGGGATGATTGTCAAGGTCCAAATAAATGGACTGTCTGGTGTATTGTTCATCATCCCTTACACAGTGTTATACATATTTATAAGTGTTTCATAATATATAAGCTATAAGTCTTCAGGATCTGTGTAGCACAGCCTGGAACCAAATCAGCATGTCGTCTCTGAATTTACTTGTCACTGAGCTGGACAGCAATAAGTCATTCTCACACTGCAAACCGTTGGCCTTGAGTCAGTGGAAGAGCACGCCGTCACCCCACCCCCACCTGTGAGAACATTCCATCACATTCTACAGCTTCACTGGCATTCTGTGGCTTTCTCTTGTATTACCTTGCTCACATTATTGCATTAAACAGAGTGCTTTGGGCTCCTAGTTTTAGTCAGCCAGTGGCAATCAATGCACAAAACCATTATGAGCCATTGATTTCAACCCTCAGTGGTCATATTTGCTAATGTCTACCCACAAGAAAGGAAATTACCTCAGAGCACAAATCACTGTCTGTGCGATTGGTAAATGCAGTTACAATGGCTGCAACATTGTGTACACCGCCGTTTTAATTGAGTTTTAAATTAGGCATCATTTTCAGCCAGTGTGAATTCTTTTGAGATGCAAATTTGATCTGGAATACTTCTGGGAGCATAGAAGGCAGACAATGTATCTTGTTAATGTGAAAAATATAGCCTAACTTTTTTTTAGTTTCCTTTATCCAAAGAAAAAAAATCCCAGTAAAATAGCTTTATGTGGAATGCAATAGTTTCAGACTGAATAGAGTCAAACCGTTGATCGTTTAACCGTCAAAGAGCTTCAGAGATTAGTTCTTAAACATGTCACACTGTCAAGTCAAGTCACGTCACATTTATTTATAGAGCGCTTTTTACAATACAGATTGTTTCAAAGCAGCTTTACAGAGATAACAGGAAAATAATGCAACAAAGTTTGTTTCCAGAAGAAAATAGCATCACATCCAGCTTAAGTAAGTTCTGTGATGTTTAATTTTTGTTGTAAAAAAGTTATTAATTTAGTTCATTTATATATATATATAGCTGCTCTGGAGAAAACGACACTCGGTTACTAACATAACCTCGGTTCTCTCTAGAGAGGGAATGAGTGTTGCATAAGTTTAGCTTACGCTACGGGAAAACTCCTTTTCTCGAGAATACTGAAGCAAAAAAATTATCCTTAATTTTTAGAATGTAAAACGCATTTGCTGCAGCAGGCAGACATAGGCGAGACAGCTCGCGCGCCTATTGGCTGCTCTGCGGCAACTGCTGCAATCAGTGCGTCTTGGCATGACTTCAGCGCCAATGGGAAGCCTTCCCGCGTTGTCGTCATGGCCCGCCAAAAGGGGTGTGGCTTCAGCCTATAAAAACCCCTCGCCCAGGTTGCACAAGTGATTTCAGTCGACTAGAAGCGACAGTACAGCACAAGCACGGCAGGCTACGCAACACTCATTCCCTCTCTAGAGAGAAACGAGGTTACGTTAGTAACCGAGTGTCGTTCTCTTACGAGAGTACTTTTGTGTTGCGTAAGTTTAGCTTACGCTACGGGAACCCTATGTAAAGCGGCGTGCGTGCTGAGTTTCCAACACTTATGTCCCAAGGGCAGTAGCCCGGGGCTCATGTATAAGTGAAGTAATCGCAACGGCAGAACAGGGCGGGACGACTCTGTGTTATGAGATAGGTGCATACACATATATACACAGTTAAGGCAGTATGACCACCTTAAACTGCATAAGCCCACAGGACGTTGCAGCATATCAACAGTCTAATCAAACTGAGTTGGGTAGACAATGTTAATATAACATAATCAGACTGAGAACAGTCTGGCCTGTAAGGCGGGTACTTCCAGGTTATAAAACCTTACAAATGTAGACATCGAGGCCCAGCCTGCTGCCATACAAATGTCATGAAGTGAGACCCCACTTGTCCATGCCCACGACGAGGCCATACCTCTAGTCGAGTGGGCCCTAACCCCCAAGGGGCAATCCAGGCCCTTGGACGCGTAAGCTGATGCAATAGCGTCTACTATCCATCTGGACAGGGTCTGTTTCGAAACGGCTAGCCCTTTGGCCCTCCGGTTGAGGCCACCGAATGAAACGAAAAGCTGCTCCGTTTGCCTAAAGGCAGCAGAGCGCTCCACATAAAACCTTAAAGCCCTTACTGGGCAAAGGAGGTTAACCCCAGCCTCACTGTTACCCCTTTTCCACCAAAAAAGAACTGGTTCGGAACTGGTGCTGGTTCAAAGTTGGTTCAACTTGCGAACCTTCTCAGAACCTGTTTGTTTTTCCACTGACTAGAGAGCCCAGCGAACGACGTCGTTATATCACTGTGTACGTTGCCATAGGCTACGTCTTAGCTTTCCTAGAAAGGCTTGCGCCAAATTCAAACATAACAATTACAATGTTGGACTACATTGTCTTTCTGCAAATGTTTCTCCTTGCCTCGCGATCCTATATTGGGGTCAGAAGAAGACGTTTAGAACACATTTGTGCTGCTCGTCTGGATTACTATAGACGGAGATTATGCTCGAGAAGAAGTTCGACAATAACCCCACCCCCCGACGTAAGCATGACGTGGTTAAAGAACGGTTCTAGTCCAGCAAAGAGTTGGTGCCGCTTTGGAACCAATTTTCCTGGCCGAGAACCGGTTCTTTGGCTGTCGAAACACAAAGAACTGGTTCGCGAGTAGGCACCGGCTCCGAACCGGCACCAGCACTGCCTTGGTGGAAAAGGGGTATGTCAGACGCAGGGAGGGCCGAGAGTGAAATAACTTGCGCTCTAAAAGGAGTCACAAGCACTTTTGGGAAGTAACCGTTCCTTGGTTTGAGGATGACCTTAGAGTCATTAGGCCCAAATTCCAGGCACGTAGCGCTCAACGAGAGCACGTGCAGGTCGCCCACCCGTTTTACTGAGGCTAGTGCCAGCAGAAAAGCGGTTTTGAATGACAGGTACTTTAGCTCCACCGCATGTAATGGTTCGAATGGTCCACCTTTCATGGCCTCTAGGACCGTGGAAAGGTCCCAAACTGGAACCGAGGGTGGCCGAGGAAGATTCAGCCTCCTAGCACCCCTGAGAAAACAGATTATGAGGTTGTTCTTTCCCAGCGACTGACCATTTACAGGTTTCGTAAATGCTGCTATAGCCGCCACGTACACTTTGAGCGTGGATGGGGTTCTCCCGCTGTCCAAGAGCTCTTGTAGGAAAGAAAGTACCACCGTTACCTCACCATCTAGCGGGTTTAAGTCATGAGCTGAGCACCATTCAGCGAACACTGACCATTTGGACGCATAGAGCCGTCTAGTAGATGGAGCTCTAGCCTCTGTGATCGTGTTCAGCTGCTTCTTAGCGCGACCCGCTGCGGAACTGGAACGCCGCGGCAAAAAGTGTCTCATAGCCTGAGACGTTTTCTGCACCTCTGTGTATCGCTCCGCGAAGCCCTTCACCGAGGGACCGAAGAGGCCAGCTGGTGAAACAGGGGCGTCCAGGAAGGTGGCGCGGTCAGACTCGGACATGTTAGCCACAGGTGATGCTCAGTGACAGTGAGGGCGGCCATGTTGCGGCCGATAGCCGCCGGCGGCGGTGTAGGCGCGACCATTCAGCGTCGAAGTAGTCCGGCAGGCTTTGGTAGGCAGACTCAACTTGGACCGCCATCCCGCAGAGGGCGGACACAAGTGCGTCGCTACCGCTTCCTCGACAGGAGGAACGGATAGATATCCCCTGTCTTTCGCGCCGTCAACCACGGAGAGCGTCAAAGAGACAGAGGATCTCAGCCTGGCCGAAAACGGGGCTCCCCACGACCTGGAGAGCTCATCGTGCAGCTCGGGGAGGAAAGGAGCGGGCCTCGAGACAGGTGCAGAGCGGCGTCCAGGCAGAAAACAGCCATCCAACCTGTTAGGCGCGGGCTCCTTGGGCGTAGACCAGTCAAGGCCGAGGTCCTCCACGGCCTTCGTGAGGAGGCGGAGAAGTTCAGCGTCGACGGAAGCCCTCATGCTGGATTCCTGAGTCGACGGGGCGGGGTCAGGAACGGATCCTGACCAGTCCTCGCTCCCGGACGCCAGGATCGAGCAGCTGTCATCCTCCGCGACATCCCGCTCCATCTCTTCGGCCGCCGCGGCAGCGGGGCATTGGCCGTCGAGGAATGAGACAGGGGTCTCAGAGAAAGAGGCTCGCGGGGACACCGCCGGCGAGTGCTCTTTCACAGAGGCTTCTGGTGGCCTTTGTGAGCGGCGCTTTTTACGGCGCGGCCCAGCAGAAGGCGTGGATACAGCGGACTTGATGGCGAACAAAGCCTGTCAAGCCCGCAGGGTCGAGAGAGGCAAAGATTCGCACTCACGGCAGCCGCCATCGGCGAGCGCATGGTCCGCGTGTTCTTTTCCCAGGCAGAAAGCGCACAACTCGTGGCGGTCCCCGTCGCTGAGAACGGGCGACGCTGAGTCCTTCGCTGAAAGGAGACGAAATCACTTGTGCAACCTGGGCGAGGGGTTTTTATAGGCTGATGGCCCCCTTTTGGCGGGCCATGACGACAGTGTGGGAAGGCTTCCCATTGGCGCTGGAGTCATGCCAAGACGCACTGATAGATTGCAGCAGTTGCCGCAGAGCAGCCAATAGGCGCGCAAGCTATCTCGCCTATGTCTGCCTGCTGCAGCAAATGCGTTTTACATTCTAAAAATTAAGGATAATTTTTTTGCTTCAGTATTCTCAAGAAAAGGAGTTTTCCCGTAGCGTAAGCTAAACTTACGCAACACGAGAGTACTCTCGTAAGAGAACCGTGATGTCATCATCCAGCTCAGTTCAGTTCTCATATAATGTTGTCAATGCAGGCAGATCAATATTATTGTTGAAAATTAAATTAAATGTTAAATTTAATGTCCCCAACTAAGCAAGCCAAAAGCCAATGGCAACAAAGGTGAAAAAAGGCGAAAAAGGCGACAGTGGCAAGGAACCAAAACTCCGTGGCAGAATGGAGAAAAAACCTTGGGAGAAACCAGGCTCAGTCGGGGGGCCAGTTCTCCTCTGGCCAACAAACGAACAGTGTATGATTATGATTCAAGAAGCATTATAGGTCAGAAGTCAGATTGGTTTGGAACATTCAGAATATTATCCAGTTCCATCTGTTTGAAGATCGGAGTCATCACGCCGATATCGAGACGTGTATGTTGAGGATCAGTGCTGATGGCTGTATTGTCGATGATGCCTTCACAGGGGAGAGTCTAGTTGACATAATCTCTGCTGACACTTCAGGGATGCGTTGTGGTCGTGTCTTGGTGCAGGTCCTCCATCTGATCTGGATAAGGCTCGGATCTGGCTGACTACATCATGCGTTGTGGTCGTGCACTGAATATTTCCCTGAAGGTCTACTTTGAAAAGTTCAGAGTGTGTGTGGTCTTGGCAAAAACAAGCAGAGAGGATATACAGCCACTGTATATATGAAACAAAGTCGAGTGGATCTAAAACCCAGGGGTAGGCCAATACATTGCAATAATAAGAACATGTTGGAGACACTATACACTTAAAAACAAAAACTAAACTAAAAAAATGTATTTTCCATTTCACCCAGTAAACTGAATTATCTTTGGTACTCTTGCATTTCATCTTGTTTATTATTATTTTATTTTATATATATATATATTTTTTACCATGGACTTAAGTTTTTATGAAATTCACTTGGGTAATCTCACTCAGTTAGAAATCCATCTGCCCTAGTCGTTGGATAATCAACAGAGGTTCTGCAGTAGCAGCCCTGGTTTCTCATTAGCATTAAACCGTGCAACATAATGAAATAAGCACAGAAAAACATTAGCATAAAAAACATACTTTTTCAGTGAAAAGTAATTCATCAAAGGAAGTTTACAATCAATTATGGGGTGAATCTGAGATGTGTTTTTTTAAATGGTTGCATAAATTAAAATGATTTGTAAAGTGTGCCAAAGCAAAATGTAGCAAACGCTGCATAATATACATATTCATGATGCAAACCCTAGCTGCAGCTCTCAAACCAAGAGCTTCCACAAGCCTTAGTGTTTGAATCTGATGAAATTAGGAGGGGTAGGAATGCTTGTAAGAAAAACTCTGATGCACAACAACATAATCATAAAATACACAACCAAAAAAAAAAAAGTATGGTGAATACATGGTGGAATACAGACTGGTAGGTGGAGAACTGACGAAGGTTAATACTGTACCTATCATCTTATCCAGCAATTACTTTTCTGTAAATGAAGAGTATTCAAAGTGTATCCTTTTTTAGCTTTAAGATTAGTACATAGATTATGTTATATTATAATATACACAAATATTTGAGTTTATGAGCATTGCATTATGATTACATATTAATTTATATCCTTCTCTTGTCTACACAGGAATGTCAGTCAGCATCTCCACCTTCAGTCTAGTGGCCATTGCTACTGAAAGATACAGTGCCATTTGCAACCCGCTGAAGTCAAGGGCATGGCAGACCCGTTCTCATGCCTACAAGGTCATCGCTGCCACATGGGTACTATCTGTGGGTATTATGGTGCCCTATCCTGTGTTCAGTATACTGGTGCCAATCAACAAGTCGAACATCACGGCTCACATGTGCAGGCTTGACTGGCCAAACAGTCAAGTGGAACAGACTTGGTTAGTCTTTTGACACCATTACTTTTGTCTTAACTATGATGCAATAACATGAAGGTATAAAGGATATCATTTTAATTTGAACTTTATGTTTTATACACACTTACACTCAGGGTATCACATTAATAAGATTTCATGTGAAAATAATTTAATTTAATAAGCATTATAGTATAATGTTTTTTCTCATTAAAATGAATACCACTTTTGACAAATATGATAAAAAAAAGCTAATTAGTTGGTTTTATTGTACATAAATATTTTAAAAATATCATTCTACAATTTTACCGTCAACACAGACATGACCCCAAATCAGAAACACTGGGCTCAAAGAAAATCCCAGTCATAATTATGACTTTGTGGTGGTTCATCATGTGTGTTCAATCTTTCTGACATGACTTCAATGGACTATAGCTCTACAAGAGAAGGATTGGACATGCCTTTTCCACTCATTGGGGCTAAACCTTTCATCACAAAATCAGCCATGTCTCAAAAACTTTACAGCTACTACTACTACAACACCAACAACTAATATGACCATTAAAAAAATATCTACAATCTCTTCAGTCATGGGGAGTTATCATGCTTTTCACTTTAGAATACTGATCCAAATAATTGGTGATTCCTTCTGAAGTATTTGGTAATACTTACTAGTGGGTTACCATTACCTTCACTTTAAAATTAATTAGGCTATAGATTATGCACTATTCATATTAATTATGAACCTGTATATAGTAGTTCTTAGTAGTCTTCTGGGCGGTATGAAAAAATAGTAGTTATTGATTAGCTGGTAACACATTATCAGTATAAGTATACAGTAATTAAGTATTTACAAATCATTAACAAACTATTACTTTATAGTCAAGTCATAGTTAATATTGCAGTCACTATATATAACCAGAGTAAAAATTGACTGTAGTCATGCCTACTCGCCTCTGGAGGGCACATGATGCAAATGTAAAATGAAGAATAACTGAATAGTGTTACGATAGAAATCCCTGAGCGCATATAAGCTGCAGTGTGTGAGTTTAGAAATAATGCTGTTTTTTCTGAAAGAAAAGGGGAAAGCCTCATTCAGGTGTTTGAGTCTGTTTGTGGAACAGTTCTATCGCACGATTATTTATTTCTCTTGAATACAAGAGATTTCCATGTGATGAGATCGTACAGGCTGCAGTGACAGAGATTGAGCGTGAGTAATTGTTCCATGTGATCATTGAGTGTTGTTTGAATCGCTTTATCATAGTTCATGTGGTGTTGTTAAGGGGAAAGCAAACAATACTTCTTTCTCTTTTGATAAAATAATATCAGAGGGGAGATTGAGGACATGTGAGTGCACACGTGAGTTGACAGCTGCGTGAGTTTTCTAGTGCGGTGCAGCGCGTCACAGAGTGAGTGTCATTTATATTATTCTTGATTGTAAATGCTTATATTCACTCAAAGAAAATAGATTAAGAGCTATGTACTGTTTTTGATGTCTGTGGTCATTCAAGTTTATTAATACTCTGTTTTAAGAGATGGAAAATAATATAGTATGTCACTGGTAATGTGAAGAGTGTAAAATCTGTTTACTTTTATCTTAAAAGTGTGTGTGGCTTATGAGAATGTATCTTTAATAATGTTTCTGTGTTTTGTTCTTTATCCAGAAAGCATAAAAAGCCACTGCCGTTGTTTATGTAAGGGTTAATGCCCGACGAGGTGTCCATTGTCAGGTATTAATGGACGAAGGCGAGGCGTGAACCGTCCGACGCGCAGCGGAGGTCCGTTGCCTCCGCCGAAGTCCATTAATACCTGACAATGGACACCTCAAAGGGCATTAACCAGCTTATACCATGGTCACTTGCCAAATAACACATTTTTAAAACATTAGTTTATATTTTAATTAGTTTTACAATCGAAATCTAAAGTTTTTACAAACAATAACTTGGTTTCCCTGGTTACGCCTGACGGTTTATTTAGCAACCGGATATATTTATAGTCCGCTCAGCTCGTAGAACCCTTCAGTTTACTGCCTGTTGCTATGGTTACTCACAGCTGATGTAGCCAGCGCATTGAAAATTCAAAATGTGTACCTGCATGCCTCGGTTGCCACGGTTCAAGTTCGAGTACATAAAGAGTTACCCAAGACAAAGGGGGTGGTCATCCTTGAACCAGGGCGGATGCCGCTGCCAGGGGGCTTGGTCCTCGTGCCTACTGTGGTGTCAGTTGGTAAACGAGTGTTTGCGGTACAAGTGCTGAATCTGGCGCCAGAAGATGTTTGGCTACCGCCGAAAGAAAGACTTGGGGTAGTGTCCCAAAGTCGCCAGGTGGAGAGTGGTTCCTACGACGTAGCATTCCGACGAATTTCCCGAGATCAAGAGGAAGTCACGGTCAGTGTGAGGTCGATGACTGAGACCCATGGTGACTTGCAGTGTCCCTCAGACAGGGTACAGATGGGGGGAACTCCGAACTAGCAGGCAGAGGATTGTTGAGGCAGTACGCAGATGTGTTTGCAGTGTGTGACGAGGATCTTAGGTATACTGTTCGGGTGAAACATGACATTCCTATGACCGATGACGTGCCCATCACCCAAGCGTATAGACATATACCTCCAAATCAATTCAAGGAGGTGAGGGAGCATATTTCCATTCTGCTTAAGAAGGGAGTTATTAAGGAAAGTTCAAGTCCATATGCGTCGCTGGTGGTCTTAGTCAGGAAGGCCGATGGGAGTCTGCAGCTATGCGTAGACTACCGGAAACTGAACTTGAAGACTCAGCGGGATGCGATTCCCCTGTTGCGGATCGACGAGAGCCCAGATGCGCTGTGTAAGGCCCAGGTGTTTTCTACCATAGACCTGGCAAGCGGCTATTACCAAGTAGCTATCCACGAGAAAGATCGACATAAGACTGTCTTGAGGTGAGGTTTCTGGGGCACAGAGTATCAGCCCAAGGGGTAGGCCTTAACCCTGACTGTATCAGTGCAGTGGTGCAGTGACCAGTGCTTAGCACCGTGAAGGAACTGCAATCATTTTTGGGGTTTTGCAGTTATTACCACTGGTTTATCGTGGGTTTCTCCAAGGTGGCAGGACCTTTGCACAATGTCGTGAATATGTGCACCAAAAAGGGTAGTGGGTCCCCATGCAACAAGTTGTTCAAGGGCTCTTGGACATCTGAGCGCCAACAGGCATTTGAGCGCCTGAAGAGGGAGCTGACTTGCGCTCCAGTGCTGGGATATGCCGACTTCTCTCTTCCGTTCATGCTGGAGACAGATGCCAGTAGCTTGGGTTTGGGCGCTGTCTTGTACCAGCACCAGAGTTGGAGAAATAAGGTCATAGCCTACACTAGTCTAAGATTGAGAGGTGCCGAACGCAACGACCGGAACTACAGCAGCATTAAATTAGAGCTCTTGGTGTTAAAGTGGGCTGTAGCAGAAAAGTTCAGAGGTTATCTGCTGGGATCTCGGCTCCCTATACTCACAGACAATAACCCACTCTGGCATCTTAACACGGCTAAGTTGGGAGCAGTAGAGCAAAGGTGTGTGGCACAGCTGGCTGTGTTCAATTTTGAGGTCCGCTACCGGCCAGGGCGTTGTAATACAGCGGCTGATGCTCTCTCCCGGAGGACAGAGCAGGAAGATGCGTAGATAGTGACCAAAGATGCAGAGTATGATGGCTGTGTGGCCATTTGCAATGAAATACAGGGAACGGCTGTAGAACCAGACTTTGCAACGGCTAGACTGGTGCCAGTGGAGTTGATTCAGGGGGAAGTTAGCCCAGAACCTGCCCTTGGAAACACTCCAACATTACCTGGGTATACAAAGGAGGAACTCTGTCGCTTTCAGGATGCCGACCCTGTCCTGAGTATCCTAAAACATTTTTGGCAGGCGAGGAGGAAGCCTTCCGTCCGCGAGACACGAGATTTGCCTCGGCAAGTAAGGTCATAGCTCAAGCAATGGGACAAGATCAAGGACGATGGAGGATTACTGTATCGAGTAGTCGATGATGTGTTCCAAGGTAAGTGTCAGCAGCTGTTACTTCCCACTTGTTTGGTTAAGCCAGTGCTACGGAGTGTTCATGACCAAATGGGACACTAAGGAATGGGCAGGGATGCATGAGGCTGTAGATAACTGGGTGAAAAATTGTTAACGTTGTGTGCTTGCAAAGATGACACAGCCTAAGATTCGGGCATCCTGGACCCCTTTTCTTACTTCCCTAAATTGGAAGTGGTAGCTGTTGATTTTACAACCCTTACAAAACCTCTGATGGTCGAGAAAACGTCCCTACGTTTTTACAAAGTTTAGCCAGGCGTTTCCCACCCAGGATCAGGAAGTGGATACCACTGTCAAGGTCCTCTTGAAAGAGTGGTTTCTCAGGTATGGAGCACCGCAGAGACTGCACTCTGACCAGGGAAGGAACTTTGAGAGAGCAGTCATAGCAGAACTTTGCAGATTGTATCGGGTACGGAAGTCAAGAACTACTCCGTATCACCCACAAGGGAACCCCCATTGTGAGCTATTCAACCGCACGCTGCATGACCTGCTGCACTTGTTACCACCGGACAAAGAAGAGGAGGTGGCCTGAACACCTGCCAGAGGTGGTGTATGCTTACAACGTGACACCTTACTCCTCCACGGGATATTCATCATATTACATGTTGTTGGGCACACAACCGCCCCTTCCAGTTGATGCGTTGTTGGGACGGGAGCCTGAGGAAGGCACGGAACCCAACTGGTTGTCTTTTCATCGGGAGCGACTCCAAGACGCCCATGCTAGAGCGAGAGAGTATGCAGAGAAAAAAGCAGCAGAACAAACAGCCAGGCATGAGAGTGAAGTGTATTGCCCAGAAGTTGCTGTTGGACACCAAATGTACTTGAGGCACTGTCCTGCAGGAAGAAACAAGATCCAAGACGCATGGGCACCAGAAGTTTACGAAGTGAAAGAGGTTCAAGGAACTACATATGTGGTGGAACCAGAGGGAGGAGGTGTGCAAAGAAGAGTACATCGTTTGAGAGACCATCAATGCTTTCAGACCTTGAGTGTGTAGTTGTGGAGGAGACATGGCGAGCTACAAGGGAACAGTCAATGCCTTTGGTGGAAGGAAGTCTAGAACAATCCAATCCGCAGATAGAGATCTCGATAAAGCCTGAGTTTGGAGTATGCAAGAGCGTTGATGAGCCACTAACTACAGTGGAGAGAGGTGTGGATGAAGGAATTGGTAGCGTGGAAGTGGTACCAATGGACTCAGTTCCTGATGCTGTGGTGAAGCGTCCAGTTCCGGCTCAGAGACATAGTCTGGCTGTCCCAGTTGAGCCAACAGTTCTGACACCGGTGCCACATCAGTCTCAAAGGCAGACTGCGGGTAAACACAGTAACCCATACAATTTGCCCAAGTCCGCTTGTAACGCGGTGTCATTCAGCCAGTCAACGCGTGAGTTGACATCTGCATGAGTTTTCTAGTGTGGTGCAGTCCTTCACAGAGTGAGTGTCATTTATATTATTCTTGATTGTAAATGTTTATATTCACTCAAAGAAAATAGATTAAGAGCTATGTACTGTTTTTGATGTTTGTGTTCATTCAAGTTTATTAACACTCTGTTTTCAGAGATGGAAAAGAATATAGCATGTCACTGGTAATGTGAAGAGTATAAAATGTGTTTACTTCTGATCTTACAAGTGTGTGTGTGGCTTATGAGAATGTATCTTTAATAATGTTTCTGTGTTTTGTTCTTTATCCAGAAAGCATAAAAAGCTACTGACATTGTTTATTCAGGATTTAAGTATTCTTACAGATAGTTTTGTATACTTTGGTTTATTTTTGGGAACGTTTCTGTAAATTTATTGGAACGTGTTTCCTTTTTGTCTTTTTTCGCTGTCTAAATTTGGTTGATACACCTACCCTCAAACGGAAACCTCAGGTGTTAACGCTGCGTCTTTCTTAAAAGCGGTCGGAAATAAAGAATCCTTTTTTTTTTTTTTGTCTGGCTGTGTTTGAGTTTTTTATAGTGAACACGTTTGCACTGCCACATATATGTGCATTGTTCTATACATTGTATAGAAATTGGCTTGTGTTATTTATGGGGACTTTTTACTGTACAAACTGTATATTCTATCCCCCTACACTAACTGTACCCCTAAACCTACCCATCACAGAGATATATCACAGAGATATGAAACAATAATTAATACTAATGAAATAAATGTCTAATAAAGGTTGGTTTAAAGCACTCAATTAATGACATTTTCCCATTTTCTTTGACCTAATCTAAATCGAGAAATATTTACAGTTAATAAGTTGTTAATAAAGCATAAAAACATTATCTAACTCATATGAGCTAATTAAACAATATAATTGGCTTAATTACAGTGATAATGAATGAAAAACTCACTATTTGTATATAGCCTATTTGTCAGGGTTCTGTCACCTCTGTCTATTTCTAGGTTTTGTGACAGTGCCCTGACACTGTTTTGTCTTGTCTGTGTGCCTTATTTCATGTGCCTTCATGTCATTTTTTGTCTTGTACTGTGTAGCACGCAGCTTGTGTTTTACACTAGCTGTGTGCTTTCATGTTGTCATATTTTGTGTGAACATGTGGCTTATGAGTGTTCTCATTTGCTGCGTGTTCATGTCTCATTTTGTGTTAGAGATGAATACTGCTAAACAAAACAAGCCAAACATTAAAGCTGCAAGCAGCGATGAAAAGGGCCCTCGCACCCGTGCCACCGCCATCCAGCGGCTTTAGGAAAACAGAGCATGGTGAGCAGTATGTAAATATAGGAGGACTATGTCAAAGTAATTTGTATTTGCCACACTTCCTGCTACCAGCAGGTGGCGCTATTACTATAACTGAATATTGGCATGTAGATGTCTTCAGGACAGGACTCTTATCAAACATATGAAGTTTGGGGCAGATTGGACATTGTATGCCTGAGTTACAACAACTTCCTGTTTTGTGGCGTTAATCGCCTAAATTAGCACTTAGCCAAGTGTTGCATGATTTAACATGTTTCTATCATGTTTGGTACTTCATGGCATATTTAAATATGTTTCTGGGAGTGAATTACAGTGTAAAGCATGTCATTTCCTGTTGCCAGCAGGTAGCGCTATGACTAGCTGAATATTGTCATGTAGATGTGTTCAGGACAGGACTCTTATCAAACATGTGAAGTTTGGGGTAGATCGGACATCGTAAGCCTTAGTTACAACAGCTTCCTCTTTCATGGCGAAACATCAGAATTTGTCAGGCCGCCATGGACACACCCTTCAGCGAAGACTCAAGATCTTCACAATTTACCACCGCTAAGGTCTTAAGATTAGACCAGGGACGTCGTTAGGCCTATTTTAGGGGGGCTGAAGCTACCCCAAAATGTTCCTAAGCCCCCCTAAATGATAATAAGAACAACAATAATAATTCGATTTATCAATAACCGTATCCTCATTCATATTTAGACGCAACAAATGATATATATCCAGCTACAAAAAATAGCCGAAAAGTCGGAAGTTGGAGAGCTGGCAACTCTCACGCATTCACCGTGAGACTCGCGCAATTGACACTTTTCACACGCTCTCACGCCACACATCCATTTTCTCACACACAGAAAAATCGCGAAGCAAAGAGGACACGGAGACCAACAGACTAGACAGAGCAGGTTCTCTTACGAGAGGTTCTCTCGTATTGCGTAAGTAGCTTACGCTTCGGGAAAGTTCTCTTTCTTCGAGATCTGAAGCCAAAAAATTATCCTTAATTTTGCATTTATTGTCAACGCAGTGCAGCGGCAGGCAGACCAAAGCAAGCTGTATAAGCGTGCTCATTGGCTGCCAGGCGGCAACTGCTTAAGCCTACCAGTGAGCCCGGCGTGACGTCACACCCAATGAGGGCGCTTCGCGCCCTCCACACCCTTCTAACCGTCAAGAAGGGTGTGGCCAGTGTGTATATATTGAGGGCTCACAGGCTGAACTCTGATTTTCTTGTCTTCAGCGAAGCTCTTCGCATCGCTGGATCTTGAGAAGCCGCCGCCGTCGAAACCAGCGACCAGCAAGCTTAGGACAGCGCCTGAGGAAGCCGGCCGCCTTCGCCGCCTTCAGCCATCCGTGCCTGCTACGCTATCCGGCGACATATCCTTTTATTACTGCTGTGTGTGTTCGCCCTGCGACACACACTTTCTCTCACTGTTCTAAAAGAGCACGAGGCGTTTTTGTCAAAATGCCTCGTTTTTCCTGCGGCTCGTGCCGCGCCCCGCTCAGCAACGGAGACCGCCACCTCTTCTGCGCTCTCTGCCTGGGCCGCGAGCACGCCGCCACCGCACTCTCTACGGGCGGCTGCCCCGAGTGCGAGGAACTTTCAATGTCGACCCTGCGGGCTCGACTTGAAGTTTTCGACCAAGCTGTCGCTCCGCCTGTCCCTGCCGGGCCGCGCAAGAAGAAGCGCCGCTCGCAGAGACCACCGGAGACTGTTGTGACTGAGGAGCTCGCCGGAACCTCTCCCTCGAGCTTCTCTCTCGCCCTCTCCGCCCCCCCTCCCGGCCGCTCAACCGCCGGCTCTCGCCCGCGCCGCCGCCGCGTCAGGGGATGAGGCGAATGAGATAGACACTCTCCCTCTGTTCGAGCCGCACTACTGCGCCGCTCACAAGGGATGGCAGAAGCGGATGGTCTCGGAGCGAGCTTCCTCTCCCTCTGTTCGAGCCGCGCAAACTGCGCCGCTCACAAGGGATGGCAGAAGCGGACGGTCTTGGAGCTCTCTTTACGTTACAAGAAAGCTACTCCGTCCTCGCGCGTCACTCACCGGCGAAAAGGAGAACAGAGTGTTTTCGTCTCGCTGTGGCCGGACCTACCTCCATTTCTCAGTCCCCTCTTAAGTTCAGGCGACTGGAATTGTTCATATCGCAGTGTACGAGCCTGTTATAAATACACGCACGCCTGCAAGCAAACGCCGTCACAAGACATGACGCTCTGTTATATGCTCGCTCTAACCGAAAGCTATTGTATTCTCCCCTGTGGCTCAGTGGCGGAATCTTAGACTTTCGTGCCAGAGACCCGTGTTCGATCCCGGCTCTCGCGGCAGTTAATAATTTATGCTGTTCGCTTCTCCGAGCTCGCGGCCAGCTTTTCTTACATACAGAAAGCGAACCCGCTCTCCCCCTTGTTGGGCCGCGCAGATTGCGCCGTTCACAAGGGATAACAGAGCGGACGGTCACGAGCAACGTTCAGCGCGCGCGCCTCACTCACCGGCGAAAAGAGGAGAGAGAGTGTTTTAGTCCCGCTGTGGCCGGACAAACCGCCAATTCTCACACATTTCTCAGTCCCCTCTTAAGTTCAGGCGGCTGGAAATATTACTATTGCAGTAAACGAGCCTGTTTTTATACACGCACGCCTGCAAACGAACATGAGGTCGCTCTCTTATATCGTCGCGCTAACTGAAAGGTAATGTGTTCTCCCCTGTGGTTCAGTGGCAGAATCATAGGCTTTCGCGCTAGAAACCCGAGTTCGATCCCGGCTCTCGCGGCAGATAAAAATTTATGCTGTTCGCTTCTCCGAGCTCGCGGCCAGTTTTTCTTACATACAGAAAATGAACCCGCCTCTCGTACCACTCCTACTCATGGTGCTCGAGTATTTATGAGCGTCTAAACACGAGGGAAGAAAAGACGGTTAAGTCCCGCTGCGGCTGGACCACTGTCAAAGCTTCACGCTCTGTCAGTCCCCGTTGCCACAGCTACTGCAGATGTTTACTTCGCAGTCATCGAGCCGGTATATCTACCCGCTCGCCTGCGCGCAACCACCGTTCTCACGGCGACCCAGAGAAATCTCAAATGAGCATAATGTCTGGTTGCATGGCTCACGCCGTATGTGTTTCAAATGCAGTGAATGTGCCCACGTTTCCGTGTTCACCCCTGCACACAAGCACTATAAATCCCGTGTTTCTCACAGAGCCCACTCTCACAAAGCAGGCAGAAGCCGCTCGAGTGTTAAAAGTAGGTCACGTGTCCACCTCACCGTGCCCACACCTACTCACTGCCCGCTCTGTCACACGGCCTCTCACGACCGGTCATGTTTTAAATGTAAGTCCTGTGCCCGCCTTCGAGCGCTCACACATACTAACGAACATTTCGCCCCGACGCCGCCCTCGCGCGTCGCGCCTCACACTATATGTTCCCCGTCCAAGCCGCCGGGACACCGTGTGTAAAACGGCCAGCTATCGCTGCGTGCGATCCGCCGTATCTAAGCACCAAGAGCGCGCGCGCTGCGCCCACCCCTCCGTTTCGAGCTCTCGAGCCCGCGACGCGCGGCGATCAGAGCCCGGAGGCCATTCTGCCCCTGGCTTCACACTCAAAAGCGTGGGAAGCTATTCCAGGCGCATCAGAATGGGTGCTAAGCACAGTAAAAAAGGGCTATACTCTGCAGTTCGCTCGCTGCCCCCTGCGCTTTCAGGCGCGTACCGAGACGAGAGTGAATGGAGAAGTAGCACATCTACTTCGAGCAGAAATAGCTACACTTCTGTGCAAAGGGGCTATAGAACCGGTTTCCCCTTCTATGAGCGAGTCGGGCTTTTACAGCCGTTATTTCCTCGTTCCCAAGAAGGACGGAGCTCTCAGACCAATTTTGGTCTAAGATGTTTGAACAAGGCTCTTATGAGAAGACCGTTCAAAATGCTCACAACCGGGCAAATTCTCGCGCAAATTCGCCCGAGGGACTGGTTTATATCTCTCGATCTAAAAGTAAACGTGTACTTTCAGATCCAGATAATACCCCGTCACAGGCCATTCTTGAGATTCGCCTTCGACGGTCAGGTATATCAGTACACCGTCCTGCCTTTCGGCCTGTCGTTGGCACCCCGTACATTTACGAAGTGCATGGACACGGCTCTCGCTCCCCTGAGGGGTCGGGGAATGCGAATTCTGAACTACTTGGACGATTGGCTAATTCTAGCACAGTCAGAGGCCGAACTCATCGCCCACAGAACAGTGCTTCTAAGCCACCTGGACAGCCTGGGGCTCACGGTCAACTGGACCAAGAGCTCATTAGTGCCCAGTCAAGCAACCTCTTTTCTGGGTTTGGATCTGGACACTGTGGCAATGACGGCCCGCCTGTCGACACAGCGCGCGCGCTGCATTCAACACCTGGCCGCGTCCTTCCAGCCGGGCAGCACCGCACCTCTCAAGACATTTCAGAGGATGCTGGGTTGTATGGCTTCAGCTGCAGCAGTGCTTCAGCTGGGTCTGTTACGTATGCGCCCGCTACAACGCTGGCTGAATGCCCGAGTGCCTCACAGAGCCTGGGCTTCCGGCGGCATTCGAATCAGAGTGACTCAGAGCTGCGTTTTCAGCACTGAAGCCCTGGTTAGCGGCCGACTGGTACCAGCGGGGAGTGACAATGGGAGCCATCTCACACCGCAAAGTTATCTCGACGGACGCTTCCACCTCAGGTTGGGGCGCTCTTTCGAGGGCAAACCGGTCTTTGGCCTGTGGTCAGACCAGGAGAAATGCCTCCACATAAACTGTTTGGAGATGATAGCGGTCGAGAACGCGCTCAAGCGCTTCCTCCCATTCATACAGGATCACCATGTGCTAGTCCGCTCGGACAACATGTCCGTGGTATCCTATGTGATCCGACAGGGCGGTGTCAGATCCAGGAACCTGTGCAAGCTGACAGAACGCCTTCTCGTGTGGGCTCACCGCTCGTTGCGCTCGCTGAGAGCCGCGCACGTGCCGGGCCACCTGAATGTCGGTCCAGACAGACTGTCCAGAGACATCATTCCCCCGGGAGAATGGTCCCTGCAACCCCAGACAGTCCAGTTTCTCTGGCGCCTATTCGGCAGAGCGGAGGTCGACCTCTTTGCGTCGAGAGACAACGCTCACTGCTGAAATTTTTCTCGAAAAGCGAGGACGCGCTGTCCCAGACCTGGCCCAGCCTCCCGCTGTACGCTTTTCCCCCGATCTCCCTGTTACCACAGGTTTTAACAAGGATCAGGGAAACACAGCACCCAGTGCTCCTTATAGCCCCGCGCTGGGAGAACCAGATTTGGTACCCAGAGCTGGTGAGGCTGTCGCACTCACCCCCATGGCCGATCCCGGTGAGAAAGGATCTCCTCTCTCAAGCCGGTGGGTCAATCTGGCATCCCCATCCGGAGCGATGGTCTCTGCATGCATGGGTAATCAACGGATACCCGTTGACCTGCCAGAAGGGGTCGTGAACACGATCACGCAGTCTAGAGCTCCCTCCACGAGACGGCTCTATGCGTCTAAGTGGTCTGTGTTCTCTAAATGGTGCGCTACTAAGAGCTTTGATCCACGCACATGTGGGGTTCCGCAAGTGCTCTCCTTCCTACAGGAGCTGTTGGAAAAGGGCAGGTCCCCTTCCACGCTCAAAGTGTATGTGGCGGCTATTGCAGCGTTCGCTGAGGCGATGCGCAGCCGGGCAATCGGAAGGAATGAGCTTATTATCCGTTTCCTCAGAGGAGCCAGGCGGATGAATCCCCCGCGGCCCCCCTCGGTTCCTATCTGGGATCTGTCCTTGGTCCTGGAGGCCCTGAAGGCTTTTCCTTTTGAACCGCTTGAATCTGTGGATCCTAAGTACCTTTCGCTCAAAACCGTTTTTCTGATAGCTCTGTCTTCAGTAAAACGCGTGGGGGATCTGCACGCGCTATCTATTAGCCCTGCATGTCTTGAGTTCGGACCGAATGACTCTAAAGTCATTCTCAGACCGAGACACGGGTATATTCCCAAAGCGATTGGTACCCCCTTTAGGGCACAAATCATCTCCCTCTCGGCTCTGCCAATATCCGATAACGGGGACAGTGATAACCTCCTATGCCCTGTAAGGGCGCTGAGAGTTTACATCACGTGTTCCGCCGCTTTCAGGCGGTCCGAGCAGCTCTTTGTTTCTTTTGGCGGACGCACCAAGGGTCTCGCCGCCTCGAAACAGAGCCTGCCCAGGTGGATAGTGGATGCTATTGCAGCAGCTTACGCCTCCAAACACCTGCAGTGTCCTTTGGGTGTCAGAGCCCACTCCACTAGAGGCATGGCCTCTTCGTGGGCCTGGTCCAGCGGAATTTCTATTCACAATATTTGTATGGCGGCGGGCTGGGCCTCCCCATCTACATTCGTGAGGTTTTATAACCTGGAAGTTCCCGCCCTGCAGGCTAAACTGTTATCAGTATAAGTGGCATGTATGCTGCCCAGTCGCTTATGCGCAGACTATGTCCACATACTGGTTAATTTTCTGGTTGGCACCAGGGGAAGGATTCTTTTCCACAAATAGACCAGTGTTTCTGCTCTATTCCCTTTCCCTATACGTGTTTATGCACTGTGTGGGCCCGCGCTGCCAGCCACACCATTTCCACTGATGTATACAGACCGGCTATGCCGCTCTATCATTTATGTGAAGTGAAGTGCTTAGTACAGGTGTGGGCCTGACCGGCCACCTGTTTCAACGTTATGTTTTTCCCCGGTCTCCCTGGGATTCATGTGTTGGATGCTCGGCGCGCACGGCGTTGACAATGGGTTCCCGAAGCGTAAGCTACTTACGCAATACGAGAGAACCTCTCGTAAGAGAACGTACTCGGTTACCTAATGTAACCTCGGTTCTCTCTAGAAGAGGGAACGAGTATTGCGTAACCTGCCGTGACGCGCCACGAGCTTTTGCGCTTCATCCTCAATATATACACACTGGCCACACCCTTCTTGACGGTTCATTGGGTGTGACGTCACACCGGGCTCACTGGTAGGCTTAAGCAGTTGCCGCCTGGCAGCCAATGAGCACGCTTATACAGCTTGCTTTGGTCTGCCTGCCGCTGCACTGCGTTGACAATAAATGCAAAATTAAGGATAATTTTTTGGCTTCAGATCTCGAAGAAAGAGAACTTTCCCGAAGCGTAAGCTACTTACGCAATACTCGTTCCCTCTTCTAGAGAGAACCAAGGTTACATTAGGTAACCGAGTACGTTACTTTATGATATAAAAGAATCTCAATTCTCAGATTCTGTCAATTTTATTACGAAATTCAAACAATAAATACCGTTTTGGCGCTTGTAAATGTTACGTGACAGATCCCTAGCGCACCGATCATCTCTAATAGTAAAAAAACACGAACACTGTTGAAAGATACAGTAGTAGGCTACAACTTACCGAAATGTATATTCCTCATAGGCCTACATAAAAAGTATTTTGCTAAATATGTGTTCTATATTACATAGGCCTATTTATTATATTTTTACTTATATCATTAAATAAAGTTGTTATAAAAAAAACATTATATTTAATTTGAGTTATTTTTAACCTTAAATAATACTACCATCTGATAGGGCTGTCTATGTTTACAACATTAGGTGAGTTGTTTTTTTCTTGAGAAAAATTAACGCCTATCTCGAGTACCTAATATTTATCCAAATGAGTCAATATTAAATCAAATCACAATAATTTAATTGAATTGAAATAATAAAAAAGTGTAGCTTACCAGAAATTGTACCATGCACCATAACATTAACATATCATTTTACACTTGAACCTTAAACCTGAAATGGGCACTTTTTGTGACAGCAACATTTTTGATCAAAGATGTGGCTTAACTTCAGAATTTGAACTAAAATCAGTATTCTTATGATTGCTCTGAACATTTCTGACTAAGTTCAACAAACATTAAATTACTTATTCATAAACTTAAAAAAAATAATTAATAAAAATTGAGACTAGGGTAACAGGGTTGAAGATGGTAACGGGGTTGAAGAGACAAATACAGCGACATATATAAATGGTTGTTTTTTTACTCAAATTCACTGTAAGATTTTCTATAAACGCAAGTTACAAATACCCTGGGGGCTAAGCCCCCCCTGTCCTCCAAACCTAGTGACGTCCCTGGATTAGACTGACCATATATGATGCTGATCTGGTTAAATCTCTATAAGGAGTTAATCACAAGTGTAAAACGTGTCATTTCCTGTTGTTTTCAGGCAAGGACTTTAATAATACATGTGAAATTTGGGGCAGATCGGACACTGTATGTCTGAGTTACAACAAATTCCTGTTTCATAGCGAAACATCAAATTTCTGACGCGTGTGCAAAGTTTTGTGAGTGGGCAGTATGTAAATACAGGTGGACTATGTTAACCCTTCAAAGTCGACTGACGCTCTAGAGCGTCAAAGTGCGCACGCCTAACATATCTATTAATAGCTTCGGAATGGATTAAGGTATTAACTTACTTTTTTTGTATGAAAAAGCTGACATTCGTCTGCGTAATAATGAGTAGACTGTGTTGACTTCCGCGAATGATAAGCCTTCCGATCTTCTACAAGCATTTAAAAAAAAAAAAAAAAAAAAAAAAAAAAAAAATTAAGCCTTCCGTATTTGAGTGCAAATCTATAGCATTTTACCGCAAAACAGAGAACTGGTACTTTACCCTATCAAATGGTATATAATGCTGTTGGTGTGTGAACCAATCACAGACCAATATAAAACAAACAAGGACATTATCAGGGGCATGTTCAAGTTCAAAACGGTGCGCAACGTTTTGCTACGGTTTCCGGGTTGAACGTCATGTTTCCTGGAAACGGCGTGCACCGGTGTGCAACGGGGTTTGAGATACGTTTTCTCTTGTTTGGTGGGTGTGTCAGAACTAAAGTCCAATCAGCAGCAACATGTATATAAAGCAAGTGGTATTAAAGTGAACTCGCAAAATGGGTTCAAGGAAAGTAATTTACAAATTTGTTTGATGCAGTTTGGTATACGCAACAACTGAGGATATTAGAAGACATGTTTGTCGAAAGTTTTATTGTAAAAAATATAGGATATCAACATAATGATGTAGTTGTTTATATTTTTAGCTTCATTGCAAGTATAGAAATAAACAATGGTAATTAAGTGTTTTTCCTAAAAATGAGAAAGAAAATACAGGGTATTAAAACAGTATGAACTACAAATAAAGTCAGTATGTGAGGCTAAATAGATGTGTTTTAGTCTGAATTAGGTGTGTGCTTCCATTTCAGTTTCAGCAATCCCTTCACTCGATTGGGATGTTCTCTCTTTTGTTCTGGGCGGCAAGTGCAGTAACTGTAACATCGGGCATATTTTGTAGTATTAAACACATATTTATACCGACTTCATCAGGCTCCGAAAATTATTCACAAAGAACACAAAGAATGGCCTTCTCAGCTGCCATAGTTGCAACTCTTGCGTCATCAGAACAGTGTGTTCAACGCATCACCGTTTCTGTTTAAAAAACGTTGTGCAACGTTTTGTCGGGGCTGAACGCAGCCCAGGGGCACGTTCAAGTTCAAAACGGTGCGCAACGTTTTGCTACGGTTTCCGGGTTGAACGTCATGTTTCCTGGAAACGGCGTGCACCGGTGTGCAACGGGGTTTGAGATGCGTTTTCTCTTGTTTGGTGGGTGTGTCAGAACTGCAGTCCAATCAGCAGCAACATGTATATAAAGCACACGGTATTAAAGTGAACTCGCACAATGGGTTCAAGGAAAGTAATTTACAAATGTCTTCGATGCAGCTCGGTATACACAACAACTGAGGATATTAGAAGACATGTTTGTTTTATTGTAAAAATATAGGTTATCAACATAATGATGTAGTTGCTTATATTTTTAGCTTCATTGCAAGTGTATGACATTTGGTATATAAATAAACAATGGTAATTAAGTGCTTTTCCTAAAAAGGAGAAAGAAAATACAGGGTATTAAAACAGTATGAACTACAAATAAAGTCAGTATGTGAGGCTAAATAGATGTGTTTTAGTCTGAATTAGGTAAGATGTGTGCTTCAGTTTCAGCAATCCCTTCACTCGATTGGGATGTTCTCTTTTGTTCTGGGCGGCAAGTGCAGTAACTGTAACATCGGGCATATTTTGTAGTATTAAACACATATTTATACCGACTTCATCAGGCTCCGAAAATTCTTCACAAAGAACACAAAGAATGGCCTTCTCAGCTGCCATAGTTGCAACTCTTGCGTCATCAGAACAGTGTGTTCAACGCATCACCGTTTCTGTTTAAAAAACGTTGTGCAACGTTTTGTCGGGGCTGAACGCAGCCCAGGTGTCCTAGGAACGTAAAAAAGGGAGGGGTTTGTAATAAATCTTGCGCGTCTTCTTCTCAGACACAATCTTTTATATACGGTTTTCGGACACATACATTTGGATTACTGTGGAGATAGACGTTTTTGTACTGGTTAGATTTTACAGAAAATCAACATGGCCAAACGAAGATTCACTGCCGAGCAAGCTGCTGCAATGATTTTTTTTTTTTAGAGCGATGAGAGTGATAACGGATCTGATCCAGACCGATTTGATTCAGATGAAGAGGATCAAATTCTGGACGGAATCGATCCATTTGAGGAGTAAGTATGAAGGCAATATTGCTGATAATATATTGTCTAATATGTATTGTGTCATTTTTTTTAGTAAAATTATTTTATTGTCAGAAATAACGGTGCAGTAATCAAATAATGTGCGCCATTACTATTAGTAAGTAGATTTAAAAAATCATGGGCCTTTGTCTGCTACATAAACGGTAGTACAGTAACGTTAGCCTATTGCTAAAATGAGATTGCAGATTAGGCCGCATGTAACGTTAGTCCATCTTCATTTTTTGCATAGTAATAAGCTATATTTTGTTTACTTTGCTTGTCTATTTTATTGTAATGCTTTTAGGGAAATTTTATTGTAGCTTTTCAGAAATAATGGTGCAGTAAGCCTTATCTAAGGCCTGTACTATTTGTCTACATAAAGCTGAAATGGGGAGGGGGTTTGGTTTAGACATTGTATTTACTCATATTTTCTCATTTACATCATTTTTACTATGATAAAGTAGTATCATTTACATGATACTAATATCATACTTTACATCATTACTATGATAATAGTAATAATAATTTTGTAGAGAAGTTCTATGACTCTTTACTTGATGTAAAAAATACACACATGATGATGAATAGCTAATCTTTATTTACCACATTGTAATAAAGGCTGTACAACTTTTGATATGTGGGAATGTAAACTAATTAAAAAATCTGTGTGTTTTAGTCTAAATCAGGAAAGCCCAGAGCAGCCGAGTACATCTTCTGCTGAACCCAGGACCCAGACCGCTCGCCCTTTTCTACACAGCACCGCTTCTGGCCAATTACTTGATTGTAAATGTGTATCTTTCTTCTCTGTTATTATGTAATGTGTTTGTTTTATATGTTTGGCGATGCAGTGGCTGTATTCGTGAGCCCAAAACAAATGTCCCATTGGGACAATAAAGTATACCTAACCTAACCTAACCTAATATCCTGTGTTTTTCCCCAAAAAAACGTATGGTGACTACAGTCACAGAAATGTAAATATTTATTTTGTTTCTTTATATTTTTTCACCCAATTTTTTACAGGTGTTCTAAACCCTTTGAGGAATCAATATTTGATGTAAAATCCCTTATTCATTATGGTTTACTATTTTTATATAATAAAAATATTAAAAATATATTCCGTTTTTTGTATTTCTTGGTGATATATCACATCAGAACCCATACAAGTGTCTCAAGAAGTGTATTGTTAATGCATCCATTGAATTACAGAATTACAGAATTACAGTGTAAAGCATGTCATTTCCTGTTGCCAGCAGGTAGCGCTATGACTAGCTGAATATTGTCATGTAGATGTGTTCAGGACAGGACTCTTATCAAACATGTGAAGTTTGGGGTAGATCGGACATCGTAAGCCTTAGTTACAACAGCTTCCTCTTTCATGGCGAAACATCAGAATTTGTCAGGCCGCCATTTACCACCGCTAAGGTCTTAAGATTAGACTGACCATATATGATGCTGATCTGGTTAAATCTCTATAAGGAGTTAATCACAGTGTAAAACGTGTCATTTCCTGTTGTTTTCAGGCAAGGACTTTAATAATACATGTGAAATTTGGGGCAGATCGGACACTGTATGTCTGAGTTACAAGAAATTCCTGTTTCATAGCGAAACATCAAATTTCTGACGCGTGTGCAAAGTTTTGTGAGTGGGCAGTATGTAAATACAGGTGGACTATGTTCACCCTTCAAAGTCGACTGACGCTCACACTTCCTGCTACGCTATTGGCGCTATTACTACAACTCAATATGAGCATGGTCATGTGTTCAGGACAGGACTCTTATCAAACATGTGAAGTCTGGGGCAGATCGGACATTGTATGCTTGAGTTACTGCAGGCTGTCTGTGGTTGCCTAGCAACATTTATGTAGAACTTACTTGATGATGCATATATCACCCAAAGGCTGAAACTGGGTTTGCACATCTCCATTTGTCAGGCCGCCAAGGGCACACTCTTCGACAAAAACTCAAGATCTTCGCAATTTAACATCGCAAAGGCCTTAAGATTACACTCACCAAATTTGAAGAGGATCAGATCAAAACTGTAAGAGGAGTTTGTTAAAGTACAGCATCTGTAAATGGCAAAAACTGCACAAAATCTGAGAGGAAGTTCAAAATAGCTGACTTCCTGTTGTGTTTAGGGCTACGCTCCAAGAGACTTTTTTGTAGATATTGGGTCATTACATGTATGTGCCGAATTTCATACCTGTACGTGAAACGTAGAGCCGGGGAAATAATGTAGGGGGGCAATTGAGCCATTTTGCCCCACCCAATTCTGAAACCCATATCACACGTACATTTTCACCACTTCTGAAGCGTGTGCAAAGTTTCATGAGTTTTCGAGCATGTTTAGGCCCTCAAAAAAGCGATTCACTTTGGAGAAGAAGAAGCTCGGGCCCTAAATATAACAACAAACACAATATACACATCGTCGCTGTCGGGCGGAAACCTCGTATGTCCAAATTTTGTCAATTTAATATTTTTTCACAAATCGATGCTATTGGTCAGTCCCCACGTGGTTCTGTTATTTTTACAAATTATTAACCAATCATAAGTGTTGAAAATAGCTTGAGAGCAAATCTCGTAACTCCATTGGACACTTAAACTGTCTGAGAATCCTCGTAACTCCACCTCTTCTTCACTCCGCGGCGGGAGCTTCCGCGGCATAATCCGGCATTTTGTCTCCTCAGGATTGAACGTCGCAACGATAAGAAATCCTCGTCGAGCAACACGTAAAGCAAGCCTTAACTCTGATTTTATCTGTGTTAAACTATGATATCAGTTATTGATGTATTTTAAATGTCTACGTATTACTAGGCTTATTATTACTAGGCTTATTATACGTGTGCATTGAAGTTTTAAAATGTATCTAATATAATACTTGAATTGAATTAAATGTTTTGGATACCAGCATTAAATTATTGTTTTTATTATTATTTTACTGACTCGAAGTTGGCACTGTGCATGTAAAATACCCCAAGTAGCAAGGTTTTTATTTATGGGAGAAAAGGGTCTGTCTACTGGCGCCAGTAAGCCTATCATTGCATAACTCTGTCTGTTTTTTAGACAATAACGAGTGAAAATAGTTAGGTTAGATACATTTGAGTAGGCTTGTTTTGTTAAAAATCGATAGCTGTAATGCTTCGGTGCAGAAGGAAGCCCGTGAGCCACGAAGGTAAGTTTGCGTGCCGATTAGGCAAATTTCCACCTATTATTAGACAGCTAACGTTAGTCAGCTCATCATTTTTTGTTCTGCTTCACTTATAGCTCTTAAACCTTTAAAATGGAGTTTAGGAAGATGTATGTAACCACAGTCGTTAGCTTTGGTTAACTATTGAAGCCTTTTCTCTTGTCAAAAGGCCCAACGCGACCGCCGACTTTGTTTGCGTGCAGATTAATTTCCGCCTATTTTAGACAGCCTAGTATTTTGGTATTGCGCACTCATATCTCTTAAACGTTTAAAATGGAGTTTAGGAAGATGTATGTAACCACAATCATTAGATTTGAATAGCTCTTAAAGCCTTATCTCTTGTCAAAAGGCTCAACGCGACCGCAGACTTTGATGAACACTGCCGGCAGCAGCGACGTCTGTGTCTGTACCGTTCTAATCAATGACAGCGTAACCTCGTATCTCCCTGCTCCCAAGTCATAAAGCTCGTATCTCCGATTAAACATGATTTTGCGGAAATGTTGTGTTAATGTTGGTATACAACAGTATATGATAGAAATATAAGTTATAATACCAACTTTAACGACACAATGTTTAATAACTCAAAAAATATGCAGTTTTTTAAATTTCCTGAAAAATAATGGTTTTGGAGATACAAGGATTCCGCCCGACAGCGACGACATGAAAGACACAACTTAACAACATGTACAACAGTGAACAGCATAGTTCATAGTAATGGTATGGATCATCATGTGTGCAATTCTAAACAGAATTTGTAAGAAAAAAATGTCTAAACAAGCAGTCCCTGCTGAGGCAATTAATAAAACTAAGACAAACACAACCATGCTGTATATCTAGGACAAATGGCAGGACCAAAATAGCACTAACCAGCATAAACCAGAGCCTGGAAAAGCATAGAAATACATGCTGGTTTAAGCTGGTCTGTGAGTAGGGGACCTGCTGTCAGGGAATCAACTCTAAATGCAGTAAGTCCCAACTGCATCACAAGAGCAATTAAATCTTGCTCATTAATTGTGAAATTGAGGCCCAAGCCTTGTATAGTATCCATCATGACTCTCTGTTCAGTTATCTATATCAGGAACATCATCGGCCAAGAGCTTCACACAAATCATAGCCTGCTGGTTCAAGTCCTGGTAAGAGGCTGGCTCAGAGGGCTGGCTTTGTTTCTGTCCTGCTGAACAAAGTTTTAAAAGCTGTCTACGCATTTACTTGTGATGATGGCCAGTGGGCTGTCAGCACACA
Organism: Abramis brama; assembly: GCF_963993115.1. Lineage (NCBI taxonomy): Eukaryota > Metazoa > Chordata > Actinopteri > Cypriniformes > Leuciscidae > Abramis > Abramis brama. The sequence continues at coordinate 44,174,906 of NC_139964.1, forward strand.
CTGTTGACTGGAGAGAGCAATGTTCAGCCACTTCTGATAAACACTCTTGTTGATAAGAAATTTTGCCTCGATAGATATTTTGACAACTTTATTAATCATTAATGTGTATAATACTTTTAAAGTTGGACTGAAACACCTGTGTATACATATAACTTAACCCTAGACCATATTTAGGGGGGCTTTATCCCCCCCTCTTTCATCAGCTCTTTTGATTTTGTCGTCTCTCCCCACGTTTACTGAAAACTGTTTGGAACATCATCTGTAGCTAAAGTCATAGCTCAAAAGCATTTTACTATATAGTGGATTGCATTGGGTTGACATTAGATTAGACCGGATCAACATTGGGTTTAACCAAGTTCAACCACCTGTTCAAAGAAACTAAAAATGGAATGATTGGCTGTTTGTTTGTCAGTCATGTATTTGTTTGTCTATGTATGTTCCAGTCCAGTTTCCTCTACATGCGACTCGCTTTTCTTTATTGTGTCACCTGGAGTACTGGTGACTTAAAGTGAAATACCACATAATTCTACAGTGTCAGTGTAACAATCCACTTTAGGGGACTGTGGTTGCTGCATGCATCCTTCAGTACTGGATGGTGCTGTGAGTGCCCCAGCATGAGTCTCTTAGGGGTTAACAGTTTAGCACCCATGAACCAGATGTTTGAAAGAAGACCCGGAGTCTGAATTATAAAAAATTGAAGAAAAGTTTAACTGAAGATAGTTTGCAGTTTAATCAGCAGAAGTCAGCTTCAAGACTCACACAGGAGTTTGTAGGCCGCCCCGCTTACAGTTACAAAGATCACAGCAGTTATACCATTTCCAAGGTCTAAGCTACGTCATTGCTTACAGATTGAATGATTCTCATTGGCTAAGAAATAGATAAACATAGTAATTTTCCACACATATACAGATTGACTGAAGCATATCTCCATAGATTATGCAGCTGACACTCGGACCCTGAAGTCAGGCACATCGTGACCTTCCAGGTCGCAGATTTGGGTTGCTGGGTGCCAGCATGTCTCGAACAACAACTCAGTCAATCTCCAACAATGCCAGTGGTTCCTTAACCTGTAAGCAAGAAGACTAACACACACACCGACACACATCTTTTCCAAGGTTGGATTTGGCCAGGCTCTAACTATAAACAGGAGAGTATTCTCAAAACATCAAGATAATGTGTTCTTTCTCAAGGAGCTACATTTTAGTCTAAGTAAGGCTTTAACAAAGAAATGGTCCCTTAAACTATTGGCTTCAATGACCCCTATTTGTTTTAACACATTGAAGGCAAACACAAAACCAGTCCCTATTTCATTTCTGGAAGCCGGGATGAATAGTTACTACATTAAAACATCAAATACTGACATTAAAAAGAATACATGAAAATAACATTTCAGTAATCACACTGGTAACTTCAATAACAAAATAAAATCTCCAGAGAAGTAATTCAACTCATGTGATATTTAGAAGGAAAAATACTGATTAATACCTTGATTATAATCACTCATTACATATACATTGAAGCAGCAGTGGATTCCCCCTTCAAGTCACTACTGGGAAATCCTCCTCAAAGTCAGCTGGAGGGGGTTCTGAGACATGTAGGAGATGCCGTCTGTTGCTTATGCTCTTGCCACCCTGTGATGTGTAGGCGTAGCTATTTGGTTAATGAGCAGGGGTATTGAAAACCACAAGCTGATGAGCATTTCTATCATAATAGCCTTTACCCCTCATTCTTTGCTTTGTGATAGTTTCTTTCAAATTAGTGTGGACAACACGCTGAAGCATGGCCTTGGTCAGTGGGAGGAAAGTCCTGGTTTGCCTGGAAAAAAAGCTTTTGTGCAGGGGATGGTAAGCTACTGTATCTTGGGGTAGATTATGAACATGGAGAAGAGCAGCACGGATGTCAGTATGGTCGCGGGAGCATTTTTCCAGAAGATGCTTGGCAGATCTGACCGCACAGTCAGCTTGTCCATTGGACTGGGGATAGAGAGGGCTGCTGTGAATATGCTAAAAGTCCCATGTGTGTGCATAATCTGTAAATTCCTAGGACAAGGACTAAATGTGCTTTTCCATGCCAATCGGTCAGCAGCCGTGAAAGACCAGGGAAGATCCAGAATTTCATGCTGCAGTAGTTCTTTCTGATGCGATTTGAGAGCATTGCAGGGTGCGTAACAAGATACCTCATTGTCGATATCAGTATACATTGATGGCCAGTACATAATTTCCTTAGCCCTCCGCTTGGTCTCTGTGATGCCAGGATGGCCCTGATGTAGCTGTCCAACATAAAACTTTTGCATTGCGGGTGGTATAATAAATATTTCCCCACAAAGCAGCAAGTTGTCCTGAATGGTCAGCTCATCTCTCATCGAAAAGAATGGACGCAAGGTATACAGATGTTCTTTTGAGGGGGCTGGCCAACCATTCCTAATGATATCAGAAAGCTCTTGGCATGTGACATCTTTTTGCACGGCAGCCCTGAATTCATCCATTCGACGGGAAGAGAGTACTTGGATGGTCATGATTTCCAGCAGGTCATCAGGTGAGTTGGAAAGATGTGGAAAGGTGGTCTCGGGACAATGCATCAGCCATGTTTCCATGTTTGAAGATCACACCTAAGTGGTAATGATGCAGTTCCATCATCATACCCTGTAAGTGGGGTGAGGCATATATGGAGCGGCTTCTTTAATGTGGTTATTAAGGGCTGATGATCAGTTTCTACAGTGACAGGATGGCCTTAGATAAAGTGATGCAAATGCTACAGGCCGCCCTCGCTGTAAACATACGTCACCTTAGGACATGTTAAGAGGCATTCGCCAAGAGAACCACTGGTATGGACATATCCAAATACTGCAGAACTGGGGGATTTGTCAAAAGCGTCATGAGGCTCATGCCAGTACCACTCCGAATCCTAAAAAGCAACAGTCTCAAAAGACCAGTGATGTCACTGAAGGAATGAATTTTGACAAGTAATTTGTCATGTCCAGTTGTCAAGAACTGCTGCAGTGCTTGTTTGTCCTGAGGTGTTGGAATGTATTGATGTATTGATCTATTGAAAAAGGGAATATATTTCAAATACAATAAAGTATACTTTTTTTCAGTAGGGTTGAATTGGCTCTATCACTCTCTCTCCTCTCCACCTATAGCTGGTGTGTGGTGAGTAGAGATGTGTGGATGGGCTATAGGGGGGCTGACGGAGGAGAAGCAGGTGGAAGTGGAGACCGGGATGGAGCCAGAGAGCCGACGAGAGCCGACGAGCCAGGGTGACGCAGAGGATCCCGAGGGTCATGGCGATGCTGATGGCTCTGGCGACCGAGGCGCAGGCGGGGATCCAGAAGGCCGCGGTGGAGCCGGAGCGACAGAGGACCAAGGTGGAGCTGGAGGGAGTGAGGAGCCCAACAGAGCCAGAGGGACGAAGGGATGAGGCGGAGCCAGAGGAGTGTAGTCCCGAGGCGAGGGCAGGTCGACGAATGACCAAGGCCGAGCCAGGGGGACGAGGGGCCCCGGCGGAGCTGCTGGACTGATGGGCCATGGTGGAGATGAGGGAGGTAGGTGCCACGGTTGAGCTGATGGACCGACGGGCCGAGGTGGAGTCCTGGTCGCGGAGATTGGAGGTGGAGACCGGGGATCCACCGACCATGCTGGAGCTGAACACTGGTAGATCTGCGAGCTCACCTCACTGAAGGTGGCATGTGGGTGAGCTGTGGGGCTAGCAGGAGGTGGCAACAGCGTGGTTGAGGAAGGGATGATGGGAGGAGGTGGGAGAGGGAGGCTGGCTGGGAGTTCAGGAACAGGCTCAGGTTCAGGAACAGATTCAGGCTCGGGAATAGACTCAGGCTCAGGCCCGGGAACAGATACAGGCTCGGGAACAGATACAGGCTCAGGGACAGATACAAGATCAGGGACAGATACAGGCTCAGGGACAGATATAGGCTCAGGGACAGACTCAGGTCTGGTAACAGGAACAGTTATTGGGGCAGGAACAGGTCTAGGGACAGGAACAGGTCTTGGGACAGGAACAGGCTCTGACGTGATGGCGGCCATCGTGGCTGAGGGCTCAGGTGGTGAGGCCGCGGCCATCTTTGCAGAGGGCTCAGGCAGTGAGGCGACTGCCATCTTTGTCGAGGGCTCAGGCGGTGAGGAGGCGGCCATCTTTGCCGAGGGCTCAGGCAGTGAGGCGGCGGCCATCTTTGTAGAGGGCTCAGGCAGTGAGGCGGCCATCTTTGCCGAGGGCTCAGGCGGCGAGGCGGCCATCTTTGCCGAGGGCTCAGGCGGTGAGGCGGTGGCCATCTTTGTCGAGGGCTCAACAGGCATGACGTGAAGAAGCTCTGGAAGGGTAGTCTCGATGGGACGAGACTCTGGAAATTATAATGAAATACGCCATCATAGTCGCGACAAACAAATTCTGGCAAAATAGCCTTACATGTAGCCTATCAGAGATCCGCGTCAGTTGGCCTTAAGCAACATAAAACGCCTCGGAACATAAAAGCGAGGCCAAATCATTGAGACACAATATGTTTAGAATAGAATAGGCTAAACTAATATGAACATAACCATCAAAATTATTCAGCTGACTGAACTCAAAAGCTTAGGTTAGACATGGGCTTTTTTGGTGTAGCCTAGTAACGTAGGCTAACTGGTTTAATATGCCTAACCTTAGGTCTAGTTTGAATTTTTCTTAGCACTATGCAGGAATAAAATAGCATCTACAGTGTCAGGATTCAGGCGAGAGCGCATGGCCTCTATAACGTGCCCTGCTGCACTGAAGGAGCACTCGCTCGCAGCACTTGTTGCTGGAAATTCTCTTGATGCATAAAATTCTCTTGGCAAGGTGCTGTAGTCGTGGTAATGACTGGCCTTGTTTCTCCCAAAAGGAAAGTAGATTTTCCTCTGCTGATCCGTCTATATGGAAGTTTGTAGATGAATACTCCTGTACTTCATCCACAATTATTGTATCCGATTCCTCCTCCCATTCCATGAAGTCAATCCTTGGCTTTTTCGTTAGTGACTGATGTAGTGACGTAAGGACTGTATATGCCCTCTTTTTAAATTTATCTGTCCACATATCTGTGGTTACAGCAATACCACCGTTGCTGCTTAGAGCTTTCTGGATGGCCTCCGAAATTTTCTGCTTATCAATGGAAGCCTGCTTCTTTGCCCGATCGCACACAATTTGCCGATGGGGTAAGATAGCACCAGCGTCAACGGCACCAAACTTAGCTCCTATGTCAATCAACGTCTGGGTCACTTGGTGGAATCCTTTACCAGAAACTTTACCTTTACCAGTTCATTTATCGAACGGGCGCATATCAAGAGAGCACAGGTCCACACATGCATCCGTCAGCTTTGATTTGACATCATGTGGTACTCTATTGGGATCTCGATGGACGGAACTTGTCAAGGTGTTCGTGGAGGTTTGGGGTTTAGCACACTTGTGATGCACCATGTTAGACGTACCCGTCTTGTGACTGTCATGAACATAAACAGCTTTTGTCATCCTGATTCACCACTTCATAAAACTTATTCTACCAGAAAGACTCGGGAGATAAAATGGTATAACAAAAGCATATATTTATTAACAGCCCAGTAAGCAAATTCTTTGGCGTAGGCTCCGTCCGTAGCGTGCAATCCGAGGGTAGCGGAAACTGCATTTCCTGCCTAAAGATGAAGGCAGGGGCGCAGCCAACCCCCAAAGATAGGTGGAGGAATAATTCCACCGGGACGGAGCCCACCCCCAAAGAATTGTAAGAAAAAAAGTATACCCACCAGTCGTGTATCCTGCGGTTAAACATAGAAAGAAAAATAAGTTAAACATAAAATAAGCATGGCGAATGTAAGTTCATAGAAGGTCTCATGGGCCAAGAGCTTTAATCAGTACAAAAAGCCACTTTTTTATTTATTATTATTATTATTATTTATGTATGCTGAGATGCTGAATCGCTAATCGGGCCACACAGGGACAAGGCCACAATGGACCACACATAGAAGCCATAATAGCGCAAGGTCATGATAGACCACATAGAGATAAAGCCACTATGGACCACACATAGAAGCCACAATAGCGCAAGGTCATGATAGACCACATATGGATGGACCATTAGACCGCGATGGGCCACACATAGACAAGGCCACGATGGACCATTAGACCACGATGGGCCGCACATAGACAAGGCCATGATGGACCACACATAGAAGCCATTATGGCGCAAGGTCGTGATAGACCACATAGAGACAAGGCCACGATGGACCACACATAGAAACCATGATAGAGCAAGGTTGTGATAGACCACATAGAGACAAGGCCGCACATAGAAGCCTTGTCTCTATGTGGTCTATCACAACCTTGCGCTATCATGGCTTCTATGTGCGGCCTTGTCTCTATGTGGTCTATTACAACCTTGCGCTATCATGGCTTCTATGTGTGGCCTATCGTGGTCTAATGGTCCATCGTGGCCTTGTCTTTATGTGGTCTATCATGACCTTGCTCTATTATGGCTTCTATGCGTGGTCCATCGTGGCCTTGTCTCTATGTAGTCTATCATGACCTTGCGCTATTGTGCCATTAGACCATTAGATGGACCATTAGACCACGATGGGCCGCACATAAAATCCATTGAAAGCGCAAGGTTGTTTAGCTATGCCTTTGAGTAATAAACGAACGAAAGTTTGCAGTGAAAAGACTTGGAAATTAGGATTGATAACTTTGCGTAAAATGTAATATCTGCGAGCAATCTACGAATGAAAGAAATAGTAGACGAGGAAGGAAATAAACTTGTAGACGAGGAAGGAACCACCGGCCATGATCAGGATGGGAAATAGAGGAATCTGGAAAGAAAAGCAAAACGTTATAAATGGAGACCAAGATGAAGTAAGAGCTTTTAAGGTGGAGGGAGCCACGTCTTCGTGAAGTACGGTCTAGCTGGATTGAGTAGATCATCTAATTTAACATTTCTCTGTTACGGGAGGGAAGGGTGATGGATCTGGGTTGGCTAAAGGCAAAGCCGTCTGAAGCCTGAAAACTAAAGCACGTAGCTATGGCATTGCAGTGGCCAGGAATGTGTGGCGACCTTAATTATAAAATTAAGACTACTGATTGCCAGATAAACGTCTCAGAAATGGCATAATCATCTGACAAGATGATCTGCCTTAATGATGGCAACCTTGCTTCATTAGCACAAGAAACATAATATGTTTAGCGACCACGTCAAACCCCAAAGGACGCTGGTGACGGCTATAGGAACATTTTTGTGAAGTGTGGATGAAACGAACCCTGAGCGAGCTTGGTAAATTCATCTGGCCTTTGCTGATCCAAGTATCCAAATCTGAGATGCACCCTTCGTCTAGCTGGATCTGGTCACTTAAATTATGCACGGAGTGGGCCAGCGTTAACAGACGAGAGATAAATGCCCTGCCTTGAGGAATGATACTCATAGCGAAATTTAGGTGAACGAACAGAGAAGCATATAAGTCTTAGATTATTTATTTATTTTTTTTGCAAGGATGATGTGACTGAATTACACAAACATTAAATGTATCAAAATATAAAACAGGATTTGAATCTTATCTTGCAGACCCCAAACTTATTAACGTAAGTGAATCAACCAGGCCAGTTAGTTCATTTTGGACAATATATATACATATATTTTTTTAAGTTCTAAAACATATGTCATGGAAATTCTTAATATGAATATAACCAACTAAATCTGACTTCTTAATACAATACTTACCTTAAAGGTCCCATGACATGAATTTTCCACTTTCTGAGGTTTTTTAACATTCATATTTTTCTCTGCCTTTGAGAAAATGGAAGCTCAACCGGGCTGATCTTGAATCTCCTCCTTATGACGTTATAAGGAGAAATGTTACCTCCCCTTTCTCTGCTTTGCCCGCCCAGAGAATATTTCTCGCCCATGAGAAAATGAGCTAGGAAGTAGAACGCGTGCGCACGATTTTAGTTTGTCCACGAGCGATATCATGGCTTTGAGCGAGCGAAGCATAATAATTGCTCAATAATTGGATGTACAAATGAACACCGAAGGGTACACACAGCTACACACCTCGGACAAGTAAGTCAACAAATGATATATAAGTGTGTTGCTTTACTGTTTATAGTTACCTAGCTTCTTACACGTAGAATGTGGCTGTCACATTAGCTATGCAGCTACTTGCGCTAATGTAAAGGTAGACAGCATCAAGTTACACATACTGTAACGCGAGTGTTGTACATTTCTTTGCTATTTGGATAACCGTTTTCCTGTTAGTTATATGGCGCGCGCGATATCCGCATTTCAAGATCGCAGAGCTTGATGTAATTGTAATAAGAAAAATTACAGACGTTACAGATCTCTCATGAAAAGGCAACAGTAGGTTCGCGTTAGCTACATGATAATAACTGTAAACCATCCGAATAAAGTACCGTATCCAGACATAATATTTTAAACTAACCATTCGGAAATGTCCTGCTGGAGCCGCTGAGTTGCAACTTCTTCATCCGTTGCTTCTACATCTGGATCAGATTCTGGGTCAAACTGAAATGCTTTAAGGACTGCGTGTCTTCGTGCCATTGCAATAGGCTATATCCAACATAAACAAACATGCATAGTAACTTTGCACAAGATGGTCATAGGCCACACCCACCCTCCACCTTGCGCCGCCTTTCTCCTCCTCATTAGTATTTAAAGCTACAGACACCGAAACAGCCCGTCTGAAGGAAGCTCAGTCTGGGACTGGCTTGTAGTGGCTATAATTCTGCACCGAGGCTGAATTTTTGGAAAGAGATTTCAGATACAGTACTAAGGACCACTAAGGCCTATATTAAAGCCTACAAAAAGTAGCATGTCATGGGACCTTTAAGTAAGGAGACGGCGTCCCATCAAGAAGCTACAATGACTACCTCGATGACACTTTGATGATCTGTTGTCTTTTGAGCATAGAATCCATTTCTCAGCTGTGCAGCATATACCTGACATGGCTCCCAAGTTGCTCTTTGTAGAAATAAAGTTTTATTCACGGCCGGGAGATCACTGGCCACAACAACCAATTGAGTCTCTTAAATAGAAAGATAAATGAACATTTAAATCATACGGTTGAGTAAAAACAATGTCACTCGAGTCTTCTTCACTGTGATTAGTTCTGGTGATTGGTTTGTTATGATAAAAGCTAATCATATGACTGTTAGTTCTACTGTGTTAAGCATTTTTTGGCTAAGTATGTGGCCTTTGACCGGAGCATCCTTAGTCTGCATTTCTCTGTACATTTAATGTGGAAATCCCCATCACATAAAATATTTCTATCACATATATCAGTGGATTAAAGTAATCACCAGGAAAGGTTGTGTGTTACAGCGATTGTACACATTTTCTATAATTGTAGATCTAAATTGTAAGTATTAAAGGACCTTAATAATATGAATTTTAAGTAAATATGGTATAAAATAGTTGTTTGTGAAATTTTAACACTTATGTAAATATGACATTTACTGCCATTGTATTATACTGTATATCTACTACAGCATGCATAACAGCCAATGACCAACTTGCTCTCTTCTAGCTCAACTTCTTTCCTTTTCCAGATATGGTCATATTTTTACATGTTAATTTTTTTTTTTTTTTTTTACAAACTTTTTGTCATTGGTTTGTATTTTCCATTGATTTAGTTGTTTTGTAAACTTTAATATATTTAACAGTATTGATGCTGTTATAGGGATAGTTATATTTGCAGAAACGATCGTGATATTCATAAAACTAGATGTACCGCATGGCGGTACAAAATATGACCGCCGCTCAGGCCTGCACTGGCTTTCCACAAAAATAAATGACGTGGAGCAATTTGGCTGTATTGCGTGTTTATGTATAAACCTAAAAAAAGTAGTAGTATATGCATGTCTGTCTGTGTGTGTGTGTATGTGTGTGTGTTTGTGTATGTGTGTGTCTGTGTGTGTGTGTCTGTGCGTGTATGTATGCGTGCGTACATGTGTGTGCGCGTGTGTGTTTGTGTGTGTGTGTCTGTGCATGTGGATTTGTATGTGTGTGTATGGGTGTGTGTCTGTGCGTGTGGATGTCAGTGTGTGTGCATGCTTGCGTTTGTTTGTATTCCTGCATGTGTGTGTGTGACAGTATCATCCTAAACCAGCAACCCTTCGCTCAACACCACCATCTACAGGCCGATGAGTGTACAGTCACTAAATGTGCACATAAATGAATTTATTTTATACCCCCCCATGGATGAAATTCTACGAAACTTAGCATACCCCCAGAGGATGTCAAGTTAATCATACACATGAAATATGGTGCAGTTCTGAACATCTCAACTGAAGATAGGGGTGATTAAAGCAGAATAATATTGCATTTTCATTTTTTATGGGAAGGGGCGCAAATCACAAATGAGTGATTATGGGCTAGGTTGATGTGGGCCCTTAAGACCAACATACCATAAAAATTTCTTCATCCTCGGTGCCACGGTTCAGGTAGTTATTTAGGAAAAACTGCATTTTTTGGGTTTGGGGGGGCCCAGCGCGGGGGGGGGAGTGGCCCCCGGGGACCAAACGAAATTTTTCCGTAAAAGTCTAGTGGGGCTACATGCCCACCAAATTTCATGTTCCCCGGTGTTTCGGTGTCCCTGGTATCGTTGACGAAAAATTGACGGGGGGCCCAGCGCGGGGGGGGGGGAGTGGCCCCCGGGGACCAAACGAAATTTTTCCGTAAAAGTCTAGTGGGGCTACATGCCCACCAAATTTCATGTTCCCCGGTGTTTCGGTGTCCCTGGTATCGTTGACGAAAAATTCACGGGGGGCCCAGCGCGGGGGGGGGAGTGGCCCCCGGGGACCAAACGAAATTTTTTCGTAAAAGTCTAGTGGGGCTACATGCCCACCAAATTTCATGTTCCCCGGTGTTTCGGTGACCCTGGTATCGTTGACGAAAAATTCAGTAGATGACAAAAAAAAAAAAAAAAAAAAACTTTGACAATCCCTATATGACCGCTTTCGCTAGCTACGCTAGCGGCGGTCATAATAATATGCCCCCTAGTGTTTGGTTAAAGTCTGCAATCATTTCTAGATAAGTTGATATCTTCCCGGCGATCGGGAAGTGATTGGTAAATAACATCTGTAAATGCCGAAGCAATAACGAATTCAGAGAAGGGCATGTAACACGTTGAATTAGCTACTGCTCCTTTACGGTGGAACGCACTCTCTCAGTGGTAAGTGAGCAGACGTATTAGGAGCGCGACCTGTGAATATGGCATATGCATATAAAGCCAGTTTAATATTTCTGTTACTCTTAAGCTTGTTTTATTTTTTATTCAGTTACACAGTTGTTAGTGAGTATTTTTGCAAACTGCCCATGTGAGCGTGGGATCGACGACGCTGATTTTACTAGATTACCACTGCACTGTGGAATATCAGTAACGCAAATCTTTGCGTACACTTTGATACAAACATTAAGGCGAGCTATCCTGCCCTGCTGTTTAAAGCATTGCAGTATGTTGTGTTGCAGTCTGCAGATCAGCAGTTTTTAAAGGATAACTGTTGCCACAATGCAAACATGGGTATTTTTGTTAATCTACCCAAGGCAAACTTTCGTTTAAAAGCATAATGGAAACGCCACTTTTAAGTTTGACCACGATCGTTATGATTGTAAAGCGCTTTGGGTGTACAGTAGTGCATATGAAAGCGCTATATGAATGCCTCATTCATTCATTCATTCAACTGAAGGGGTCAAGACTGGTTCTATGTGTTTCTGTCCTTCAAAAACTTGCATGGTGTCAGAAGTGGGATACAATGGCCCAGTGACTTTGTCGTATCAATCCATTGGTTTTTAATGACAACATTTCTGATAACTGGAAGAAGTTTGAAAAGGAATGGCACATGTGGGCCTGTCAGATAAATCAAAGAAGGTACAAGCCTACACTTTGTTAAACCCATCCGCTCCCGAAGCGGTTGATAAATCTGAAACATTTGTCTATGTGGTTGGGGAAGATTATGAGGATCCAGAGGTACTTCTAACTAAATTGTAACTAAATTAAAACTAAAACTAAAAAAAAAAAAAAAAGCAAAAAAACACTTGTTTTGCTCTGTTTAAATGAGAAAAAAACTTCAAACATCACGCAGGTATTATTAGAGATCACACAGTATACATTTGTTTTGCATAAAAAGGTGCTTCCTAATATCACACCCTCATCTCTTACATCTACTTCCTGGTCAGATTAGTATTGCTTTTATTGCCTTTGTGCTGGAGCTCGTAATGAATTTGAAAGCCACACAGGAAACAAGAGGAGAGAAAAGTGTCTTTGATATCAGATAAGTGCAACATGGAAAGGAGCTGCAAGCACAAAGCTGTCTGATAGATGAAAAAGATCAGAGGAACAGGGTAGCATAGATGCTTTCAGGGAACACCCCCACTCTGTCATTTGAATATTATAAAATGATGTCATATTACTGGATGCAGCTTTTTAATTTAAATTTTGACATTCAAGTATTGAACCTGAACCTGTTTCAAGGTTTGGGTTCTCGAGCCACTGTTGTCGTGCAAATGAGCGGCCAGAACACATTAAAAGTTTTCTGTTTTCGGTTGAAACGGTATCATGTAAGTGGCCCCTAAGTTAATAATTAATGATATTTGCAATGGAAGTGAATCAGTCACAAACTTACATTAGCTGGACAATAACTTTATTCTAAAGCTGCTGTAAAGCCAAAACAATCTCTGTTACTTTGATTTCCTATTATCACTTTAAAGCTGCTTTGAAACAATCTATATTGTTAAAAGCACTATATAAATGAAGGTGACTTGACTTGACTTATTGCATTGCCCTATTGCATGCCAGAGCTGACCATCACATAATTTTAAATATGATGTGATGGAGTCTGTTAGCTTTTGTTGTTCTTTGCAAATAATTATAATTGACTGCAAAAGTTAGTTAAACAATATTATATTGCTGTTGTACTTAATATCACCACAGCCACAGGTGATCAAAGCTATTTATTAAGTTCAGAATTCAGTACAACAACACTTAATTTTGTGTGACACTTTTGAAATACTTGATTCTGAGTGGTCACTTGTGGTATTCAGTGATCAGATATTTACTAATATTCTGTAACAGTAACAACTATATATCATACTGCTCATGATGCGGGTAACTGAAATAATCTTGCATTTCAGTTATCAGCTGTGTGGACAATAACCTCAGAGGACTTCAGTATTAATATTATTGTATCACGTGTTGCTTCAGTATGTTGATTGTTTTGTAATAGAGGTTTTTCTTAGATGAGGTTTTAAGATAATATTCAGGAAAGATAATAACGAAAATAGTTCCAAAAGAAACCAAAGAATCAAGCTTTTCTTATCACCAAGAGTCAAACAGATTGAAACAGAATTGTAAGTAAAAATACAGCAATTTATCCTCGCTCATAGCATTCTACTCTTCTACTCTGTGGCACTTATGTTCTCTGGGTTGGTTTCTTATTATAGGACTCTTAATATAAGAGAACTTCAACTGAATCTCAGATCTTCTGGTTTTTACAATTTCCTTAAGCTTATGACTTTTTTGGAAAAATGCAGCACAGTACGGTCTCACCTCTCATCTCTCGGGTTCTCATATGTTTACTACTGAAATGTAGTCCTTTGGTTTCATTGTTATACTTATTGTCTTATCTGTATTGAATCCCTGCCTTTTCATTTACAGATATTTTGCTTTCTTTCTCTCTGTTAGGTACGTCTTGTTGCTCTTCATTCTATTCTTCATCCCAGGTGTGGTGATGATAATTTCCTACGGTCTTATATCCAGAGAACTTTACAGAGGGATTCAGTTTGAACTGGAGCAGAAGAAAGACTCTAGTGGTATGAATCTTTTTTTTCTTCTTCTTTGTAAAAGCCCTCACACCACAATTTCATTAAGCCCTTGAAGCCCTGAGTATTCTGAAGCATGCATGTTCACCTTGATGAACCACCTGGAAAACTTCTAAAAGATTGCACTTGTTTAGCCACCAGTCATTTTCCATTTAACGTTTTTCTGCTAGCACTTTAATCCAATTTAAACTTATCCTTTGGATTTCCAGTAGTGAGCCAATGAAGCCAAAATTTAAACAACTCTAATTCGGTATTGTTTACTGGCTATGGTGTTTACTGGATTCATGTGTGCCAAACAGCCAGTCAAAAGTTTTGTCATGTCATCATTTTAGACCTTTCTTTTTTAGAAACCTTTTGGAAACTCTTTTTTTTTTTTTGCATGATGTAACTGCTACGAGTTAGGTGGCTTGCTTTCTTTGGCATTCTCAGAGGCTCAACAGACTATTGCCTTCTCTTCCCATTTTGTGTTAGAGGCTGCATCTCCCATGGCGAGGACTGAATGCACTAAGGTCATGCTGAGTACCTCCCTGTGTGTTAAGGTTATTTGTGCACTGATGTGCTGGAAGTTCTTTCAGGGAGAAGCTTTAGACAACTTCAGTGAGGTGGAAAGGGGTACTTCTGAGGCAGGGTTCGAATTATGATTTCATCTTTGAGGGGGTCTCTTTAAAAAAAGAAAAAAAAAGTAGTCTATGAGCAGGCGCAGTGTAGCTTACTAATGTAAATAAATAAAAATGTTTAGCGTTAGCGTTTCTAACACAATTCAATTTAAATAGTACATTTGGTTTCATTTGTCGTTTAATGAGGTCTAACATATGTTGTTAGTGATGAGAATTTTCACGTGAATAAATAAACAGATCCGACAATTGAAATCCTGTATTTATGTGGTCCAGTGGCAGAACTTTTGCCAAGCGTGTCAGAGGTTCTGGGTTATAATCCGCACTCGTATAGGTTTTTTTTTTTTTTCTCATCAAAACCGATTATGTTTATCAGTGGTTGTATATCAGGCAAGGACACGTTTGTGTGCATTTTGGTTTGTAATTTCACCGGAACGAATAGAGAGTCTCCACAACGGATTGAAGCGTGCGTCCGAGTGAAGACTGTGCGCGAGCCACAAGAGAATACAGTATCTGCGCCATGATCGCAGCTGCAACGAGCACTTTGATCACTTGATTTAAAAACAACACATTTCAGCGCTAGATCGCGCCTCTTATTTAACAAACGAACTAAATGAATGCTCTGCTAGTTAACTGAAGATGTTTTATTTATTTGTATTGGTAGGCTATATTAGTGCCGCGAGATGTTTCAAAAGTGGTGGGGACAATATTGACCTTAGCAAAAAGTGGTGGGAACATGTCCCACCCGCAAATTACGCCTATGTTAAAATAACACTTACCTGATGGATTATTTATGCTACTGCTAGATCGGACGTTGACGTCACTTCTGTGAGTTGAGAAAAGTCGGTAAAAGTCCTGGCAGAAAGCGAAGCATAAGGATGTAGTGTGATGATGATCTGAGATCCCGCGAGATCCATGTGTTTGGCATCTTGTCCTATCTTTTAAGTCACGCTACAGTAGTCTGAAGGAAAAAGTGCTTTATTTGTAATTTAAAATAATGGTGCTGATGATTTTTAGAGACCCCCACAGGTGTATGATTTTACTGCTTTCATGGGAGCTCATCCTCTCTCTATGGGAGCTCAGCTCCCACTGGCTCTCACGTAATTCGAACCATGTTCTGAGGGCATTGCAGTTAAAGACCTCCACAGGTATCTTTTATTAGAAGTGTCCCTCAAAAAGTAGGCTACTATTTGTACCATTGCTGGGATCAAATAAATGAGGCTGGAAAAAAAAACGAGAGTGAATACTGAAGTTAATATTTTGGGTATTTGGGTATTGGGTTAATATTCAGAGTAGGGACGTGCAGAACAAGATCTTTACATATTTAAACAGGCTACTGGTTATAAAGGTTGTTATTTTCTAGGGGTGTCAAAATTTATCGTTTCTACGATGCATCGCGATGCAAACGAGGACGATTCGGTATCGGTTCAGTAATAGACCATAACCGATTATAATGTACTGACGCTTTTCTGACGTCATTTGTCACGTACGTGCTTTGTCGCGGTAGCATACAATGGCAGAGGGAGGTGAGACGCGAGTGCGAGTAATTAAAAATGCTCCAATTACTTTTAAAGCCTACATCTGGGCACATTTCGGCTTTTATGAACAACCTGGTAAGCACGACCTGCAGAAGACACGCGCTGTGTGCGCTCATGTCACGCACAAACAGAATATGCAGGAGGTAATACCACTAACTTGATAAACCACGTTATCCGCTTTCACCCCAAGCTGTTAACGCCTGGCAGAGTCTGACTGCTTTAGAGTAAGCGGATGAGCTCCAACGTCTCCCGAATACGTAGCCAAAAATAAATCATCCACCTGCCCCAATAACTTTTTCTGATTTAAGTATCTGCACCCGATGGTCAAATTACAATTATTCTGTGTTGTTATGCGTGATTATAAATGGATGATTGTCACCTTCAACAGCGGATTCGGCGACGGTTGATGCGCGCATCTTTAATGGTAACATAATACACTGATTAATGAGCGCTGGTTTTAAATGAACATTTCTTTAAAACCAAATTTATTTGACAGATTTTCCTTTTCTTAATGGCATAAACAAGCTTTACTCCCTTGAAACTTAAACTGGAATGTCACTGTTTGAACAGGCGAGCACACACATGCACGCACACATTACTTTTGAAGAAAAAATTAAAATTGAGGATGCGGTGCATCGCGATGCATTGTGATATCAAATTGAACTGAATCGATGACATGATAATCGTAATCGAACCGAACCGTGAGACCAGTGTCGGTTCACACCCCTATTATTTTCCTTACTTTGTTAATCCCTTGTATCAGGTCCATGCAGAGTGTTACAAGATACTTATACAAATTAACCCTCCCATCCTCGTAATGTTATTGTGCCCTGCAAAACCCACATTATGCCATCTACATTAAACCTTGGTGACACTAGACTTTTTGAAAGCTCTTGCTCTAATGCTCTAGGACTTCCGTGTTTAGTAAATATAGTAATAATTTCAAAAACCTTTTTTAAATACACCATATACTCAATACTTTCTTGCAGCACTGCTAATATGCAGCTTTAAAGTTTGTGTTCTTTGAATTCAACCAAGAGGTCAATCTGTGGCATTTAAATCCTCTGTTAGTTACAGGTCTTCTCATTATACAGATTCAAAAGTTAGAGTTCAGCAACCTTTGAATGCAGAGGATTGTGAAATGTCTTCTGCATTTCTTCCAGTCTCTCCATTTACTTTCATTCATGGGTATGAATGGAAGTCAATGGAGTGCAGATTTCTTGTGTTAAACAGAAATAACATACATTTTCTTTTAAAAACGTAATAGAGTGAATGTACACCTTCTTAATTTCTTCACTTCTTTTAATTACAGGCGTAAGGAATGGGTTGAATGGTGTAATGTCTCCTGGCCATGATGAGAGCGATGGATGTTACATCCAGGTCCCAAAGAAACCCTCTGCTATAGAACTTTCTGCCCTGACTACCTCAGCAACCGTCAAGACAGACCGTCCACGGAGCAACACCTCAGAGGCTAAGCTCATTGCTAAGAAGCGAGTGATACGAATGCTGATCATTATAGTTGCCATGTTCTTTGTATGCTGGATGCCTCTGTACTCAGCCAACACCTGGAAGGCTTTTGACCAAAAGTCAGCCCAGCGCACTCTTTCCGGAGCTCCTATCTCCTTCATTCAGCTGCTGTCCTATACCTCAGCCTGCGTCAACCCTATTATCTACTGCTTCATGAACACCCGCTTCCGCAAGGCTCTCATTGTCACCTTTGGGTGTTGCAGGCGGCCGTGCCACAACCGGAGGAAGAGGAGGGAAGGTGATGATGAGATCACTGGGGTCACAGGGGCATCCATAACAAAGTTCAGTTATACCACCATTAGCACGGTAGGACAGTGTTAGCATTAGCATTGCAGGTGTCTCCAGTTTGAACCATGAGCTGTGTGCTTGTGACATTTACTGCTTGTTTAGGAGTTTAGATCACCAAATGTGTTCTTCATTTTCATGGTGTCAGTGTTCATTTTTATTTGGAAAAAATACCTCATTTGTCTGTTCTTTCTGGCCAAAGTCGGTGTGTCTATCTATGGTTGTGTCTTCAACTTTTAGCATTGTGATACAATCAAAGGGTGCGGTACATGGGATGTGCAAAGATGTAGCTTTCTTTTAATTGTGTAAAATCTTATCATGCATGGGATTTGTTAGTAGGGAAATACCATAGAAATATTCTTGTATCTTTGATGTTATGGAACCAAATACTGCATGTAGCATGATCAAACAATAGAGTACTGGTAGATAGCTGCTTTCTGGCTACAAAATGGTACAGTCTATTTTGAGTGTTGTGATGTCTGTATTTTTTGTTCACTCTTTTGTTAGTTGTATAATAGAATCTTTGTCTTAATGAGCTTTGCTTAAATGACCCCACTGAGAGTCATTCTATTGTATATTCTGATAATAACAGCATAATATGGTCTTGTAGGAGATAATGTTTAATCTGTGCTCCTTTTTTGATGCACATCTCTTACAAGTTATCCTTCATGAAGATGTATCAGGTGGACAAGACAATTCAGTCATCAACGGAATAACGGTCTCTTGGAAATCTTCATCCCAGCTGATGTTATTAAATGGTCAATAAGCTGCATGACCAACGCTATCTCACGACCAATTCGTACGAATGAGTAAAAGGTGTCTAATTCTTACACCTCACTTGTACGAATTCGTACGATTTGTCTAAACCCACGTGATGGGTACACTGTAAAATCCAACAGTGATTCTAACTAACACTTTTTTGTTAACTTTACTTAATGTCTTAACTTAATTGTAAAAATCTAGTAATCTGTACTATTCACATACTATGCTTTGTTTACTCAGAAAACCCAAGTTAAGATTAATTGATTGGTTTGAGTGTTTTTGAGGCAGGAAAATTCTTAATGGACTTTTCACTATTTTCCTCCACTTCTGCAGTTATTTTTCTCTGTTTGCATTCAATCATTTCCCAAAGTCATTTTGAATGTTGAATTGTCAATGCAACAAAATAAATAAATTAAAAAAATAAAATAAAAAAAATATATATATATATAAGCTGACTTCATAAATTGATGTTGATTTTCCTAAAATGTTCTTTGTCACCATTATGGCGATTAGTGATCCCTTTGGTTGGGCACTTGGAACTTAATTTATACTATTGTAATTATCTTCCCATTGATGCAGCAATGCAACAAGAAATCAGTTATTTGGTTTCAAAGGAAGAAAAGATATATATATATATATATATATATATATATATATATATATATATATATATATATATATATATATATATATATATATAACAGCTAGATTCATCTTCAATCACCCCATCAAGGACGGTCCGAAATCTTGGAGTAACATTTGATGACCAGCTGACCTTCACAGATCACATTTCAAAGACAGCTCGATCATGCAGGTTTGCACTGCACAACATCAGGAAGATCAGGCCTTTCCTAACTGAGCATGCAACACAACTTCTCGTCCAGGCCCTGGTCATTTCTAGGCTTGACTACTGCAATGCTCTTCTGGCCGGTCTTCCTTCAAGTGCAACTAAACCTCTACAGATGATCCAGAATGCTGCAGCTCGTCTTGTCTTCAACGAGCCCAAGAGGGCCCACGTCACTCCTCTGTTCATCTCTCTGCACTGGCTACCTCTCGCTGCTCGCATCAAGTTCAAGGCATTGACGCTTGCTTACCGATCTATCACAGGCTCAGCTCCCTCCTACTTTAACTCATTCCTACGAGTCTACATCCCTACCAGACGCCTACGATCAGTCAACGAGCGACGTCTCGTGGTTCCATCGCAGAGAGCCACAAAATCACTTTCCAGAACATTCTCATTCACAGTTCCATGCTGGTGGAACACTCTCCCCTCCCTCATCCGGAATGCTGAATCCCTGACAACCTTCAAAAAGCATCTGAAAACCCATCTCTTCCGTGAGCACTTAACCACATAAAAAAAAAAAAAAAAAAAAAAAAAAAAAAAAACCCTCCCCTTTCCCTCTAAAAACCTCACTTATCGGGCTTATGCTACTCTGAATAATGCCTGAACTTTGTATCTTGAGCACTCCTTGCGTAGCTTTGGTTTTTGCCTCTTCATGATGATTCGCTTAATCTAGTCCTGCTTTGTAAGTCGCTTTGGATAAAAGCGTCTGCCAAATGACTAAATGTAAATGTAAATAACATTGTTGATTGTGGCCTGTAGAATGTTGGTCCACTCCTCTTCAATGGTTGTGCGAAGTTGCTTGATATTGGTAGGACCTGGAGCATGCTGTCGTATAGCCTTTGCCGATCCAGAGCATCCCAAACACATTCATTCATGCTGACTGCAGGAATGTCCACCAGAGCTGTGGCCCGTGAATTGAATGTTCATTTCTCTACCATAAGCCGTCTCCAAAGGCATTTCAGAGAATATGGCAGTACATCCAACCGGCCTCACAACCGCAGACAACATGTAACCACACCAGCCCAGGACCTCCACATCCAGCATCTTCACCTCCAAGATCATCTGAGACCAGCCACCCAGACAGCTGCTGCAACAATCGGTTTGCATAACCAAAGAATTTCTGCACAAACTGTCAGAACCCGTCTCAGGAAAGCTCATCTGCATGCTTGTCATCCTCATCGGGGTCTCGACCTGACTGCAGTTCGTCATCGTAACCGACTTGAGTGGGCAAATGCTCACATTCGATGGCGTCTGGCACTTTGGAGAGGTGCTCTCTTCACGGATGAATCCCGGTTTTCATTGTACAGGGCAGAGGGCAGACAGTGTGTATGGCATCGTGTGGGTGAGCGGTTTGCTGATGTCAACGTTGTGGATTGAGTGGCCCATGGTGGCGGTGGGGTTATGGTATGGGCAGGCGTATGTTATGGACAACGAACACAGGTGCATTTTATTGATGGCATTTTGAATGCACAGAGATACCGTGACGAGATCCTGAGGCCCATTGTTGTGCCATTCATCCACGACCATCACTTCATGTTGCAGCATGATAATGCACAGCCCCATGTTGCAAGGATCTGTACACAATTCCTGGAAGCTGAAAACATCCCAGTTCTTACATGGCCAGCATATTCATGTACATGTCACCCATTGAGCATGTTTAGGATGCTCTGGATTGGCGTATACGACAGCATGTTCCAGGTCCTGCCAATATTCAGCAACTTCGCACAGGCAGTGAAGAGGAGTTGACAAACATTCCACCACAGGCCACAATCAACAACCTTTTTTTTAAATTTGATATATATATGAATGATGTAACTATATTTCATGTCAATTAAAGATCTTTTATAATTTTGTTGCTAACACTTATGTTCTAAACACCTAGCGAACCTTGTGAAACTTTTAATTGGGTTTATAAAATCCCTCTATATTTGTGACAATCTTGCAATTGATCATGCTTGATTGAGTCACACAGACTTCAACATTCAGCATGCAAAAGACAACAATGGTAACAATTATATATATATATATATTTAAGTAAATTATCAAGTACTCTCTACAGTTCTTTTTTTAGTTACTAGAACTCTTGTGTAAGTGAACTATACTAACTAAGCATTTGTCAGTACCATATACTATTCCTATTTCACTTATTCCTATTTTTTTTTTAAGGCAATCGGTTTGCATGCTTTTTTTAAGTAAGTCTAACTAATTAGATTTTACTGTGTAGGTTTAGGGGCGGCGTCAGGTGTAGGTCATTCATACCAATTCATACGAATTGGGCAACTCGAAAAATATGTTCGATTTAGAATTATTTTTACGAAATTCGTATACAATTTCAACTAGATGCTCTGGGAAATAATGAAATAAAAGGAAAATAAACTAGAGGGAAGTTTAATGTGATTGCCTTGGAGGCACTAATGTTCTAATACACATAGCAAAACCACTACAAAAAAACTAACAAACTTCAGTCTTTATTAAATTGGTGTTGCTCTAATTGATTTCTTCCTTATTGCTGAAGCTGATGAGACTCCTGGGATATTCGGCTTCTTGCCTGGCCCAACCGAAGCCTCTTTGAATATATGAAAGGTAAGCTAAGCTCTTGTTTGTGCTGAAATTAATTTATTCAGTGGTTCATGCTAAACATGAAAGCTGGATCTGCACAGCAATACCAAGTGCTTTAAAATTCAGCATCAAAAGGATTGTAGAGATGTGTATGTGCTTATACTTGGTTTATCTTGTTATCCACTGGATTGTGGGAATGCTTGTATGGCCATATTTTATACGTACAAGTAAGTTGGCAGTTGTCCCAGTTAAAATATTTTGCTACCTAATATGTATTGTATATTCTCATAACTCAGATTAGGCAGATTAGGGAATTATGATAAAGTTAGTCAAAGTTGGTCTGATAAACTTTAGTTTAAGGTCCAATTCTCACTATTAACTAACTATTAAAACCCATTTGTGGCCAAATTTTTCGGAATGGTTTCATGCAGTCGTGTTAATAGTGTCCTATGTGAACATGTTCTGCATTTATTTTCCCCAAGTTTTTTTTTCTTTTCTTTTTTTCTTGAAAATCGTATTTGAATGTGCAGCAACTATAGTTGCTGGTGGGCAAATATGTTGTATGCACCCCCTCAATGTCAAATATGAATAGGAGGAGAACATTTGGCATCTATCTCAAAATAACTGCTTTCAACAGATCAATCTTTATTCATAAACAAATTTATTTTGTATAAAAGTCGAAGAACATTTGATGCGAACCCAAAAAAGCTGCATCTATCTTATATAATCTCTTGAATATGAAAACACAACAAACAACAAATCCATTTGTCTTAAAGTGGTGGAACATAGTGCAGAACAAAGTGCAGCCATACCAGGGCACTGTGTATCAAAAAGTTAAATGAAAATAAATAAATACAAATAAATAGAATGAAGAAAAAAATATATCTATATAACAAACAAAAAAACAAATAACAAAATGGCAAATAATAAAAATAACAGTACATACAGACAATTTATGAAGAGTAGATATGTAATTTAAAGGGTTAAGTTATGTTTATGCACTAAACAAGACCAATAACCTTAATTTATTAACCTATTTACACAGTATACCAAATTTTACCATGATACTGTATATGTACTTACAAGGCATTTGCCCACCGGCAACTATAGTTGTCGCTTGGACTTTTGATTAAGTATATAAAAAACTATAGATCTCTTGTAAGATTTGTTTTGTTTGGATGATTCTAGAGACCTTCATGATTATGTAGATATATATATATATATATATATATATATATATATATATATATCTATCAAATATATAGATATATATATAACAAAAAATACTTATTAGTAACATGAAAATGTAAACTTTCTTTGGGAGGGTTTGCCTTCGCCATGCTTCCTGGAAGTAGGGGGTAGGAAGTTGACAGCCTCATGTGACAGGAAGGAAGTGAATACCTTTTTTCTTCTTCTTGAAATCCTTTATTTGGTTGTTTGCTTGCATGTCATTGAGACATAAAACATGGATAACATCTAGAAAAATATTTACAAAAGGAAAATGACAACTATACACTGCGGCAACTATAGTTGCCGGTGGGTTTAAATGGGTTGCCTCAATAAACTCCCAATTACTGCTTATTAACAGTTAGTAAAGTAGTTGTTCAGTTTAGGTTTTGGGTAGGAATTGGGTAGGATTAAGGGATGTAAAATATGATCATGCAGAATATGGCATTAATATGTTATTTATAAGTACTAATAATTAACCAATATCCTAGTAATATGCATGATAATAAGAAACTAGTTAATAGGGAGAATTTGGACCCTAAACTAAAGTGTTACCATAAAGTTTAGAAACCACAGAAACAACTAATTAGAAACAAGTAATTTGTTAAGCCATTACAAATAGGCTATATTAGAAATATAAGTAGGCTTTTGATTATTTCTGAGTAACAATACATCAACCAGAAAAAAAAGTTTAACATGTACTCTACAAATATAAATTGAACTTTATTTCTAACAATATATCAGTGAGAATAGATAAAATAAAAATGATATGACAAAATGCAGCCTGTATAGACGTATGCCCAGGTGGCAAATGAGAGGTCCAAAAAGAGCTGTACAGCGGGCACTTGCTCCCTTCATTAGAATTAGAATTAGAATTAGAATCTTCCTTCCCTCCTCCTCATGTACACAAGGATAACTTTGAGGGTCAGAACTAGAATTCATAGCTTCATAATTTGTTTATGTGCCCCCAGGATATACAGTGAGCAAATACTTCAGTGCGTACACACCCTCCCTCCTTACCTCTTCCATTTCTGTCTTCTTCTTTCTTTATTATCACTCCCTACTTGCAATTTTTCTTTTCATCGATCAATTTTTCCTATCTCTCCATTCCTTCTAAAGGACCACCTGGGTATGTGGCAGACCTATATCAAACAAAAAACTTGGGGATAAACAGAAAGTGTTATTTCTCACTCAGACACACAACCTGTCTGCTAAGCAGCTGCTGTTATTTCTCTTGTTGTCAGTGACATCCGCCAAAAGCTACAGTTGAACTAGTTCGTCTTGCAGGTTTTTGTTTGGGTAGATGACTGATAACATAAGTCTGGCCATTTATTTCAAACCATGCCAACAGAGGATATGATATGGATCCTGTTTCCAAGACAACCATTCATAGATTGAAGAATGGCTTGATTAGGGCAGAATGAAACAATAAGTAACAAATAGAACCTGGTTGAAATGAAAGCTACCTGAATAAATAAATAACAGCAAAACAAACAATTGCTTGGGAATAGTTTTAGATAATCAGACAACAAATAACAAAGAACTGCATTCAGAAATTCATCTGTTATCCCAGGCAAGCTTGACAAGGAGTATTCGGCTAGTCTAATGAAAGTGTCACTTTTGATGTTTGGCAGGTTAAACAGGAACAGGTTACCAGTTGTCCCACCTTCTGACCTAATTCAGGGAAGATTGCTTATATTTTCTAACATGCTTTTGCTGTCTTGTGCTGTTTCTGTGGCAGATGTAAACGAGCACTAACAGATTGATAATTATGCATGTGTGTCAAAGTTTCTCTGCTCTAAAATTTTCTCTTTGAGGAATTATCCTCTGCTAGTTTCCTTATTAAATATTCGGAAATATGTTGTATTTCTTGTGAGTGCTTTGCGATTTGTATAATTTTACCAAAACATTGTAAGATATTATAATATAATAATATACTGTCCTTAGGGTTTATGTTTTGACTAATGATGATGAATGATTCACTTTTATTCTGAATGGATATTTTTATGATAAATCTCTAAATGCAATTTTTTTTTTATAAATTTCACATGATTTAAAAAGCACACTATGGGGTAGGAAAAAAATGTATGATTTATGGAAAAGTTTTTTTAAAAATAATTAATACATGTTGACAAATTGACCACACAAACAAACATACCAGAAACAAACAAACAAACAAACAATATACACATCCAATATAAAAGCAACATTTGCTGGTCCTCTGAGATTTGTGGGAATTTAGTTTAGTTAAGCACCATTCAACACAATTAAGTGATAAGGTTGTTAAAATGCAGTGTATTGGCTAAAACACCACAAATACACCTTGGCCACCCTAGCCTTAAATGAGGGAGAGAAAATGTATGAGACTCTACAGCAGGGATAGGCAACTCCGGTCCTGGAGGGCCACTGTCCTGCAGAGTTTAGCTCCAACCCTAATTAAACACACCTGAACAAGGCAATCAATGTTTTCAGGATTACTAGATAGATATAGGCAGGTGAGTTTTTATCAGGGCTAAAGCTAAACTCTGCAGGACAGTGGCCCTCCAGGACCGAAGTTGCCTATCCCTGCTCTACAGTATCTGTGTGTGTGTGTGTGTGTGTGTGTGTGTGTGTGTGTGTGTGTGTGTGTGTGTGTGTGTGTGTGTGTGAGCACTTGCGTATAA
The DNA here is from genome assembly GCF_963993115.1 of Abramis brama. NCBI lineage: Eukaryota > Metazoa > Chordata > Actinopteri > Cypriniformes > Leuciscidae > Abramis > Abramis brama. The sequence goes on from NC_139964.1 coordinate 44,200,759, forward strand.
AAAGAGATTGTATTAATAGGCAATTTTTGTAGCAAATTGTCCTTTCCTTTAGCCATTATCTAAATTTAAATGTGATTTATACATTCATCAGAACTTAGTATAGTTTAAAATTTTGTACTTTGTAAAAGTTATGTGACATTGTAATTTTTTCCCATGTCTGAGATCCATTTTAGGCTTATTTATGTTCCTATTTCTTACGTCTTAAAGAAAATGACAGTGTCGACAGATTTTATTTGTTATTAGGTATTTGTATGAAGCAAACTATAATATATGGGGTTGTTTCTCAAAGAGTAATACTTTGAAGTAATATTTTCTCCCAGTGTTTCACTCTTACATCTTAGTTGCTGCTGTGATGGATGGGTTTCAAAGGGCAAGCTTCTGGGCAGAGTTTTAAGTGGGCGTACACGCTATGTGCATTGAATGAAAATTCAGTCTTCTGAACTGTAGGAATACACAAGGTGTGAACAGAAAACAATTTTTACTTTGAAAAGTATTTTTAAAAACCTTTTTGAAAATAATGGTGAAGATGTTTACACTCACATGTATTCAAGGTCTAAGAAAAATATATTATTACTTTTTACTTAATGGTTATACACAACTTAACATTTGTCATTAAACCGGAGGTCTTCAACCCTGCTCTTGGGGAAAGACTGTCCTCCATCCCTAATCAAACTGTAAACTCCACGCACTGGCCCAACAACGGAATCCAATGTTCTGGATGAAGGGTTAGCTAATACCTCTTAATTCGGTGGCCTACTGCTCTCGTACAAAAAAGAGTATTTTATTTAGCCACTTCCATACAACTTGCTAAGTCAGTGATAGACAAAAATCAAAAGGCCTTCAGATGACGTGCCAACTGCTCCGTTCATACATGCTCCTTTGGTTTGACCAATCCTGGCTAATATTTGCGGTAGCATCAGCCTCCTTATAATCTACTAAAATAAAGATTTCATAATAATACTGAATAAATCAAGATTTTTTCATTTTATTTTAAACATCAATTAAAAGGATCAGAAAGAATAAGTTACAGGATACACAACTGATCAGCATAAAATACAAACACAATTAAAAAATTCAATATTAAAAATAGTTTCAAAAAGTCAGCATGGCAATAGAGACATTGCAATTGTGCGGGAAGTTCTGCTTACAGGTGCTTTGCCAATTCCCTTCAAATACCCAAATGGAAAAAAAGATGATTGTGGATATGAGATTGGCCCAGTTGTGGTGTGCTCTCTCTCTTAGATCCCTTCTTCAGAAGCAGGTTGGATATAAACTTTGCAGGACAGTGGGTCTTCAGGAGCATGGTTAAAGACTTTTGATTTAAACTTTTGTTAAAATGGTATAAAAGTTTTTGTGATGAAATCAGCGTAAATACAAAGATAATATGAACATGGCACTTTTTTTTTTTTTTATAAAAATAAATAAATAATTCTTAATCATGGACACTTACATGTCACTTATATCCAAATATTGATCAATGAGCCTTGCAAAAAATTTCTTTTTTTGTACCCTGACTCTGTATGTTCTGTTTAATATGACTACTCCTTGTCACACAAGCTGCGAGAAATCTGTATCAGTGTCTTTTTCTCATTATATGTTTGATATATTTAGAATACCTGTGGTATTTACCAGCTTGTTTCTCAATGTGCAAATGTCTTTGTCGTGTTCTTGGTTTGTAGTTTGAGGCCAAGGCTAAAATAAAGCTTTCTCTATGCTGCCATGGTAATCTGTCTTCTGTTATCATGTCTTTGAAACTCCCACTCTTCCTCCTCCATCACAGAATGTTTATTCAGCTACTTTGTTCCCAGGTGTTGTCTCAGCACTGGTACTCAAAATCGCTTGCATCTTTTTTGTCTGCACAGCTCTGAGCATCATGACAAGAGTATACAGTATGTATGATGTGTGTGTAGACAATAGATAGAGTTTGATGGTGAGATGGTGTGTTAAAACCGCCAGAAAGACTGTTGTGACACAAAGGAATAACAACTTTATTGCAGCCTGCAACAAACAGTAATTAAATCTAGAGTAAACTGACATTTCATAACTCAAATAAATTTCAACACTGTATCTATTCTCAGTAGTGCATAAAGGGCATTACTGCATTGTTTAACATTTGATATGACTAGATAACATAATATCCATAATATCCAAATGATCACAAGTCATCCCTCATACTGAGCTGTTCGATTACAGCAGACTTTCCATGTATGTAGCCTAATACATTACAATAAATAAATATTTTGTAATGAATTGTCATCAGTACTGAAGGCAATCCCAGTCCAAAAAATGCAACATGAAATCTTAGATTTGTATTCTCAGTGACACTGATTGAGATCCTTTTAATCCCTAAACGAGTCATAGTCTGATAACATTCAGACAAAACAATAGGTCATTCGGAACTTTCACGATAAAGGTTTACAACCCAACATACAGTATGGCATAATCCATACTGCCTTTCGTTGTATTTAAAATTTAGCTTTTCTCAAAATTAATGTAATTATATTTTCTAAGCTGTAGTCAAAAATAGCACTAGCACTGACACTTTTTAGGAAAGGCAAAAATTGTGGTTTCACTTTATTTTGATGGTCCCTTTAGCACAATCGGTTGTCTATAGTAACATTGCACCTACACGTCTACTAACTCTCATTAGAGTTTTAGTAGAGTATTAGTAGACTGTTAGGGTTAGAATAAGTTGACATGTAGTTGAAAAGTTACTTGTAGTCAACAGAATGTTCAAAAGGGACCATCAAAATAAAGTGTTACCAAAATTGTATCCTTAGACATGGAAGAGCATTCAGCACATCTGGCTGCAAGTCAGGACTGTGTTAATATTCACTTTAACCGAACAGTTCTTTTTGTCTTGTTTCCTTGTGGCAGCCATAATTGGGGTCAATGTCCTCTTTTTGCTATTTTCGCCACCTTCTCTGTTCAATTGCCTTATTATCTCTCAGGTTTGCAGTTCACACCTGCCTGTCAAGATGAAATTTCCTTGTGATTATTAATTAGCTGCACACACGGGCAGGCAGGTAATGAGCTAGAAGGAAAAGCATCCAGACCACATAAAAAGGAAGAATTTTTCCATGTTTCTGTCACGGTTCATGAATTCACTGTTTCCTTCTTGTCTCGTGTACTTGTTGTTATGTGTGTGTGGGCTTTTTGTCAAGGCGGAGAAATGCGTTTTTCATGCACAGTCTGTTCCTTTCCTAGGGTACATTGTGTCGTCTGAGGGAATACGTATGGATCCTGACAAGGTTAAGGCTGTGGTGGATTGGCCAAGTCCAGATTCCCGTAAGGCCCTACAGAGGTTTCTGGGGTTCGCCAATTTCTACCGGCGGTTTATTCGCAATTTCAGCCAACTAGCCTCACCTCTGACTGCCTTGACCTCCCCCAGAACTACGTTCAGGTGGTCAGACGCAGCTGAGGCTGCGTTTGCCAAACTGAAGGGCTGCTTTGTTTCAGCCCCCATCCTCGTTGCCCCTGATCCAGCACGTCAGTTCGTGGTGGAGGTCGACGCGTCAGAGGTGGGGGTAGGTGCAGTGATTTCCCAACGTTCTCTCACAGACGACAGGATGCATCCGTGCGCGTTTTTTTCTCATCGTTTGTCCCCTGCCGAACGCAATTATGACATTGGTAACAGAGAGTTGTTGGCAGTCAAGTTAGCGTTGGAAGAATGGCGTCACTGGTTAGAAGGGTCGGGGGTGCCTTTTATCGTCTGGACCGACCATAAGAATCTGGAATACATTAAGACTGCCAAAAGATTGAACTCCAGGCAGGCTCGGTGGGCACTTTTTTTCGGACGTTTTGATTTTACTCTCTCGTACCGCCCGGGTTCTAAAAACATCAAACCCGATTCTTTATCGCGCATTTTTGATCGTTCCGAACGCCCGTCTACTCCCGAGTGCATTTTACCGGAGACTCTATTCATCTCCACACTCGTATGGGAGGTCGAATCGAAGGTCAAGAAGGCCTTAGAAGGGGTAACGCCTCCGCCTGATTGTCCACCGAACCGTTTATTTGTACCGGAGGGATTACGGTCTGACGTTATTCAGTGGGGGCATTGTTCCAACGTGGCTTGTCATCCAGGAGTTAGTCGTACCAAGTTTTTGGTCAAGCAACGATTCTGGTGGCCGCTTATGGCTCGTGATGTCCACAGTTTTGTTTTGGCTTGCTCTGTTTGTGCCATTGGTAAGACCTCCAATCGACCCCCAGATGGGTTACTTCAACCGCTGCCTGTCCCTTCGAGACCCTGGTCCCATATTGCGCTAGATTTTATCACCGCCCTCCCGGCCTCTCGAGGCAACACGGTAGTTTTGACCGTGGTGGACCGGTTCTCGAAGGCGGCCCATTTTATTCCCTTGCCCAAATTACCTTCAGCCAAGGAGACAGCGTTGATTGTCGTTGACCACGTCTTTCGCTTACATGGCCTCCCGACAGACGTGGTTTCCGACAGAGGACCCCAATTTGTGTCCAAATTTTGGCAAGAGTTTTGTAAATTATTGGGAGCGACTGTCAGTCTGTCCTCAGGGTTTCATCCCCAGAGCAATGGTCAAACTGAGAGAGCCAACCAAGATTTGGAGAGGTCGTTGCGATGTTTGGTCTCCAAGAATCCTTCCTCATGGAGCCAACAACTGTCAATGGTGGAGTACGCCCACAATACGTTACCAGTGTCATCTACGGGCCTGTCTCCGTTTGAGTGTAGTGTAGGTTACCAGCCACCAGTTTTTTCTAGTCTGGAATCCGAAGTCGCGGTCCCCTCTGCCCACGCCTTCGTCCAGAGGTGTCACCGCACTTGGACTAGAGCCCGTGAGACTCTACTCCAGGTGGGGGCGCGCACCAAGGCCAAAGCCGACCGCCACCGGTCTAGGCCTCCCGTATACGTCGTTGGTCAAAAAGTGTGGCTTTCTACCAAGAACATTCCTCTCCGCTCCGTCTCTAATAAACTTGCTCCCAAATTTATCGGCCCGTTCACTGTCACCAAGATCATTAGTCCGGTGGCAGTCCGCCTCAAACTCCCTCCAGTGTACAGGAGGATTCATCCCGCCTTTCATGTTTCCAAAATAAAGCCTGTGTTTCGTTCTTGTATTAATCCGCCTGTCCCGGTTCCCCCCCCCGCCGCGGCTCGTAGAAGGGGAACCTACATATTCGGTTAACCGTATTCTGGACTCAAGGCGGAGGGGACGCGGTTTCCAGTACTTGGTGGACTGGGAAGGTTACGGTGCGGAGGAGAGAAGTTGGGTACCTGCTAGAGACATCCTGGATCACTCCCTTATTGATGATTACAATCGACAGGTAAGGGAGTCTGGGGACGCCAGGAGGTGTTCCTAGGAGGGGGGGTACTGTCACGGTTCATGAATTCACTGTTTCCTTCTTGTCTCGTGTACTTGTTGTTATGTGTGTGTGGGTGTGTGCGAGTGGGCGTTACCGCTCTGATCAGTGCATCAGCGATCCAGCTGATCTCACTCTCATCACCAGCTGCAGTCAATCCATTCACCTATAAAATCTCACTGCACTTGTCTCTCTTTGTCAGATCGTTGTTTGATGTCTCCCGTGTGTGTGTATCCAGTCCCCGTCGGAGTTTCAGTTCGTGTCTTGGTTTCCTGTTCTGTGTTCAACTGGTTTTCGTTCGTCATCTGGATTTCATCACGATTCATCATCACGCCACTTCATCACCGGATTGCTGACCATCTTGTCCCTGCGTCACCAGCCTGATAGTTACCTGTACATCATTTACCTCAATAAAGAGTTTTACTTGCATTATTGCTTCCGTCTCATTGAGCGTGACAGTTTCATTCATCCGAGTGAATGGTAAATCTCACACTGAGATATGATTAATCAAAAACACATGCAATTACTGCTGTGTTAGCGGCGCTGTCAGGGAAAGCTAAGCAATTCTCTCTGCCTGAACGCTTAGTTCTCAAGCACTTATTTTCGTTTCATCTCTTAAAAAAAGACTCCCATTGAGGAAATCCCAGTGGAGAGAGAGAAAAAATTGCCAGATCGCAAGAGGAGATGCTATGTTTTTATGAGGGTCAGTCTGAGTCAACAAGTCTCTCCTGGTCACACACACTGTCATTGTAGCGGTTATGAGATTCTGTCTCCACACTGCTCATTTCTGTGGTTAGACTGTGTAAGGATTGATCCTGGAGAGACATAAGGTCAAAGTAATGTCTTGTGAGGGACAGAATCTGTGTGTTTGTGTGCAGTATTTCATTTATAAGTCATATCTAGTGCCCATCTCTGAAACCTTGGTCAAATCAGGGGTGATGTATGTGTTAGCTCATGTGAGAGGCTCCTGGGCCTTATCTCAAGACCGATTACAGTGTCAGGAGATATTAAGCTAGAGATCTCTCATTGGGTCTGTCCAATCTCACAGGGTTTTAAGAAACAATTCTAACAATCTAAAAGAAAACTGCACTCCCAACAATAAAATATTTGAATTACTGACAGCCTTTCACTCTTACTTTCTGTCAATACCTGTCATTGAGGATGTTCTAAAAAATTGTCTTCCTTTTCTTTTCTACTGTCTGCTGGCATCTTGACTGCAGTGACTCATACTGGCCTTGGTAATGAACAGATGTAAATTTCCATTAGTTGCTTTATTATTCAATGTCAATACAGCAAATGATGACTGATCCATGTTTTTAGGAAAATTTACACACACAGAATATATTTTATTGCATGAGAATCCTCTGCAAAAGGTTGCTCCTCTTTTAAATAAACAAGTGTACACCTTCTGACTTACCTCCTCAAAAGTAATAAAAGAAAAATTCAAGGCTCATTCATAAATCATGTTTCACTGTATAAACACCTCGGTTTAGTTCAGCAATTTACTGCTCAATTTATACCAGCATATTTGTACTATGCACACGCTGGCAGAGAGGCCTTATAACTTTGAGATGAGATTCAAGCCATCATCAGATCTCATTACACTTCTAACATAGTGATTCAAAGCTTTTTTTCTAATAGTGTACCTTTAAAAGGTGGAAGAAGAAAAGAAAGTGAGAATAAAATGCTGAATTTTCACCTTAGACATAAGTGGTAAAAGAAGAGCAGCTATGTTTCATATGGATGGACACTCCTCTTCGCTTCAGTATGAGACAGAGTTGGAGGATTCGCTGTCAGCCAAATAGACTCTTTAAACACACACACACACACACACACACACACACACACACACACACACACACAGACACGCACACACACACACACACACACACACACACACTGCTTCATGGTGCCCACTGCATACACTCTTAGAAGAAAAGGTTCTATATAGAACCTTAAAAGGTTCTATCAGGAAAAAGGTTCTATATGGAACCTTTTAGGGGTTCATTCATTATCATTTGTTTTGTCCTTTCCGGATTAAATATTTCATATTATTGACAAACATCAAGACCCTAAAATGTAAAAATGTAATTCACATAAAAAAGTCACCCATGAATACTGAAAAAAAGCACACCCAAAGTGCATAGAACTAGTAATTTATTTATATTAACAAAAATAATTACTATTACTGAAAGAATGCTACTGTAATTTCAAGTATTCAAGGCTTTAAATGTACAAATCAACATTAAAACAACCATTTAAAAAATATCTCATAAATAATGAAAATAGAGTTTCACCTACATCTACATAATACAAAATAAGTCCATAAAATGTACAAAATTACATTAATCTATCACTAATAAATAATGCAAATATACAGATTCATCTAAATTCCCATCAGTGTTAGAACAACATCAAGTCACTCAAAACTACAAATCCATATTAATATAACTCACAATGGAAATATACAGATATAGAAGTACTTCAAATCTACAAATTCATATTAATATCACTCATAAAGAATGTGAATGCATAGATTAAAATTCAGATCAGCATTTCAGAACATCTAGTACTTCAAATCTACAAATTTACATTAATATCACTCATAAAGAATTGTAATTACAGATTCAAATTCAGATCAGCATTTCAGAATAACATCAATCGCCTCATATTTACAAATTTACATTAGCACTATTCATGACATATCAAAGTATTATGATAATTGATTATACATTTTGAGCACTGGGACAGACAGTTTTTTTTTTTAGCTGCTGGAGAGTTTAAACAGGTAGTGCTCAACAAAATTCATTGTGTGAGTGATGTGCTTGGGGTATTCCACACTGAATACGAAATAAGTAGCAAAGAGGCACTCCATTGCCTCCATCACTGGTTGATGGTTTGGAACCATTTGCAGACATCATCTGTAATCTTGAAAAGGAAAACAGAAAGTTACTATTAATTTCACATCATGTACATGTCACTACTTTATTAACCTCTTAGTCTACCATGAAAAAAAGTAAAGTTGTATTCTGTAAATGTAAATATTAAACTATCCCTTTAAGCTGTGTGTGCTCAGCCGAACCCTGGCCTGCTTCCAGTTCCTTAGACACCACTTGACTTGAACATAAAATAATCATTCCTAAAGTTTGAAAAGGTTGAAGTGAATCACAATAGTGTTCACATTAGGCTGTTTACAATTATCTAGCATCATAAAAGCATTCTGAGCCGAAGTGCGAGTACATTTAACCACTAGCACTAACCAGGGGCGGTTCTAGGATTTCACCTTTAGGGGGGTCGATCAGTAAACAAGAGAGAATGATAAACTTTACTGAAGAAGCAGCACTGGCCTGATCATTCAGATAGCTGATTATAGTTTTAGGGGGGCTGAGACTAAAAATATGGGGGTTGAAGCCCACCTAAAAAGGGTCTAGAATCGACCCTAAGCTGAACGCACAAGCGCTCTGTTCTGTTCTGTAGGGCTGTTCTTCATGACCATTTGAGTGTGCGGTCAAAAACTAGCTTAGAGCACTATCTGCAGTTAAAAACTAACTTAAGCTTAGGATCAGAAAACACAAAATGTAACAGTTTGCAACAAGCACAACACAACTTACCGATGTAAGGCAACTTGTGACACTGTCGCGGTTCAGGCTCTTTCGTGTTTTAGTGTAATCCGCTGTAGAAACATTGACAACTTCATTACTAATGGGTTTAAAGCTTATAACAAGTAAATTACTTTAAAAAATCGATGTATTTTTCTGACTTACCACAACAATATTTCCGTCAGACTGTCAATTTAAATCAGCAGACGAGGATCAGTCTCTTCTCGACCGTTGGAATTCAAAAACGTGACGTGCACTGCACTCGCGAGACAGCGCTGCGTGAATATGCTCGCGCAAATGCAAACAAATTGTTTACTTTGTAAAATTAATGAAAATAATGAGTTTATTACTTCTTTTTGTTTATGTTTGCTGTTCAACAGATAAAAAATTTAAATCCATAATGCAAAATTGTTTAGTTGTGGTACAATAATTTCACATAAATGACAAAGAATGAAATGAAAGAGCAGCAAACAAGGCTAAGACAAGACAAAAGCCTATTCAGCTATAAATGGCTTAGAATGAGCCCTTATGTATGTTTTCCTTATGTATTTCTTGTTATGATGATAATGATGATGATGATGATGACGACGATAAGGTCAATAAAGGGGTATAATATATCAATATAGTGTGATATAACTAAATCGTCTGCGATAATATCGTATTTTTTGTTTTAACGATGTGCGCTTTAACATTATCAAGTATATTTCAAAAACTAAACAAATCGTGCCTACAGAGTGCACGCATCCAGGCTAATGTAAAGTTACATGATGAAGTCTATACTAGTGCGCGTGTGCATTTTGATATATTTCTGTGGGTACTAGTGCGTTCTTTCACTGCATTATTCAGTGTATTCAAATGCATTTATGAATGCATGTGAATGATCACAAAATTCAAGATATGGGGGTTAGAAAATGTATATATTTACATAATTTTATGTAGTTAATCAATATCACACGAAGAGTGCCATTTCAGTTTTTCTCCTCCAAAAATCAGCATGATTAAAATGTGATATTAAGTTACTACAACAGTTTAATAAACAATAATTTAATTACAACTACAAAATGTTGCCGAATAATGTAATATATGAATAAACAGCCTAAAGAACCTTTGTGCCAAAAGGGTTCTTTCTTGTCATTATAGAACCTTTTTAGCATAAAAGGTTCTTTGGAGTTGAGTAAAGAACCCTATGGTTCTATATAGAACCCCAATGAACCCTTTTTTCTAAGAGTGTACTAACGGCTTGGAAAGCCCTGGAGAGCCAGACCCCAGAACAAGCTATTTATCTTCACTGGCCTTCACATTTCTCTCTGTCCTCCTCTCTTCTTATTCCTTTCATCTGATATCGTAATTCTTGTTGCTTCATTTCATCTCTGTTGTTCTCAGTGTGTTTTTAAAATTCACCCTTTGGTCTAGTAATTTTCTATAATGTGGCCAAACATAATGACCACATATGCTGCTCACAGGCCCACTTACATAATGGTCCTCCATGTTACAGGTCAACGTTTTTCAAATGCAGAGAGACAGAGGAAACGGGAGACAGTAACTGTCCATGGATTACACATTAGTGACCGACCCCTAACCACTGATGTGCTTGTGATGGATCAAAGGGCGCACTTCTCACCTGTGGCAATTTTTTAAATGTTTGGCCAACATTGTGTTTGGTGCTTTGGTAAGAGGAATGCAAAAGTGTTTATCTTCATAAGCTTTGGGTTTAGATTTGCATTAGCTAAGTTTCCATCCACCTATTTTTATGCACATTTTGGGACAGGCTATCGCATAAAAAACTGCTGGATGGAAATGCCAAGATGCACATAAATTCGACAAATCTGCATAAAAAAACTTAAATATGTCATTTGAGTCGAATAAATGCTTCCACCGATAAGAAGACGTGCATAATCTAAGATGGAAACACATTTACCGAATAAATTCCTCAATGCAGATAAAAAAAATCAGTAATACTTTAGTATTTTGTTCCGTCATTAATGAATAACTACACTGGAACAAATAAGTAACACAATATTAACACTCTAGTAACTACTATTAACTAACAAGAAACTCTGATTAACTAATTAAATAACAGTTATTGTGTTTCGTTTGCACAACCTGAGATGCAAGTAATTTATTAGATATAAAAAATATGATATACAGTGGCTTCTCCTACTTCTTAATGATATTTAACGGCAGTTTATCAGGAAGTGATTATTTTGTTCTCTTTGACACACTGGATGGAAACGCTGCTTTATTCGCAAATGTTTTATGCGATATTCCAATTTTGTACACAAGTTAAATTCGCAAATTTGGATGGAAACAGCTTATGTGAGCAAGACTGCATGAAATGATCACAATCCATTCTTGTTTTAATTATATGCTGACAAGAGTAAGTTGACAACTCAGTTGTGATAAATCCATTGTTATCAAATTCAAAGAGCTTCTAGAACATTTAGACATACAGCACAAGTAGAGAGATCCTCCCCCACCACCCAGTAATTAAAATTAACATTTCATGTTTGTTTTAAATGGATCTTTCCTAAATATCAGGTTATTAATTGTTAGTTTCTTAAGTTAATTTAATTTAGGTACTTATTGTCTTTAGAAACACTTGACTTGATTACAACAAAGATTGCTGTTTATTAATTTAGCCTATATCACACAGTCAGACATTTTGCATATTCCCACAACGAAAATGAAGCTGGGGTGAAAGAAGTGAGTGATTGTGTACATGTTATTTCATAATAAAATTGAATCATCTTCAATTCGTGACTCTAAACACCATGAACAATGTGTCACTTTGACAAATCGCACACAACTCTGTCAACAATCCCACTATTATGTCTGTGCCTATACAATCATTTGTCAGTATGTTGCAAAAATGTTTATTTGTTTATTTATTTATTTTTTTGTGTTCATTTATAACAACAACTAATTGAAATGTGTATAAGACACTGACATTGCTTCAAAAACAATAATACAGGAAAAAGAATATATTGTATATCTTTCATTTAAATCAATATTAATATGTTGCTCAGCTTGTCAAACATAACAGTTATATTGGATCATTAGTAAGAAAAATCCTCCATAAACACTGCAAGTTTGGTGGCAGGTGTGGAGGTGCACTTTTAATTTATATGCTAAAACCTAGTTAACTCACAGATAATTAAATTTTTCAAGTTGAAAAAGTTGCACTTTTTTTCACTATGTAACAGAGTTCAGTATGTAGGGAAGGAAGAGGACAGGGTCGGCTTGTGGAGACTGGGGGTATTTAATCAAAATAAACAAAATAACAAAACAAAGTCGCGCACACGGCGCTGCAGCATTCAAACTCAGTCCAATAAAGCCGTAATCACTCAAGACGTCCTCTCGCTCTCCGCATTCAACGTTGTAGCATTTCCAAAACTTTTTCCACTGTGCTGCTGGTAGCACGATCACCCACGGTCTCCCGCTTGTCTATCTCTCTCTCGTGGTCTTGTTTCCTCTTGGCTTTTATCCGGTCTCAGTTAACCCACTTACACCGCACCTGTCTCTCGATCCTCTCTCCCGTCACAGACCTTGCTGAACCACGCCTCACTTGCAACATACAACTCGGTCTCAATATGGTGCTGAATGAGATTTGTTCGACCAGGTAGGGGCGAGAACACGTTGGCAAATTCTGCCTGCAACCTGGCTATGTGAGTAATCTGGGACGGTGAAAGATGATCTCCTCCTGAGTTTTCCAGCGCAAGAGATGGAATTTTAATATTCGCCTCTGGCCCGAGATCTTCTTCTGCACTAATCACCGTTGCCAGCATTACTGACTCTGCCTCACTCCACTTTTTAAGGAGGTTGAGGTGATAAATTTGACGTGCCCCGTTCCTATCCGTTCGAAGTACCTCATAATTGAGATACACGACTCGCTGTGTGACCTCAAAGGGCCCTTGCCACTTCGCAAGTAATTTGGAACTTGATGTAGGAAGCAATACAAGGACTTTATCTCCTGGTGAAAATTCAGTTTAGTTCCCCTATTGTATAACTGGGTCTGTCTGTCCTGAGCCTGTAACAAATTCTCCATCGAGAGCCGCCCCGAAGTGTGGAGTTTTATTCTCAGGTCCAGGACATACTGAATTTTGTTACGACTCTCCGAAGGTCCTTCCTCCCAAGATACCTTTAGAACATCCAACACCCCACGGGGCTGACAACCATAAAGGAGCTCGAAGGGGGAAAACCCCGTGGAGGCTTGCGGGACCTCGCACACAGCAAACAACAGGGGTTCCAACCACTTGTCCCAATTTTTGGCATCTTCGTGAACAATTTTAGGAATCATGGTCTTTAATGTGTGATTAAACCATTCCACCAGAACGTCCGTTTGTGGGTGATAGACTCCTGGTGCAAATCGATTTAATGCCCAATAACTCGTAAAGTTCACGTAATGTATGTGACATAAACGCCATGCCCTGATCAGTGAGGATCTCTTTCGGTATCCCCACTCGATTAAACGAAGAGAAGAAAAAATGGGAGAAGAAGAAAAAGAGGAAGAGATAGAGAGATATTAGGTAGGGTTTTGTCGACCCTGGAGCACGCCACCATCTGGTTCACCGCTAGCTGAATGGCTGAGTCCAGTGACGTCGGTCGGTGGCACTGGACCCACTCCGCTGTCTTCCTTGGCAGACGGGCGATAAACTGCTCCAGTACCACACGGTCGATGATCTTCCCGATGTCGCTTCCCTCAGCCAGTAGCCACTTGCGGCAAGAGTCCTGGAGCAGTTGAGCCATAACGAAGGGCTGGATCTGAACGAGTACCTTGAATCAACACTCCTGGTCGTTCCGCATTTCCAGCAGCACCTGGTGTTGTTCTTGGTGGAGGACCGCGAGGGATGAAATCACGTCCGCAAGCGTGAAGCTGACGGATTCTGCATATTGGTGGCGGCTTCCGTCTTCCTTCCCGGGTTTCGGTACCAGTGTAACAGAGTTCAATATGTAGGGAAGGAAGAGGACAGGGTCGGCTTGGGGTATTTATTCAAAATAAACAAAAAAACAAAACAGAGTCGAGCACACGGCGCTGCAGCATTCAAACTCAGTCCAATAAATCCGTAATCGCTCAAGACGTTCTCGCGCTCTCCACTCTCTTTCCACTGTGCTGCTGGTAGCGCTATCACCCACAGGTTTCCCGTTTGTCTCTCTCTCTTGTGGTCTTGTTTCCTCTTGGCTTTTATCCGGTCTCCCCACACCAATTACTCAAACAAGACACAGGTGTTTGTCATTGTTACGTTCCACGTGTATTTGTGTGTTTCTTTTGCTCTCTGTGTCTCCATTCAATCTTTTTAGGTGGCGATTGTTTATTGGCTACGTGTTGTCATTGCGGGCACGCGTCAGCAGCTGTTCCACTAATCCACTGCTGCGCTGCTGGGTTTAAAAAGCCCATTCATGAGAAGGAAGACAGATCCTCACCAGATCTCACCCAACTTGCGCGCACAGAGATGTTTTGTTGACCACTGTTTAGGAATGTCTGCGAGCTTATAGCTCACGCAACTTGAGTAACACTCCCCTGAGTTTATGGGTTATTGTTAATGTTTTCATATGCCTAGTTTACGTGATTTGAGAAACACTCCTGTAAGTTTGTTAAAATGGGCGCTGCATTTGTTGTTAGTGTAGCTGACTTCTAAACGAGTGAGCAGTTGTTCATTACATCTAGAGCATTGAGTATTGAGTACTGAGTTAACTCTACTGATCGCGGAAGTGTCACTAACGGGAGGTAGGATTTTTTCTCTGTTAATTAGGCGTGGAGAGTTCGCCATTAGTGTACTTTTGTTTTTAGTTAGTATAGTTTGGTTAAGGCGGCGTATCCGCCGAAGAATTCGGTTTTGTTTCTACATTTTCTTTTGATAGTTAGCTTAGAGGGACGACTAAACTAAGATATTACATTTATGTTTTTATTATTTCATTGGTTTGGCAACACTCTTGTTTTTTTCCTTGTTTTGTATTAATCTTTATTTTTGATCATGTTGTTGATATTATCTTTCATTCATTGTGAATAAATGTCTTAACGTCTTAAACGTTTAAGTGATGTTTCCTGGTTGTTTTTCCTGCCTTCACTCACAGCAACAGTGTCTCACATCAATGTTACGCAATCATCCCCTTTTACAACTTTCTTCTTAACCCACTTACACCGCACCTATCTCCTGATTCTCTCTCCCGTCACAGACCTCGCTGAACCACGCCTCCCTTGCCACACACTAGTTCTCCAATTTGCACACCTTTTATGAACAGGCTTGCATTATGCCATTTACAGCATGACTGAGCAATCACAGTGACATATCACATTCATATCACTCTTTAGGAGCCCAATGAAGGTCTGGAAAAAATATGCTGGTTTACAGTGTGGTTTACATTATTTTGTGCTGTTGATTATTTTATCATCCAAAAATTATCATCCCAACTGCCTCCCTTGCCTCCTCATCAAAAATACCTATGCATGAAAGTACACTATTACCTTTAAGTTAAAGCTAACGTTGAATGGGATGAGGATGTGAAAAAAGTCAGGTTACACTTTATTTTTATGGTCCACTTTAAACATTCTACTAACTATAAGTAACTTTACAGGTGAGGAAACACAGGTAGGTAACTGGAGAGTCTTACAAGGAGAACACTGGAGGAATACAAGGAGATCTCAGAAGTATAATTGAGAATCCACAGGAGACAACTTCAGGTAAGTAGAGCGGATAGGAAGATCAGGCAAGGAGTCAGTAGTCCACATTGGAGGCCAGACGATGAGTGACAGAGTAGTGTGTGCTCTTATACTGTGATGAGTGAGCTGATGAGTGACAGGTGCTTCGAATTCTAGTGAGAGTTGAGTTTAAGTTTATTCACAATACCACTTCAAACATTACAATAATGCAGTTGGGGGGTATAGAATCAATTGGGTAGAGTGAATGGGTCCCCCAAGGAAGCTAGGAAAGCTTATAGGTGGGGGCCCTTTTATGAAAGGGTAGTGGTACAGACAAAGGTATACACAGTGACCACCTGTAACCAGATGATGATGAGTAAATGCACGCAAAAGCGCACCAGGACATACATAACATTACATACACATACACATACAATCATACACATACATCCCAGTAGTCCATGAGAAAACAGTTTTATATTAGATATAGGTTAATATGAAATGATTTTTTAGTTGTCTTTTGAAGTTGGAGATAGAGGGCAACACTTTGAGGCCATCATCAATCCCGTTCCAGATCTGCGGCCCCCTACAGACAACACTCATACTGGCGCGCACATGTCAGCGACATTTTCCTGATATAAGTGGTTTGATTCTCGTTTGGTATGTGTGCTGGGGGCTGGAGATAGGAACAAGACTACTCAATCTAGAGTTCAGCCTGTTAACAATTTGAAACATAAGGCAGGCATTATGATATTCATTTAGCTCAGCTAGTCTTAGTAACTCAAAGCGGTGGAATCCTCTATGGGTGGGGGAATTTATCTCTGACCAGGACAGAGCCCGTATGACTTTCTTTTGCAAGGATACAAGTTTTTTAAGACGACTTGTGAAGGTGTTGCACCATGTCACATTACAGTAGTTAAGGTGTGGTTCAAAGAGAGTTTTGTACAACGTGAGAAGGGCAGACAGAGGAAAGAAATGTCTGATCTTATAGAACAAGCCAACATACTTTGACAGTTTGTTTACAAGATGGTCGATATGACATTTAAAGTTGAGAAAGTCGTCAATGAGGACCCCCAGGAATTTAGTGGAATACACTCTTTTTATCTCCTGCCCATTAGTTTTAATCAGGCAGTGATCAGTGTTTTTCATTTTTTTTATTTTGCTTGATTTGAATAAAATGAAATTTGTTTTGCTGACATTTAATGACAGTTTGTTACATTTAAACCAGGAGTCAACTTTGGTTAACTCTGAGTTTACTATATCTTGTAGAATAAGTGGGTCCCTGTGTGATGTAAACAAATTTGTGTCGTCAGCAAAAATGATTTTATGAAATATTTTAGAGGAATTTATAAAATCATTTATATATAGAATGAATAAGAGTGGCCCAAAAATGGAGCCCTGGGGGACCCCAAATATTATGGGCTTACAAGAAGAGTTATGATCATCAACATGGACATTCTGTTCCCTCTCATATAGATAACTTCTGAACCATTCAAGTGCTAGACCTCTGATACCATAGTGATGCAATTTGTGCAATAAAATATCAAAGTCAATGGTATCAAAGGCTTTTGATAGGTCCAAGAAAATACCAACATCACATTTTCCCTCTTCAGTGCAGTCATTAATTTGTTCTATTAGGTTGAGTATTGCCATACAGGTTGTGCTCTTTTTTCTAAAACCGTATTGAGAGGGAACAAGAATATCTAGTTTATCAAGATAGCCACTGAGTCTATTGTATACTACTTTCTCCATTACTTTAGAGAAAGTGGGTAGAATTGATATGGGCCGGTAATTGCTCATATCATTTCTGTCGCCCGATTTAAAAATTGGAATTATCTTAGCCATTTTTTTTTATTTTCGGTACAGTGCCAGTACGTAAAGAAAGGTTGATGCAATGAGCCAGTGGCTCTACAATGACGTTCGCAATGGCCTTCATGATCTTACTACATATTCCATCTACACCAGCGGTGTATGAGCTCCTCAAGTCCAAAATGATCTTGAGGAGTTCAGTACTGTCTGTTGGTATCATGAAAAATTAATGAATGTAGCTACCAGAAAGAAAATGCTTGAAGGTGACACCTTGGGGTTGATTTATCTTTTTAGACAGATTTACACCTATTGAGGTGAAATGATTATTAAAACTCTGTGCAAGATCAGCTTTGGCATCACCAAGGTCAGGTAGAGCAGTAGGTTTATGTCTCCTGTTGAGGACTTCATTTAACACATTCCATGACCTCCTGCAGTCCCCCTGTGCAGCTTTTAAGAGTTCTGTGTAATGACTTCTTTTGCTCTTTCTTATGATCTGCGTTAATTTATTTTTATAGGAAATATATTTCTCTTTATTTAAGATAGAAGGATTTTTCATGTAGGATTTGTAAAGCCTACTTTTATATTTAATAGACTTTAAAATTCCCTTTGTAATCCAAGGGTTCTGGAGGGTAGTGCTGCATCTTCTCAGGGATTGTGTCCTTGATAGAGTCTTGAATGATCTTTATCAGACTGTCATATGCAGCATCAGGAGTCCCACTGTCATAGACAGAGTCCCATGACTTGGCCTGTAAGTTAACAGTTAGGTGCTGTAAGGTTCTCTCGTTAAAGATTTTAGATTTAATTTTAGAGAGTGGAGGAGAGAATGATTTACCAGAGTCAAAAAATATTGCAATGGGAAAATGGTCTGTGATGTCAGACTGCACGACTCCCGTCTCCAGCTTGGTGTTTTGAATATTAGTAATGATATTGTCAATAATCGTTTTGGATGTCGGTGTAACTCTAGTAAATCTATTAATGGTGGGGAAGAAAGAGGAGTAGTGCAATGTGTTCATGAAGTCATGTTTTGCCCCATCTTCCTTGGAAATATCAATGTTATAGTCACCAAGGAGTATACAGTCTTTTTTTAGCTTATTCAGTTTATGTAATAGATCTTCCAGTTTACAGCAAAATGTGTCAAGAGCAGAGTCTGGTGGGCAATAGAGTACACCGACAATAAATGTTTTGTCATAATTGTTAATCTCAATGAATAAAGACTCACAGTGGTCATCCTCTAAATAAAAATCACAGGTATTTACTTGGAGACTGCTCTTAACATAAAGGCAGACCCCTCCACCTGTTCTATTTGGTCTGTTCTTAATGTGTAGATTGTACCCATGGAGGTTAAGTAAATCGGCATTTGAAAAGTCATTAAGCCAGGTTTCACTACACCCAATAACATCAAAAGGACAGCTTGAGTTAGACAGTAGAGAGGCTAAATCAGAATGATGTTTGTTTAGGCTTCTGATGTTTAAATGTAACAGTGAATAATTATATATCATTTAATGGTTTTAAGTTATCAGGGTCAAAAACATTACAAGTAGTATTGCTACCCATATCAATGCAGTGCTGAGAATCTCCAACGATATTGAAATCATCAAAACCCATAAAATAAACAGTACAGATTGATCATGGACTTTTCTGGGATTACATTGAGACATTGACACGGCGGTAGCCGCAAACACACTCGGAGCAACCAAACACACGCACACACACACAACACACAACACACACACAAATAAGTATTCTAGTACCATTGTGTAAGCAATTTGTACCACGCCGCAGTCATCAGCGCCGACTCGCAAAAAAATAAATAAAAAAATGTAGCCTCTTGAAAATGAAAAGCAAAATGTCTCTCACCTCTCCGCCCTCCTGCCTGGATTTCAATACCCGTAAAGGGGAGTAGGCTATTGGAAACATTAAGTCATGATAGAGAGACTTTCGCCCGTAATCAGCAAAAGTAGAGGCAAACAGATCACCGCTGTCAATGGAAAATGGAATAAAATAGGAACTCTACTTCAAATGACAGTAAGCCGTAGCCTACTGGCCTGCCATCCTCGTCACAGGGATTTGGGCAAACCATGATCTTAGGTGTTCCGCGAGGGCAAGGAGACAATGAAGGCTTCAGCCTCAGCTACCGCGGGAAAGTGTTTCCTACCTCCCGGCTACAGCTTGATGTAAAGCCTGGCCGGGTACAGCCGGACCGGCTTGAACCCTCGCTCGTACAACTCCGACATGACCGCCTTGAACTCATTCCGCTGCTCCACAACCTCTGGAGGATAATCCTCAAACACAAGGATGGGATGGTCCCGGAATTTCAGCCTACCCCTCATGGTCCAGGCATGGCGGATGATCTTGTCCTTTACCTGGAACCTGAGGAGATGAATGATGACCGGTCTTGGCCGCTGGTTGGCTGGAGCGCGCGGTTCAAATGAGTTTCGTTCCGCTTTTGGCCAATAAACATTATAAAACATTTATCGAACTCTTGATATCGTTTTATCGAGAACGAATTATATCGCGATAATTATCGTTATCGTTTTATTGTCCAGCCCTATTCTACACTTACCTGATAGAGAAACCGAGCATGAAGAGATACTGAGGGCATATAAATCTAGGGTGGGTGTACACCCTGACAAGATTAAAAGCAAGACTTGCCTTCAAGGGCGGATGAACTCTTTGGAGTCAACGGCCGTACACCAAAATGGAGCTGGGAACCCATCAAGGTAATTGTACTGAGCACCGCTTTCTACTTTTGGCATTCCCTGCACCCGGACACTCTCGCAGATGTACTGGCTGTGCCTTTTCTCTGATCACGTGAGCTCCGGGTGAGAGAAGCCCCTGACAAGTGATAGGACCACCCAGGGTAGCTTTAAAGTCCTGGCGGCAAGTTCACAGTGACCAACTTGAATCGTCGACACGCGCAGAGGAAACCTGTGCCTGTAACTCACTCTTACAGAAAACAATGCCCAGAACGAGGTAGTAACCGGTATTAAGTCTGAATGATGGTGAGAACACTCAGGTGCCAGGGACCTTGTTCTAGAGTGGGAGGGGTTCCCAAACCTCATGGAAGCTACTGCCCGCTGAAGCTAGGCAGCCCCCGGCCAATAAGGTGCTCCACTCACCAAAGAGCTATCAGATGAGATGGTCTGATTAGTTTGAAACAATCACCTCAAACAACAAAACTCAGATTTTCTACCTGGAATGTCCGAACGATGATGACCGGAATGCCCACTGACAACGACCTTGACCCTGAGACAACATGTGCTAGGAAAACAGCTGTCATTGACACTGAACTTTCCAGGCGCAACGTGCACATTGCTGCTCTGCAGGAAACACGACTTGCGGGTGCAGGTACCATCAAGGAGAGGATGGTAGCTTCTGGTTTGGAAAGCCCGCTGATGAACCACGTCTCTATGGCACAGATTTTTCTGTAAACAATACCATAGTTAACAGCATACAGACACCAGTTGCTGTTAGTGACAGAATCTCAGTCATGAAGCTCAATACACGACAGGGTACCATTAAAATCATCTCTGCTTATGCTCCGACGCTGGTTGCTGACCCTACTGTCAAGGATCACTTCTATTACAACCTTGAGAGTGCTTTGGACCCCTCGTCTGACTCTGAACGTGTTGTGCTCTTAGGAGACTTGAATGCTTGAGTTGGAGACGACCATCAAGCCTGGCCTGACTGTATTGGGAAGTTTGGTATTGGTCGTAGGAACGAAAATGGTCAATGTTTATTAGAGCTCTGCTGTAAAAATAATCGGTGTATCACAAATACCATCTTTCCAGCGAAGAGACATCGTAAAATTACATGGTGTCACCCAAGATCCAAGTCATGGCATCAGCTGGACTTTATCATAGTAAGACAGAAGCAGAGGAGGGAGGTGCTCAACACACGCACCTATCACAACGCAGACTGTGACACAGACCACAGTCTAGTTGTGTCTACAATGCAGCTGCAGCCAAGGCCCTACTATCACCAGGTTAACCCTAAAACCGTATTCTGGACAAATGTGGGCAAAATAATTTTGATTTATTTTAAAAAAATACTTCCCTTGATCTGAGCGGTACAAGACTTGGCTACTTTTCCTAAGTTTGCCTCCTGAACACACACAAATTTTTTGGACTCAATTCTACAATGTTAAGTGGGTGAAAAAAAAAAACTCCTTAATCCTGTATTTGGGTCAAAAATGGGCACCCATAGAAATGAATGGGAAAAACTGTAATTTAGAGCATTCTTCTTGTTTTTTTGTAAAAATAAATCAATAGATCCAATACAATGCATATCTAACATACACACAAATGAAGGGCTGATCCTGTACAACATTCTCATCATGGCAAAAACTCACACTCATACACACACACACACAAACAATGCATTCAATGAGCCGAGCTGGGCTTTTATATATACATATATATATATATATATATATATATATATATATAAAAACTCACACACACAAAAACAAATAATTGAATGAGCCAATGTCTGACCATGTTTTTTGGTATGATCCAATCATCCACCTGGCTCATCACCCTCTCTCTCTCTCTCTCTCTCTCTCTCTCTCACACACACACACACACACACACAAAAACAATGCATTCAATGAGCCTATGACAGAGCTGGGCTTTTTTTTTTTTTTACTAAAAATTATTTTACTAGTTATTTTATGTATGTTCTTACCTGTTTGGTACTAATTAGTTATTTAAATTTGATGTTTTGTGTTTGAAATAAATGATAAATGATCTACTACTTTGTCTTTTCCTTATAGCATGGTCATATTTATCTAAGCATATTTTGGCATCTTTGTATAGTCTCACCTAACACAGATATATATTTTTTTAAATTACAATTTTAACTTGTGATAGTCAAAAACTTAAGAGGTCAAATTCATTTTATACAGTGGTTCATAGAGTTCAGCCTTTATATGCAGCCATTAAGTACTATAGCCATCTAGTGGCTATTGATATTATTGTTTTTTTGTTAATTTAATACCAAAATAATACACCAGGTGACAGCAAAGGCACTTCATCTTTAGGTTTTAGCTCTAAGAACTTATTGGAATGATATTTTAATGTAGTTAAAAAAATATAAAAAAACCCCCATAAAAATAAGCATAATTTACATAGAAAATATGGTACTTTTTTAAGTAAATAAATTCAAAAATACCCCCAAAATAAAAAAAACACCATAAATGGATAGACAAAATATTATCGAAGACAGTGATATAACATTTATAATACATCAAAAATAGGATCACACCTGAGTCCTCTGTGCCCACATTTATAATAATTTATAATTAATAATAACTCATAACTAAACAAACATATATACATACATACATGCATAGGTAAAATGGTGAGTGATAGAATGGAACCAGAAGCAGGAAATGGAACTATGGAAAAGATCCATTTAACTATGAAAAGAACCATCAGCTTATAATTTTCAGAGCACCTCATTAAATTGACACTTGCATGGTCTGAGTAGTGGACACAATTCTTGAAGCGGTTGAAAATTTAAGTCGTTGATGGGTCCGTGAGTATAAAATGTTACTGTACAAGTTGCAATCGTTTTCTTCTCCGCTGGATGGAGAAGATATGATGAACTTGTATGGTTATTTTGACGCTGTTCTCATGGCTGGAGGGCAGATTGTGGCCTGCCGGCCCTGGGCCGGAGAGAGCATGCAGGGCAAATGATGGGAGTTGCGATGGACTTCTTCTGCATTGAATGAAGACGTTGAACTCCTGAGGTTGTCCTTGATGCTGTTTGTGATTGAGAGAGTCCTCTCTCTCCTGAGTGAGCACATGGCTGGTTGTGAGTCGAAGCCTGCTGCCCTGGGGCCTGCTGAGGCCACGCTGGACAGCACGGCACCCTGAACGTACCGAGAAGGCCAAGAGAGTTGATCGTTGCCCATTCAGTGATGGTAAGGTTGCAGTTTTCTTCTGAGTTGGATTGAAGAAAATACAGTCTGACTCCTTTGGGAGAGTGAAAGCATAGCAGGCGGTGGTCACAGCCTGCCGGGGCCTTTGGGCCCCAGTGGGGGGTCCCCACAGACATCAACCCGAAGAAGCAGCAGAAGAGAGCCAGAAGAAGAGAGAGGAGGGTCACTGTGAATTTGTCACTAATAAAGCCTGAGAAAGGCCCCACCTCTCCGGGTTTGCTTGACCAATGAGAAGGGTGGAATTTCCAAGGCGGGAAAATTCCTCTGTGGTTGATTTATGAATCTTTGTTCTAAGCGTGCTCATTTGCATGTGCAGCTGGATTGGTTTCTGATGACGAAACTAAGAAAGATTCTTGTAATACTAATATTTTGCGCAGCTATCGGCATATCATGTACACAATCATTCCGATCTTCAAAGCACCAATTTATAGAGACCAAACATTGTATAGGTGAGGTTACATTGACCGTTGGTTCTATAATAAAATACATAGTATCAAAGAGATAATAGTATCAAAAGATAATAGTATTAAAAGACACAACACAAGACAGTAAATCATTCACAAAATGTTCTGGGATGCATGTTAATTTCATGTTAATCAGTTCATCGATAAATGAATGCAGGAAAGTCTGTTCTAATGTCTGTAGGTCATGTGGCAGGGGCCTTGTTCACATTGATAACAGTCATAAAACCAACTTATCTGATTGTGGTCATGGTAACTAAGACCTTCTTGTCCTGTTTGGGGGGAAGGGGCCACAGATCCCAGATTGAGTTTTAAATATCATTTGTTAAACTATAACAAATACTTGTGTCTGACTTGTCTCAGTCGTTACAATCCAGACTGGTACAAGTCATCCATTGACACAATCCAACCTGTGTTAGAGGGAAATAGGGAAGCACTAGTTCGTTTGAAGTCAAGACCCACTCGTCAAGCTCAGGAAAACTATTGCGCAGCCAGGTCAATTGCCCAGGCAACTGTCCGGAAGTGTGTTCAGGTATACTGGAATTCTCTCTGCTTTAGAATAGAAACCGCAAGAGACTCTGGAAATCTTAAGGACATGTTTGCAGCCATCAAGACTGCAACAGGACCCACATCTCAAACCTGTGGTGTGCTAAAGAAGAAAGACAGATCTACTATAGATGACCAGACAGAGAAGCTTAAAAGATGGATAGAGCACTACAGCAAGCTATATGGAACAGAGGGAAACGCTTGCTGTCAGACTCTCTTAAACCTCCCTCAATCTAAAATCCATAATCACCTTGATGATGAGCCTGACATTGCCGAGGTGTTATCCACCATTGAAAGTATGAGTAAAGAAAAGGCACCAGGTGCAAATGAAATACCAAGTGAGCTGCTACAAGCGGGTCTAATCCCATTAGCCAGTCATCTTCAGGGCAATTCCACGCAAAACTGTCACATCCATAACGCCAACTAAATACAATGGCATTGTGTTGGCGTTATGGATGTGACAGTTTTGCGTGGAATTGCCCTTCACCAACTCATTCTGAAATGCTGGCATGCCAAACAAGTACCACAAGATTTCAAAGATGCAATGATCACCACTCTTTATAAGAACAAAGGCGATCGTGGTGACTGTAACAATTATCAAGGTATTTCATTGCTGTCTGTAACTGGCAAAGTACTTGCTCGTATCCTACTGAAACGTTTGCAGGAAATCACTGAAGATGCATATCCAGAATCGCAGTGCAGGTTCCGACCACAGCGATCAACCACTGATATGATCTTTGCTGTCCGACAACTACAAGAGAAGTCACGAGAGCAGCGGCAACCGCTTTACATGGCTTTTGTTGACTTAACAAAAGCTTTTGACTACGTGGACAGAAAATCTCTTTTCCTGGTCCTTGAGAAAGCTGGCTGTCCACCTACTCTACTCTTACTGATTCAGTCATTTCATGACGGTATGCTGGGTAGGGTGAAGTTTGAGCTTGATGGTGTTTTAAGCCCCCAATGGCTCCTTAGAGGCAGCTAACCCTAGCCTCAACCTTAAACCTACCCATCCCCTCGCTGCCTGGAAGGTGCCGTTGGGGGCATAAAACACCAAACATCGAAGTTTGACGGTGAGCTGTCTGGTACGTTTCCCATCAAACGAGCTGTAAAACAAGGCTGTGTATTAGCGCCTACACTGTTCGGTATTTACTTCTCCTATGTATTCAAAAGAGCATATGAAGATCTGGACAACAATACTGGTGTCTCCCTATTGTCCTGTAATGATGGAAATTTCTTCAATCTGTCTCATTTCAAAGCTAAAACAACTGCGTGAACTACTCTACGCCGATGATGCTGCTTTATGCGCATCATCTCCGGACCAGCTTCAAATCCTGATAGATCGATTTGCTGAATCATGTGACAAATTTGGACTCACCATTAGTCTGAAAAAGACTGTTACAATGTCACCATCCCGCATCCCTCACTCTATCCTCCATGGTGTTCTGGAAGAGGGAATTCGTCACACTGGTAGACCAAAGCTTCACTTTAAAGATGTACTCAAACGAGACCTTGTAGACTTTGGCATACAACCTGAATCCTGGACCGTAGCATCAAGGAATCGGGATCAGTGGAGGGCTCAACTTCACAAAGGAAGACAACTAGACCACGCCAACAACCTTCAAAAGTTGAGGGAAAGACGGAGGGAAAGACGGTTGAAGTCAATCAACATGGACTAATGTGAACTACCCAAGCATTGCCATTCATGACAGATGCATGCCAATACATAAATCTTTAGATGTCTATAACTATTTGCTGAATGGTCACGTACATGACTTGTGTGGTATGATCCGAAGTTCTGCCTGTACTCTGTCAATTATTGCACCCAACAACACGATGTCCCAACAACAACAATGTCATCAAGATGACATTTTAAGCTCCTTATGTATCCAAATCTGTGCTGGTTTGTATTGGCTGTTTCCAGTTTTACCTTTGTTTTGCCTCCTGCTAACGCCGTGACGTACTTGTGATGTCGGAACAAAAAGGGTCTATAGTACATTAACTAATAGTGTAAATTAATGTGTTAATTACCACAAATGGTCAATGCTATGCACTTCAACTTCCAGTTATCTGCTTTATTTAATCATTATATAATGATTTGCAAATGTATCATTATGTTGTGACTTTACTTGTTGAGGCACATGACTATTAACTAATTGTTAAGTAATATGTCATTATGATTATGGGTTTTGACATCCCCACTAAAGGTCTGTGGGGCAGTTGCACAGTGAATGTAATGTCAGAAAATGTGTTTGAAGGTAAGTTGGACACAAATATCAGCACACCAGAATCTGAACTATACTAATCGCTGTTACACCATGTTTAAACTGCACTGTTAGACTTTTCTGTAATTTCTACAGTTATTTACTTTAAATCCCCCAGTATTATACTGCTGTTTCTCTTTACAGTAAATAACTGTGATTCCCATTGCATCATGGGGATTTTCTGTGACGTCTAACACCACATACAGAGACTTACTGTATTTTTTAAATTTGCTGTATACTACTGTATTTGACGTAACTGCCTCTCTGGCTGGCACCATTCCATCGTGCTTTTTATTTCCTAATTTTTGCATTACACCGCGTGTCTACAACGCTATAATAGCCAGAGGCTGTCTATATTGGACACATTGAAGCGACCGGACCTTTAAATGCAAACCTGTTTATCCCTTGTCAGAAATAGCGCGAGCGCTTGGACTCGTATCGGACTACGTCAGAAATATAACGGCCGCGGCGCATCACTACACTGTCTGGGATTTGTCGTGTCGCGTCAGAGCATCCAGTGTGGCCCGGGGAAGAGACGGAATTCACTTCACCGAGAGAGAGATCAGCAAGCAAGGTAAAAAAAAAAAACATTCTGTGTGTGTTGACAGGATTGTGCCCAGTTCAACCTATGTTATAACGTTAACGTTAGCCTAACGTTAACGTTACTCGTCGTCAACATGGCGGTAACGAACTTTACCATGGTAAACTGAGCTAACGTTTCATTTTACACACTTTGTTAGATTATTGAATTGTCGAGTTAAAATATGCCAACGAGCAACGCGTTTACATTAACAATAAATGTGAATAAACTAATGTGAAATTCTGTTTATAGCCTAATGTTGGCCTACTGATGAGAACCTTTATAGTTTAAGCATTAGTTTGCAAACTATACCATATTATAGTTTTTTTTTTTAATGGAATTTAATATTTACTTCCATTTTTGTGTTTAAAGGCAACTGCAACAAAGCGCAAATTCGCGCCAGTGACTTCTAGCAAGATTCCAGAGGTAGGCCAGCCCATTTGTGATATATTTTGAGATAAGTTTGCTGAAATGATTAGCAATACGCTATGTGAAAATTGCTTTTGAGCCACTGGTGCAGACTAGGTAGCTTACAATATCTTATAAAATCTCTATAAAATTGGCTAACTTTATATCAAATAAGTGACCTTTGCGTTATGTCTAACTTTATTACACAGCAAATGAACCAATCAGAAGATGGACCATTGTCTTTGTTCAGTCTCAGCAGATTAAATGTATCCAGGTAAGCACTGCAGTAAGACTCTCACTAATTCATTCATACCAAATCTAGCATTCTAAACAACTTAAGTTTATATTTTTGCATTATTTTGATATTTTATTAGCCAGAAGACTCTACCATTGCAGTCCCACCTGACTAGGAAGGTCCTAATATCAGCGCACAGGTGGGTTAACTACTGTAGGAAGGAGAACGATCATCACACAGTGATTTCTTGCATGTATCTTACTGTGTATTTGTCTCAAACAGGTACTCCTTCACTGCAGACAAGCTGAAATGGGCTAAAATCATCGATTTCAGTCGTTCTTTCTATGGATCTCAGCATTTTTGGACAGAATTTAGGATTTGTAAGTATTAAAATTTAATCTGGCATAATTTAATTTAGTTCTTTTGTATGCTATTTATTGACAAAAGCTGTTTACAAATATATATTCTTAAGTTTATGTGAAAATAATAATAAAAATTAACAAAAAAGGAGGTTAAAAATAATGTGACACTAATATTCTCTCTCTCTCTCTCTCTCTCTCTCTCATATAGTTTTGGAACTGGGATCTCCTCTGAAGGACTGAGTACATTTGTGTTTGTGGGCACGCATGCAGACCAGGGAACACTCTGATGTTGTCAATCAAGTTCTGAACAGGAACCAATCTTTGGAGAAGTTCATTTATTCACAAAGGTGGACAAAAACATTGTGTTGGCTTTTTAAAGATTATTTTGATGATGACTTTTACTCCTATGCTGTAGAAAAGATGGAGTAGACAGTCAGACATTGATAATAATAAGAAATGTTTCTTGAGCATCAAAGAGACTTCTTTCAAAAACATTAAGACACTTAAATACTTCTTTTGGCCACCAGTGTACATGAATCCAACAATTTTTTGGAAACAAGTGAAATTATTTTAAGGTGGGGTTATGTGTCTTGTATTGTGAAAAGAACTGTGTTTTGTCCTGTGTTGGACATTTCCTTTTTGAATGCTTAAAAATGTATTTATATTCTGCAGTTTTATGAATGTAATGGTTGATATTTCATTATAATACTTGTATAAGCTAAACAACCAATGACTCTACATTCATTTAGTCAAATGCTAATGTTTTGTTTATGGTTTTATGTATGTTTTCAAAAATGTTTGCAGTGAAGGACAGCACATAATGTGTTAATTTAACACGTTTACACATCTTTGTGCTAACCTCTCTGACATATTTACTTTGTTAAAATCATTAACACAATGAATGAGTTAAAATTAACACAAAAAATGTTGTCTCTAAACTCACCCATTAATGTGTAAAAATTTCACACATCATTTCCAGCATTGGCATGTTTATTTTGTGATATATATGAAATGTTTTAAATAAAAAAATGGTATTTTGTGATAACTTTGTCTAATTGGTTTGTATGTCAGTAGTACTTATCAAATCTAATTTATATTTAGTACAAATAAAAATAATTACAGTAGTGTACTGATTAGCTTCGTTTTTACAGTAATGCACTGTACTGATTAGCTTCGTTTTTACAGTAATGCACTGTATTACACAAAACTGAAATACGGTTTGGTACTGTAACTCTTAATTACAGTAACTTACTGGCAACAGTGTTGCCAGTAAGTTACTGTAAAAAACCCTTGAAAAGTCTAACAGTGTGGACGCGACCATTATCGCCGTGACAGCTGTCTACACTGGACATGACAGACCATTGCAAGTTCATTTGTCATTTGCAACAGAAGTAGCACAAGAGCTTGGAATATGTCAGAAATAGAATGTGGCATAATTTTACTGTCAGGGTTTTGTTGTGTAGCGTTGTGCTGCATCCAGTGCAGTATCACTGAATTTTATTGGGTTCTATTGTCTTTGTCTGGTCTAGACACAGTGTTATGAAAGTAGTGCCTGGCTGCATGTCTTCAGTGTTCTGCCTTAGAATCCTAGACCTCAAGCTTAATCTGACATATTCTTGTGCCATGAACAACAAGGCACTGGATGTGACATTTCATCTGGCACAGTGGGATCTCAGTTGTAGAGGGCTGGAAATTGGCTTAGTGTGAATGTCAAACCCAAAATGACAGATTACTTAACAATTAGTTAATAGGCATGTGCCTCAACAAGTAAAGTCATAACATAGATAACTTTGCAAATCATTAGATAATGATTCATTAAACCAGACAACTGGAAGTTGAAATACATGGCTTTGACCCATTTTGGTAAGCTTTTGTTTAAAACTTTACATTTTTGTAAATATAAACTGAATACTACATCCTCCGATTACGGAAATCTTTGACAATATTTTAAAATTACATAATAAAAATAAAAAGAGGAAAGCATTCATGATATCGGTAACACTACAACACTGGTGCACTAGTATGCATTAATTCATGCTTAACTAATGCACAGATAATCACGTGTTAATGTATGACTCACGAAGAACTAAACCATTTATTAATTACTGCATCAGCAACTAATAAAAAATCTTTATGATTAATAGATTTATAGAATTAAATAGATAATAGAATTAAAGGCATCATAATGCATTAATTCCTTAATAACATATAGTATAATAGTGTAAATTAATGTTAATTACCACCCTAAGGGCCCTATCTTACACCGGGCACAATGCAGTGGCAAGCGCGACGCAAGTGTTTTTTGCTAGTTTAAGTCTGACGCAGTTATCATTTTCACGTCCTGCGCCACATTGTTTAAACAGCAAATGCATTTGCGCCCATTTGTGTGCCCATGGGCATGCTGGTCTTAAAACGAGGTGTGTTCTGGCGCATTGTTGGCGCATTGCTATTTTGAGGCAACAGAAATAGACTGCGCCATTGACCAACTGAAACTTGGTCTAAAGTCAATGGCGCAATATTTTTTTGTTATTTAATGAGCGTGTTAGTAATGTGCACCTATAGGCGGGTCCACAAAGCGCGTACACTCTGCTTATTAAACACACAGGGACGCACAGCAGCACACAAACATGCCAAATATTTCAAATAAAAGGATTACAATGTAAAAGATTATTATTGTGTATATAAAGATATGGTGGAATCCAGCTTGTCCCGTAGATGGTCTGTGTAACGGTCACCAGCTGGAGTGCCCTTGAGAGCCACCAGAGGGCACTCCACACCGGACTATCATATTCACTCACAGACTACATTTCCCATCCTGCATCTACCTGGACTGATTACTTCATACACCTGCACTGCACTGATTACACACACACCTGCACCTCATTCACACACACATAAAAGCCACTTCCACACTCCACTTCTGGGCGAAGTATTGCATTGCCCCGGTGTACAATCTCTGAGCGGTTTCCCTGTGTTTGCTGAACTGTTACTGACCTTGGATTGTTTATACTGACTTCTGATTCTTCTGCTGCCTGTCTCGACCAGGATTGTTCTTTGGACTGTGATTCCTGCCGCCTGCCTCGACCCTTGCCTGTTATCTGTTTCTGCTTTGAGATTATCTCCATTGTTCTGACTGCCCCTGATTTACCCTGCCTGTTGATTATTCTAATAAAGCTGCAAATGGATCTTACTGCGTCCTCCACTTCGTAACAGTCTGCTTGCACACTTTTACCTCGCGCAGAATCACACGTTCGGTCTTTCCTATCAAATTCCGTCATGTAAATAGCAAATCTGCCATGGCGCGAGCGCAACTGGCTTTTAAAGGGAATGGGAGATGAGACTCTGATTGGTTTAACGCAATCCCAAAACACACCCATTACTCATTATGAGAATAGGGACAACCCTTTTAGACCATGTGCCGACCATTTTTCCCATCGTTAAACTAGCAAAAGTGGATTCGGACACCCCCTAAGTGAACTTGCGCCCTGCACTTTAGACCATGCGCTTAAATCATTAAAATAGGGCCCTAAGTGTATCTTGACAAAGAATAAAAGGGGAAAAAGAAAGCACTCAATTGAACACCAACTCACATCCTCTCTGCATACGATTATAGCAGCAAAATGGATCTCAACAAAATATTAGACCAAGCCTGATGACTCAAATCTTCACAAAGTATGTTATGGCACTAAGGTCATTTCCTGTACAAGCTGGCACAAGCTTTTACCAATTATTGAGGTGAGGAAGTTGAATGGAACATGCTAAAAATGGAGAGAGCAGTGCTGGAAACACAAAGCATTTACTGAGTAAGAGTCAATATTAGTAGCTTGTATCAGGTTTTTCTGTTACATGGAAACACAGACGTAAACTCCATGTGGTTTGGTAAGCAATGCTAGGGCCAGAAAATAGAACTGTGTATTTCTCAAATAATCAGGACACTTCAGCTTTACGTTCACACAGCGTGCCTTAGTGCTCAATTCTGATTTATTGGTATTTATTGGAATGGGTTTTTTTTTGTATTTCTTTTTTTTGTATAGCTGTTCACACAAATGTGGCCAATATCAGATTCCAGTGTGAACAGATCATGGTCCTGAACTGACCCATATGCACAAAAGAATGATGAAAAAAGTCACGCTGCACGCTGTCATATGGTACACATGTAAGTATAAGGGAACAATATGTAAAGTTTTGTGAATAAAGGGGTAACAACCAGGAGAATTAACTAATTATTTATACTGTAAGTATTTTAGAACTAAAGGGTACTTATTATTGTCACGGTGCGTGCAGGCAGAAGAAGATCACGATTCATAAAGTTCCAATATAAACTTTTACTCACAATATCACACAAAAGGTACAGACGGGCAGGAGGGTTACACACACCAATAAACGACATGAACGGACAAACACTGACTGAACTGAAGGAACTTAAATACTAACACTGATGAACTGAAAACAGGTGGATGAAGGTTAACTAATTAAGGATAACAAGAACAGGTGCAAACACGACAGAACAGAATGTGACAATTATACTATTATGATACAACAATCTTACATTTGGGAGCAATTTAGCAAGAACATACACTGCATACCTTTTTGTAATAATAGTTTACCAATATATAGGCTTTAAAAAAATTACAGGGTACATATCTGTGCATTTATACAGTAATGTTTTTAACAAATGTGCACTGAAAACTAAAAACTTTTGCAACTTTTGCTTAAATACTGGGGAAATATACTCTTGTTTCAAGTAGTTACAGGGTAAGTGTGCCATTGCAGGCCGTAAATTAAAGTGATGCTTGTTACCCTCTTGTTCCATGCAGTTACAGGGTAAGTACAATAAAAATACACACAATCTGATATCACTGACTCGGAAACCTTTATTTGAAAAAAAAAATAAAAAAAAATAACTTAATTCAAAACAGATTTAAAAAACTTCTTATTCATTTAAAACTACTTTTTAAAATCAATATTTCATTTCAAATGCTTAAGTCTTGACAGAAAGTACCATGTTTTGTCACCTTTTTTTTATTTTGCTTGGCTTCTTACTCTTGTTCCTCTTATTCTTTTTTCTTTCTTTCCACTGATGAATCCTAAGAAGAAATCATGTCTCTTGCTATTCTGCATAGTGCTATTCTTGCTATTCAAAGTGAAATGATAAGTGTTTGTAAGAAAAATACCAATATTTTAAACTTTTTAAACTGTAGACTATCGCTTCAGAAAAAACTGTTACCAGCGTGTGCATGAGAGGGTTGAGTTTACACTTGACCTGAACGTAACGTGAAGTGTTACGTGAGCACGCCGAGAAAGTTTTAAGAAAGTTTGCCGTCAGTTTTTATTTATAAAAAAATATATATATATATATATATATATATTGCTCACAACAAAATACAAACAATAACATATAATTACAATCAGAAACAAACAAGACAAGAGGAAAGAGACTCGCACGAGTTTCACAGCATGCTTACGTCAAGCTTCACATTGTGCATCACAACGTGTTTACATTTACGTCAAATGTGAATTAGACTCATTTGTTGGAAGCATAAAGATGAGTAAATTATGAGAACATTTCTGGATGTACTGTGTTTTCTTTAAATAGAAAAGCAAGAGACATGGGATTCCTTCTTAATATTCATCATTGGAAAGATTGAATATAAGACATATAAGCCCAAACTAAAACATCTGTACTTTTGCTATCACAAAAAAACAAATGCTGTAAAAAAAAAAAATACTGTATAATTGCACAGATATATAGCCTGTAATTTTTTTAAATGCCTATACAGTATGTATTGGTACACTATTATTACAAAAAGGTACGCAGATGTAATATAAAATTGTTGTATCATAATAGTAGAATAAGTACCCTTTAGTTCTATAATACTTACAGTATAAATAATTTGTTAATTCTCGTGGTTGTTACCCCTTAATTCCCAAAACGTTACATATTGTTCCCTTATACTTACATGTAAGTACTTGATAGGTACACTATAATTACCGGCAGTACTTTCCGGGCTGTAATCTAAGGCGTTACCCCTACTGTCTTGATAACGTCAGGTATGTAAAATCTTTGAAGTGACTCCCATGTGTAGCAAATTAGCTCTAAAGAAATATTAATAATCAATCATAACTTGTTATAATTAATTATTCATATTTGGATCAGTTAATAGAATTAACTTAATGTTGTAAATTAATATTACAATCAATTAACCTGTTTGTCCTGTGAACACACTGTTAATTGTTTATTAATTCTAAGAAATGTACATTTCTTACTTTACAGTACTACTAAGAGCAAGTAGTCAAAATCTGCATGATTAGGGACTCCAGTATATAATGAGCTTGAAACACAGACAACTTTACGTGTGACATGAACGAGATTTTATTAACTAGACTAAACACTTAAACTACTCTAACATACACATACATACATGCATACAGTTTACCAAGGGAAAGAGAGCTGAAGCAGAATACAGGAAAGCAAGAAGTTATAGCATTGTTTGAAATTCAGCAGATCAACAGCCTTGAACAAACCATCAGTTTAGTTCTAACACGCCCTTCTTAAAAAGGGGTTAAGCCAGGATACTTAATGTATCAAATAATGAGACTAAGTTTTATACTTGCATGTCTCGCCCATTTGAATTAAACTGTCCTGATGCAATTTGTTGAGGCTCCAGTTGATCTTTGCTGATGTGGTCTTGAGAGAGAACCAGTGGGAGTCAGGGGATCTTTGGTGAATGGAAAGACAAGGCCCCAGCCTGGCACAAGCTTGGGGGTCCTTAGAAAACTTCTAGTTCAGCATCATCTTCACATCAGGATTTCAGAAAGGGACTAAGAGACTAAAATACTAAGGCCTCATTTACACTGCAGGTCTTGATGCCCAATTCTGATTTGTTGCCTATATCCAATTTTTTTGACCATCCGTTTACACGTTCTTTCAATTGTGACCCATATCCGATTCATGTGTTTACACTTGACATACTATCTGAAACATTGTGCATGCTTAAAGGGGGTTCTTGCACAGATGGACGAACGCAAAATATGCTTGATGCTAGCTTTGCTATATATGCGAAGTTCGCCAAACATCACCATGATTTTGAGGCGGAGGAGGACGAAAGGGTCCATCATTGCAGTCTGCGCATATGCTTCAGTTATTGTGTGCGAGAGAGATCTCAGGACTGGTGGGGACATGATCTCATGAAAGTGCGTATACCACTAGTGCATGATACACACTGTAAACCCATTGGGTAGAATTCGGGGTATGGTTTGCGTGTGTATTACACGCCATAAAGTGCATCATATGCACGCGAAAACTGCGTATCATATGTACGCAAAATTTTTTTTGCCGTAAATGGCACGAGAAATTAAATTTGTGCTATAGATACGCATTTTAATGAGATCGTGGTGGGCTTTAACAAGGAGCAGTGGGTCTGACATTTTAGGATGAGCAAGCCAACCTTTGATATGTTGTGTCAAAGTGTGTCCACATTCCTCTCCTATGACGACACAACGTTTTGTCGGGCCATCGGTCCCTTTGCAGATGCTCTCGTCATTAAACCGCGGATACGTAACCTAATGCCTCAGAAAATCTGATCTGCCTGTTTACATGACAGTCACATTGAAACCGATTTCTAAATATCCGAATGCATGCATTTTTTTTCTGTTTACACGGTCATAGAACACATCCGATCTGTGTCACATATGAGCAAAAAAATGGAATTGGGTCACATTTCACTGACAGTGTAAACAAGGCCTAAGAGACTAAGAGGCGTGATCTTGTGATCAGTGATTTTTAAAGTGTGAAGATGTCACACCCTCTGGAGGGTTGTGAGCCAATAAGAAGTTGTTCCCTTTGGAGGGAATTTCTTTACGACCTTTTGTTCAAGCAGGCCTTTGAACATGTAATTTGATTGGGTGTTTAACAAAATAATCTTCAAGATTCTTATAATACTAATGTGTCGCAAAATGTTATGTAAATGAACAAATGAGGACGAAGATTGGTGTTTATAGAGACTAAACATGCTACACATATGATTTTGGTTAACCATAGTATGCAAGTCTGAAACATTAATCCAGAAGAGTTTAAAAGAGAGAATGAATACATAGGCCAAACCACATAAAAGGAAAATCATGAGATGGGAAAATTAGATACGTTTATACATTCCTCAAGTGGTTATATATAGAAATATAGCTGCAAGCAGCAATACGGGGCCAAGCCCTGCAAGGCAGAGCAAGCAACAGCCGCTGTAGCGCAATGCGGAGCCAGAAGAGCAAAACATCAGAAATTTAATGTACATCAAGCACAGTAAGCACATCAATTACAGCAGCACAGCTAGCATTTAAGCACCAACAGCAGTGCAGAGCCGGAAGGAATTTAAATTATTATTTTATACACAATTTCAAAGTCGCCCCACACTGGTCTCGAACCCACGACCACAATGGTTCGGGATTCATGACGCATGGTTGAACCACTTGCGCCACCCAGAGGACATGTTTTACAAAGCTGCAGAGGAGAGGCTTCAGTGTGTGAATGAGCACACAAAATCATGTTAACGAGATTAGCATGCTAAGCTAACTTAATGCTAATATAGCTTATGATGTGGTACATCCAATGCTGGCAAAATAGATATCCTCAGATTCGACATGACGCAAGGAATCGATAGACACCAATTTTATGATTTTGTGACAAACTGTTCACAAGTTACAGCCTCTGAACCAATTATGGGTTGACCTCATTAAGTTTGCGACATCATAACTTTTTTTTTCCAGTATAGCAAAAAAATCGGGGACAGTACTTTTATGCGGCTCAGTCCGAAGATCATTTGAGTACATGTTTGGACAAAATTAGACCAATTTTGAAGGAGGAGTAGCGAAAAAACTGTTTTACATTCACTCCAATATGGCGGCCAGTCACATTGTTGATAAATAACATATGAGATATCGTTGAAATCGGCATAAGCCAAGGAATATATTGACATAAAGAAATCAAATTTCAAGCAATGTTAGCAAAAGTTATAAGCGTTTTTTCAAAAAACAATGATATCTCTGGAACACTAGGTGGCGCTGTGATCAAATTTCTCAGGTACCTTCGGGCCATGCTAATGATGATCCATACCAAATTTGGTGAAGAAATTTCAAATAGTTTAAAAGATATTGCAAATTATGACATCATTCAAAATGGCGGACACGTGGTACATCCCATCATGGCAAAATCGATATCCACGGATTTGTCATGACCCAAGGAATCGATAGACACCAAGTTTATAATTTTCTGACAAACTGTTCATAAGTTATTGGCCAAAATATGCATTTTCCATATCTCATGACCCGTAGGTGGCGCTGTTCCCAACTTTGGCATGGAACCTCAGATCATGCTTCCGATGAAGTGTACCAATTTTCGTTTCGATTGATCAAAGTTTGGCCGAGCTATAGCTTCTGAACCAATTTTGGGTCGACCTCGTTAAGTTTGCGACGTCATAACTTTTGATCAGAGAAGAATAAAAAAAATCGGGGACAGTACTTTTATGCGGCTCAGTCCGAAGATCATTTGAGTACATGTTTGGACAAAATTAGACCAATTTTGAAGGAGGAGTAGCAAAAAAACTGCATACTGTACTTTTCAAAATGGCCACTACTGTAATGGGCGGAGTCTTAATGTAAGATATTGGTTCTAATCAGCATGATGAGATGAATCAGGTGTACTAAGTTTCATTTTTCTAGATCAAAGGGTTCAAAAGTTATAACCATTTCAATGTTGAATTTTTGAACTGCTGGTGGCGCTATAGAGTTGGACCTAGAGACTCAAAAATTGCTACAATTACTTTTCATTACCATCACTACAAGTGTGCCAAATTTCATCATTTTCCTATGTATGGTTCATAGGGCTGCCATAGACTTCAAGAGGAGGAAGAAGAATAATAATAATAATAAATATAGCTGCAAGCAGCAATACAGGGGCCAAGCCCTGAAGCAGCAGCAACTCTCCCCATCACTCCCCTCCCTGCCCCTCTCCTGATCCCTGCCCCTCTCCTGACCCCTGCCCCTCTCCTGCCCCCTCTGCCCCTCTCCTGCCCTTCCTTGAATTTTTGAACTGGTGGTGGCGCTATAGAGGTGGTCCTAGAGACTCTAAAATTGGTCCAATTGCTATTCATTACAATCACTACAAGTGTGCTAAATTTGAAAAAAAAAAAAAACAGCTGTTTTAGTAGTACAAGTGAAAATGAACTCAATATGAAGATGTTTTATATAAATTTGCTGCATGTTATATTTATGGAGATCCTTTCTCAGATACACATCATGTGTGGAACTAAAACAACTTTTCCACCACTTAAGGCCACAGTACCTCTTCAGTCTGGACATGTGCCACACAGGAATCGAACCCACGACCGTAATGGTTCGGGATTCATGACACATGGTTTAACAACTTGCGCCACTCAGAGGACGTAAATTTCAAAGCTGCAGAGGAGAGGCTTCAGTGTAAGAATAAGCACACAAAAACATGTTAACGAGATTAGCATGCTAAGCTAGCTTAATGCTAATGTAGCTTATGGTTATCCTGATAGCTCTAGAGCCACATTAGAAAGAATGGCATCTGGTTAGCATGCTAACCAATTATTATGCTAAGGTAACTGGCATAAGGCAACATACACAGGCTAGGTCAAATTCGGAGATGAATATCTCAGGAACGGTAGCGAATATCAAAAATCTGTTCAGTCATTTCTGTGCAGCTCAGTCCAAAGAACATCTGATCAAATTTTGGACAAAATTGAGTAAGATTTGAAGGAGGAGTAGCGAAAAAACTGTTTTTCATTTGTTCCAATATGGCGGATAGTCACATTGTTGGAAAATGACAAATGAGATATCGACGGAATCGGCATAAGCCAAAGAATGTAATGACATAAAGAAATCAAAATTTGAACAATATTTACAAAAGTTATAAGCGTTTTTACAAAAGACCTTATATCTCTGGAACACTAGGTGGCGCTGTGCTCAATCTTCTCATGTACTTTCAGGACATTGTGTCGATGATCCATACTAAATTTTGTGAAGATATGTCAAATAGTTTAAAAGTTATTGCAAATTATGACAAAATTCAAAATGGCGGACACGTGGTACATCCCATCCTGGCAAAATCGGTATGCATGGATTTGGCATGACCCAAGGAATCCATAGATACCACATTTATGATTTTCTGACAAACTGTTCAAAAGTTATTGACCAAAATAGCTATTTTCCATATCTCATGACCCGTAGGTGGCGCTGTTCCCAACTTTGGCACGGACCCTCAAACAATGCTTCCAATCAAGTGTATCAATTTTTGTTTCGATTGATCAAACTTTGGCCGAGATACAGCCTCTACACCAATTTTGGGTCAACCTCATTAAGTTTGCGACATCATAACTTTTGAACAAAGATGAATAAAAAAAATCTGTTCAGTCATTTCTATGCGGCTCAGTCCAAAGATCATTTGAGCAAATTTTGGACAAAATTGGACAAATTTTGAAGGAGGAGTAGCGAAAAAACGGAATACTGTACTTTACAAAATGGCTACTACTGTAATGGGCGGAGTCTTAATGTAAGCTATTGATTTTGATCACCATGATGAGATGAATCAAGTGTACTAAGTTTTATTTCTCTAGATCAAAGGGTTCAAAAGTTATAACCATTTCAATGTTGAATTTTTGAACTGGTGGTGGCGCTATAGAGTTGGTCCTAGAGACACCAAATTTGGTCCAATTACTATTCATGGCTATCTCTACAACTGTGCCAAATTTCATCATTTTCCTATGTACGGTTCATAGGGCTGCCATAGACTTCCATTGGCGGAAGAAGAAGAAGAAGAAGAAGAAGAAGAAGAATAATAAATATAGCTGCAAGCAGCAATACAGGGGCCAAGCCCTGAAGCAGCAGCAACTCTCCCCATCACTCCCCTCCCTGCCCCTCTCCTGATCCCTGCCCCTCTCCTGACCCCTGCCCCTCTCCTGCCCCCTCTGCCCCTCTCCTGCCCTTCCTTGAATTTTTGAACTGGTGGTGGCGCTATAGAGGTGGTCCTAGAGACTCTAAAATTGGTCCAATTGCTATTCATTACAATCACTACAAGTGTGCTAAATTTGAAAAAAAAAAAAAACAGCTGTTTTAGTAGTACAAGTGAAAATGAACTCAATATGAAGATGTTTTATATAAATTTGCTGCATGTTATATTTATGGAGATCCTTTCTCAGATACACATCATGTGTGGAACTAAAACAACTTTTCCACCACTTAAGGCCACAGTACCTCTTCAGTCTGGACATGTGCCACACAGGAATCGAACCCACGACCGTAATGGTTCGGGATTCATGACACATGGTTTAACAACTTGCGCCACTCAGAGGACGTAAATTTCAAAGCTGCAGAGGAGAGGCTTCAGTGTAAGAATAAGCACACAAAAACATGTTAACGAGATTAGCATGCTAAGCTAGCTTAATGCTAATGTAGCTTATGGTTATCCTGATAGCTCTAGAGCCACATTAGAAAGAATGGCATCTGGTTAGCATGCTAACCAATTATTATGCTAAGGTAACTGGCATAAGGCAACATACACAGGCTAGGTCAAATTCGGAGATGAATATCTCAGGAACGGTAGCGAATATCAAAAATCTGTTCAGTCATTTCTGTGCAGCTCAGTCCAAAGAACATCTGATCAAATTTTGGACAAAATTGAGTAAGATTTGAAGGAGGAGTAGCGAAAAAACTGTTTTTCATTTGTTCCAATATGGCGGATAGTCACATTGTTGGAAAATGACAAATGAGATATCGACGGAATCGGCATAAGCCAAAGAATGTAATGACATAAAGAAATCAAAATTTGAACAATATTTACAAAAGTTATAAGCGTTTTTACAAAAGACCTTATATCTCTGGAACACTAGGTGGCGCTGTGCTCAATCTTCTCATGTACTTTCAGGACATTGTGTCGATGATCCATACTAAATTTTGTGAAGATATGTCAAATAGTTTAAAAGTTATTGCAAATTATGACAAAATTCAAAATGGCGGACACGTGGTACATCCCATCCTGGCAAAATCGGTATGCATGGATTTGGCATGACCCAAGGAATCCATAGATACCACATTTATGATTTTCTGACAAACTGTTCAAAAGTTATTGACCAAAATAGCTATTTTCCATATCTCATGACCCGTAGGTGGCGCTGTTCCCAACTTTGGCACGGACCCTCAAACAATGCTTCCAATCAAGTGTATCAATTTTTGTTTCGATTGATCAAACTTTGGCCGAGATACAGCCTCTACACCAATTTTGGGTCAACCTCATTAAGTTTGCGACATCATAACTTTTGAACAAAGATGAATAAAAAAAATCTGTTCAGTCATTTCTATGCGGCTCAGTCCAAAGATCATTTGAGCAAATTTTGGACAAAATTGGACAAATTTTGAAGGAGGAGTAGCGAAAAAACGGAATACTGTACTTTACAAAATGGCTACTACTGTAATGGGCGGAGTCTTAATGTAAGCTATTGATTTTGATCACCATGATGAGATGAATCAAGTGTACTAAGTTTTATTTCTCTAGATCAAAGGGTTCAAAAGTTATAACCATTTCAATGTTGAATTTTTGAACTGGTGGTGGCGCTATAGAGTTGGTCCTAGAGACACCAAATTTGGTCCAATTACTATTCATGGCTATCTCTACAACTGTGCCAAATTTCATCATTTTCCTATGTACGGTTCATAGGGCTGCCATAGACTTCCATTGGCGGAAGAAGAAGAAGAAGAAGAAGAAGAAGAATAATAATAATAAGAAAACTAACAGATACAATAGGTGCCTTGCCCCTTCGGGGCTTGGCCCCTAATAATAAGAAAACTAACAGATACAATAGGTGCCTTGCCCCTTCGGGGCTTGGCCCCTAAATATAGCTGCAAGCAGCAATACGGGGCCAAGCCCTGCAAGGCAGAGCAAGCAACAGCCGCTGTAGCGCAATGCGGAGCCAGAAGAGCAAAACATCAGAAATTTAATGTACATCAAGCACAGTAAGCACATCAATTACAGCAGCACAGCTAGCATTTAAGCACCAACAGCAGTGCAGAGCCGGAAGGAATTTAAATTATTATTTTATACACAATTTCAAAGTCGCCCCACACTGGTCTCGAACCCACGACCACAATGGTTCGGGATTCATGACGCATGGTTGAACCACTTGCGCCACCCAGAGGACATGTTTTACAAAGCTGCAGAGGAGAGGCTTCAGTGTGTGAATGAGCACACAAAATCATGTTAACGAGATTAGCATGCTAAGCTAACTTAATGCTAATATAGCTTATGATGTGGTACATCCAATGCTGGCAAAATAGATATCCTCAGATTCGACATGACGCAAGGAATTGATAGACACCAATTTTATGATTTTGTGACAAACTGTTCACAAGTTACAGCCTCTGAACCAATTATGGGTTGACCTCATTAAGTTTGCGACATCATAACTTTTTTTTTCGAGTATAGCAAAAAAATCGGGGACAGTACTTTTATGCGGCTCAGTCCGAAGATCATTTGAGTACATGTTTGGACAAAATTAGACCAATTTTGAAGGAGGAGTAGCGAAAAAACTGTTTTACATTCACTCCAATATGGCGGCCAGTCACATTGTTGATAAATAACATATGAGATATCGTTGAAATCGGCATAAGCCAAGGAATATATTGACATAAAGAAATCAAATTTCAAGCAATGTTAGCAAAAGTTATAAGCGTTTTTTCAAAAAACAATGATATCTCTGGAACACTAGGTGGCGCTGTGATCAAATTTCTCAGGTACCTTCGGGCCATGCTAATGATGATCCATACCAAATTTGGTGAAGAAATTTCAAATAGTTTAAAAGATATTGCAAATTATGACATCATTCAAAATGGCGGACACGTGGTACATCCCATCATGGCAAAATCGATATCCACGGATTTGTCATGACCCAAGGAATCGATAGACACCAAGTTTATAATTTTCTGACAAACTGTTCATAAGTTATTGGCCAAAATATGCATTTTCCATATCTCATGACCCGTAGGTGGCGCTGTTCCCAACTTTGGCATGGAACCTCAGATCATGCTTCCGATGAAGTGTACCAATTTTCGTTTCGATTGATCAAAGTTTGGCCGAGCTATAGCTTCTGAACCAATTTTGGGTCGACCTCGTTAAGTTTGCGACGTCATAACTTTTGATCAGAGAAGAATAAAAAAAATCGGGGACAGTACTTTTATGCGGCTCAGTCCGAAGATCATTTGAGTACATGTTTGGACAAAATTAGACCAATTTTGAAGGAGGAGTAGCAAAAAAACTGCATACTGTACTTTTCAAAATGGCCACTACTGTAATGGGCGGAGTCTTAATGTAAGATATTGGTTCTAATCAGCATGATGAGATGAGTCAGGTGTACTAAGTTTCATTTTTCTAGATCAAAGGGTTCAAAAGTTATAACCATTTCAATGTTGAATTTTTGAACTGCTGGTGGCGCTATAGAGTTGGACCTAGAGACTCAAAAATTGCTACAATTACTTTTCATTACCATCACTACAAGTGTGCCAAATTTCATCATTTTCCTATGTATGGTTCATAGGGCTGCCATAGACTTCAAGAGGAGGAAGAAGAATAATAATAATAATAAATATAGCTGCAAGCAGCAATACGGGGCCAAGCCCTGCAAGGCACAGCAAGCAGACAAAATACAGCAATCTACAAGTACTGTAAGCACAGCAGCGCAGCAAGCATTTAAGCAACAACAGCAGTGCGGAGCCAGAAGAACAAAAAGAGCAGAAATTGAATATACATGTAAATGTACACCAAGCACAGCAGTGCAGCGAGCATTTAAGCACCAACAGCAGTGCAGAGCCAGAAGGAATTGAAATGACAACTTTATACAAAATTTTAAAGTTGTCCCACACAGGACTCGAACCCACAACCATATTGGTTAAGGATTCATGACACTTGGTTTAGCTCATTG
Source organism: Abramis brama (assembly GCF_963993115.1). Lineage (NCBI taxonomy): Eukaryota > Metazoa > Chordata > Actinopteri > Cypriniformes > Leuciscidae > Abramis > Abramis brama. Next base: position 44,244,909 of record NC_139964.1, read on the forward strand.
CGCCACTCAGAGGATGTACAATCACAGACTGCAGAGGAGAGGCTTCAGTGTAAGAATGAGCACACAAAAGCAAGTTAACCAGATTAGCATGCTAAGCTAACTTAATGCTAATGTAGCTTATGATGTGGTACATCCAATCCTGGCAAAATAGATATCCTCAGATTCGACATGATGCAAGGAATCGATAGACACCAATTTTATGATTTTGTGACAAACTGTTCACAAGTTACAGCCTCTGAACCAATTATGGGTCGACCTCATTAAGTTTGCGACATCATAACTTTTTTTTTTCCAGTATAGCAAAAAAATCGGGGACAGTACTTTTATGCGGCTCAGTCCGAAGATCATTTGAGTACATGTTTGGACAAAATTAGACCAATTTTGAAGGAGGAGTAGCGAAAAAACTGTTTTACATTCGCTCCAATATGGCGGCCAGTCACATTGTTGAAAAATAACATATGAGATATCGTTGAAATCGGCATAAGCCAAGGAATATATTGACATAAAGAAATCAAATTTCAAGCAATGTTAGCAAAAGTTATAAGCGTTTTTTCAAAAAACAATGATATCTCTGGAACACTAGGTGGCGCTGTGATCAGACTTCTCATGTACCTTCGGGCCATGCTAATGACGATCCATACCAAATTTGGTGAAGAAATTTCAAATAGTTTAAAAGATATTGCAAATTATGACAAAATTCAAAATGGCGGACACGTGGTACATCCCATCATGGCAAAATCGATATCCTCAGATTTGTCATGACCCAAGGAATCGATAGACACCAATTTTATAATTTTCTGACAAACCGTTCACAAGTTATTGGCCAAAATATGCATTTTCCATATCTCATGACCCGTAGGTGGCGCTGTTCCCAACTTTGGCATGGAACCTCAGATCATGCTTCCGATGAAGTGTACCAATTTTTGTTTCGATTGATCAAAGTTTGGCCAAACTATAGCTTCTGAACCAATTTTGGGTCAACCTCGTTAAGTTTGCGACATCATAACTTTTTTTTTTCCAGTATAGCAAAAAAATCGGGGACAGTACTTTTATGCGGCTCAGTCCGAAGATCATTTGAGCACATGTTTGGACAAAATTAGACCAATTTTGAAGGAGGAGTAGCAAAAAAACTGCATACTGTACTTTTCAAAATGGCCACTACTGTAATGGGTGGAGTCTTAATGTAAGATATTGGTTCTGATCAGCATAATGAGATGAATCAGGTGTACTAAGTTTCATTTTTCTAGATCAAAGGGTTCAAAAGTTATAACCATTTCAATGTTGAATTTTTGAACTGCTGGTGGCGCTATAGAGTTGGTCCTAGAGACACCAAATTTGGTCCAATTACTATTCATGGCCATCTCTACAAGTGTGCCAAATTTCATCATTTTCCTATGTACGGTTCATAGGGCTGCCATAGACTTCCACTGGGAAGAAGAAGAATTGTTATTCTGACAATAACAATTGCTAATAGCTGCAAGCAGCAATACGGGGCCAAGCCCTGCAAGGCAGAGCAAGCAACAGCCGCTGTAGCGCAATGCGGAGCCAGAAGAGCAAAACATCAGAAATTTAATGTACATCAAGCACAGTAAGCACATCAATTACAGCAGCACAGCTAGCATTTAAGCACCAACAGCAGTGCAGAGCCGGAAGGAATTTAAATTATTATTTTATACACAATTTCAAAGTCGCCCCACACTGGTCTCGAACCCACGACCACAATGGTTCGGGATTCATGACGCATGGTTGAACCACTTGCGCCACCCAGAGGACATGTTTTACAAAGCTGCAGAGGAGAGGCTTCAGTGTGTGAATGAGCACACAAAATCATGTTAACGAGATTAGCATGCTAAGCTAACTTAATGCTAATATAGCTTATGATGTGGTACATCCAATGCTGGCAAAATAGATATCCTCAGATTCGACATGACGCAAGGAATCGAAAGACACCAATTTTATGATTTTGTGACAAACTGTTCACAAGTTACAGCCTCTGAACCAATTATGGGTCGACCTCGTTAAGTTTGCGACATCATAACTTTTTTTTTCCAGTAGAGCAAAAAAATCGGGGACAGTACTTTTATGTGGCTCAGTCCGAAGATCATTTGAGTACATATTTGGACAAAATTAGACCAATTTTGAAGGAGGAGTAGCGAAAAAACTGTTTTACATTCGCTCCAATATGGCGGCCAGTCACATTGTTGAAAAATAACATATGAGATATCGTTGAAATCGGCATAAGCCAAGGAATATATTGACATAAAGAAATCAAATTTCAAGCAATGTTGGCAAAAGTTATAAGTGTTTTTTCAAAAAACAATGATATCTCTGGAACACTAGGTGGCGCTGTGATCAAACTTCTCATGTACCTTCGGGCCATGCTAATGATGATCCATACCAAATTTGGTGAAGAAATTTCAAATAGTTTAAAAGATATTGCAAATTATGACATCATTCAAAATGGCGGACACGTGGTACATCCCATCATGGCAAAATCGATATCCACGGATTTGTCATGACCCAAGAAATCGATAGACACCAAGTTTATAATTTTCTGACAAACTGTTCATAAGTTATTGGCCAAAATATGCATTTTCCATATCTCATGACCCGTAGGTGGCGCTGTTCCCAACTTTGGCATGGAACCTCAGATCATGCTTCCGATGAAGTGTACCAATTTTCGTTTCGATTGATCAAAGTTTGGCCGAGCTATAGCTTCTGAACCAATTTTGGGTCGACCTCGTTAAGTTTGCGACGTCATAACTTTTGATCAGAGAAGAATAAAAAAAATCGGGGACAGTACTTTTATGCGGCTCAGTCCGAAGATCATTTGAGTACATGTTTGGACAAAATTAGACCAATTTTGAAGGAGGAGTAGCAAAAAAACTGCATACTGTACTTTTCAAAATGGCCACTACTGTAATGGGCGGAGTCTTAATGTAAGATATTGGTTCTAATCAGCATGATGAGATGAATCAGGTGTACTAAGTTTCATTTTTCTAGATCAAAGGGTTCAAAAGTTATAACCATTTCAATGTTGAATTTTTGAACTGCTGGTGGCGCTATAGAGTTGGACCTAGAGACTCAAAAATTGCTACAATTACTTTTCATTACCATCACTACAAGTGTGCCAAATTTCATCATTTTCCTATGTATGGTTCATAGGGCTGCCATAGACTTCAAGAGGAGGAAGAAGAATAATAATAATAAATATAGCTGCAAGCAGCAATACAGGGGCCAAGCCCTGAAGCAGCAGCAACTCTCCCCATCACTCCCCTCCCTGCCCCTCTCCTGATCCCTGCCCCTCTCCTGACCCCTGCCCCTCTCCTGCCCCCTCTGCCCCTCTCCTGCCCTTCCTTGAATTTTTGAACTGGTGGTGGCGCTATAGAGGTGGTCCTAGAGACTCTAAAATTGGTCCAATTGCTATTCATTACAATCACTACAAGTGTGCTAAATTTGAAAAAAAAAAAAAACAGCTGTTTTAGTAGTACAAGTGAAAATGAACTCAATATGAAGATGTTTTATATAAATTTGCTGCATGTTATATTTATGGAGATCCTTTCTCAGATACACATCATGTGTGGAACTAAAACAACTTTTCCACCACTTAAGGCCACAGTACCTCTTCAGTCTGGACATGTGCCACACAGGAATCGAACCCACGACCGTAATGGTTCGGGATTCATGACACATGGTTTAACAACTTGCGCCACTCAGAGGACGTAAATTTCAAAGCTGCAGAGGAGAGGCTTCAGTGTAAGAATAAGCACACAAAAACATGTTAACGAGATTAGCATGCTAAGCTAGCTTAATGCTAATGTAGCTTATGGTTATCCTGATAGCTCTAGAGCCACATTAGAAAGAATGGCATCTGGTTAGCATGCTAACCAATTATTATGCTAAGGTAACTGGCATAAGGCAACATACACAGGCTAGGTCAAATTCGGAGATGAATATCTCAGGAACGGTAGCGAATATCAAAAATCTGTTCAGTCATTTCTGTGCAGCTCAGTCCAAAGAACATCTGATCAAATTTTGGACAAAATTGAGTAAGATTTGAAGGAGGAGTAGCGAAAAAACTGTTTTTCATTTGTTCCAATATGGCGGATAGTCACATTGTTGGAAAATGACAAATGAGATATCGACGGAATCGGCATAAGCCAAAGAATGTAATGACATAAAGAAATCAAAATTTGAACAATATTTACAAAAGTTATAAGCGTTTTTACAAAAGACCTTATATCTCTGGAACACTAGGTGGCGCTGTGCTCAATCTTCTCATGTACTTTCAGGACATTGTGTCGATGATCCATACTAAATTTTGTGAAGATATGTCAAATAGTTTAAAAGTTATTGCAAATTATGACAAAATTCAAAATGGCGGACACGTGGTACATCCCATCCTGGCAAAATCGGTATGCATGGATTTGGCATGACCCAAGGAATCCATAGATACCACATTTATGATTTTCTGACAAACTGTTCAAAAGTTATTGACCAAAATAGCTATTTTCCATATCTCATGACCCGTAGGTGGCGCTGTTCCCAACTTTGGCACGGACCCTCAAACAATGCTTCCAATCAAGTGTATCAATTTTTGTTTCGATTGATCAAACTTTGGCCGAGATACAGCCTCTACACCAATTTTGGGTCAACCTCATTAAGTTTGCGACATCATAACTTTTGAACAAAGATGAATAAAAAAAATCTGTTCAGTCATTTCTATGCGGCTCAGTCCAAAGATCATTTGAGCAAATTTTGGACAAAATTGGACAAATTTTGAAGGAGGAGTAGCGAAAAAACGGAATACTGTACTTTACAAAATGGCTACTACTGTAATGGGCGGAGTCTTAATGTAAGCTATTGATTTTGATCACCATGATGAGATGAATCAAGTGTACTAAGTTTTATTTCTCTAGATCAAAGGGTTCAAAAGTTATAACCATTTCAATGTTGAATTTTTGAACTGGTGGTGGCGCTATAGAGTTGGTCCTAGAGACACCAAATTTGGTCCAATTACTATTCATGGCTATCTCTACAACTGTGCCAAATTTCATCATTTTCCTATGTACGGTTCATAGGGCTGCCATAGACTTCCATTGGCGGAAGAAGAAGAAGAAGAAGAAGAAGAAGAATAATAATAAATATAGCTGCAAGCAGCAATACGGGGCCAAGCCCCTGAAGGGGCTGTAGTGCAATGCGGAGCCAGAAGAGCAAAAACATCAGAAATTAAATGTACATGTAAATGTACATCAAGCACAGCAAGTACTGTAAGCACAGCAGCACAGCAAACATTTAAGCACCAACAGCAGTGTGGAGCCAGAAGAACAAAAAGAGCAGAAATTGAATATCCATGTAAATGTACATCAAGCACAGCAAGCATTTAAGCACCAACAGCAGTGCAGAGCCAGAATGAATTGAAATGAAAACCTTATACCCAATTTTAAAGTTGCCCCACACAGGATTCAAACCCACGACCTGAATTGTTCGGGATTCATGACACGTGGTTTAGCAACTTGCGCCACTCAGAGGACAGAAGTTGCAGAGGAGAGGCTTCAGAGTAAGATTAAGCACAAAAAAATCATGTTAACCAGATTAGCATGCTAAAATAGCTTAATGCTAATGTAGATTATGGTTAACCTGATATCTGAAGAGCCACATTAGAAAGAATGGCATTTGGTTAGCATTTTAACCAATGATTATGCTAAGCTAACTAGCATAATGCAACAAACACAAGCTAGGTCAACTTTGGAGACAAATATCTCGAGAACGGTAGAGAATATCACAAATCTGTTCACTCACTTCTGTGTGGCTCAGTCCAAAGAACATCTGATCAAATGTTGGGCAAAATTGAGCAAAATTTAAAGGAGGAGTAGCGAAAAAACTGTTTTTCATTTGCTCCAATTTGGCGGACAGTCACATTGTTGAAAAATGACAAATGAGATATCGTCAGAATCTGCATAAGCCACGGAACATAATGACATAAAGAAATCAAAATTTGAACAATGTTTTCAAAAGTTATAAGCGTTTTTGCATAAGACCTTATATCTCTGGAACACTAGGTGGCGCTGTGTTCAATCTTCTCATGGACCTTCAGGACATTGTGTCGATGATCCATACTAAATTTTGTGAAGATATGTCAAAGAGTTTAAAAGTTATTGCAAACTATGACAAAATTCAAAATGGCGGACACGTGGTTCATCCGATTTTGGATTATTCGGTATCCACGGATTCGACATGATACAAGGAATCCATAGATACCACATTTATGATTTTCTGACAAACTGTTCAAAAGTTATTGTCCAAAATATCTATTTTTCATATCTCATGACCCGTAGGTGGCGCTGTTCCCAACTTTGGCATGGAACCTCAGATCATGCTTCCGATGAAGCGTACCAATTGTCATTTCGATTGATCAAAGTTTGGCTGAGATACAGCCTCTTAGCCAATTTTGGGTGGACCTCGGTAAGTTTGCGACATCATAACTTTTTTTTTTCCAGTATAGCAAAAAATTCTGTTCAGTCATTTCTATGCGGCTCAGTCCAAAGATCATTTGAGCAAATTTTGGAGAAAATTGGACAAATTTTGAAGGAGGAGTAGCGAAAAAACTGGATACTGTACTTTTCAAAATGGCCACTACTGTAATGGGCGGAGTCTTAATGTAAGGTATTGGTTGTGATCAGCATGATGAGTGGAATCAGGTGTACTAAGTTTCATGTCTCTAGATCAAAGGGTTCAAAAGTTATAACCATTTAAATGTTGAATTTTTGAACTGGTGGTGGCGCTATGGAGTTGGTGCTGGAGACTCAAAAATTGGTCCAATTACTATTCATTACCATCACTAGAAGTGTACCAAATTTCATCATTTTCCTATATACGGTTCATAGGGCTGCCATAGACTTCCATTGGCGGAAGAAGAAGAATATTGTTATTCTGACAATTCCAATTACTAATATAGCTGCAAGCAGCAATACGGGGCCAAGCCCTGCAAGGCAGAGCAAGCAACAGCCGCTGTAGCGCAATGCGGAGCCAGAAGAGCAAAACATCAGAAATTTAATGTACATCAAGCACAGTAAGCACATCAATTACAGCAGCACAGCTAGCATTTAAGCACCAACAGCAGTGCAGAGCCGGAAGGAATTTAAATTATTATTTTATACACAATTTCAAAGTCGCCCCACACTGGTCTCGAACCCACGACCACAATGGTTCGGGATTCATGACGCATGGTTGAACCACTTGCGCCACCCAGAGGACATGTTTTACAAAGCTGCAGAGGAGAGGCTTCAGTGTGTGAATGAGCACACAAAATCATGTTAACGAGATTAGCATGCTAAGCTAACTTAATGCTAATATAGCTTATGATGTGGTACATCCAATGCTGGCAAAATAGATATCCTCAGATTCGACATGACGCAAGGAATCGATAGACACCAATTTTATGATTTTGTGACAAACTGTTCACAAGTTACAGCCTCTGAACCAATTATGGGTTGACCTCATTAAGTTTGCGACATCATAACTTTTTTTTTCCAGTATAGCAAAAAAATCGGGGACAGTACTTTTATGCGGCTCAGTCCGAAGATCATTTGAGTACATGTTTGGACAAAATTAGACCAATTTTGAAGGAGGAGTAGCGAAAAAACTGTTTTACATTCACTCCAATATGGCGGCCAGTCACATTGTTGATAAATAACATATGAGATATCGTTGAAATCGGCATAAGCCAAGGAATATATTGACATAAAGAAATCAAATTTCAAGCAATGTTAGCAAAAGTTATAAGCGTTTTTTCAAAAAACAATGATATCTCTGGAACACTAGGTGGCGCTGTGATCAAATTTCTCAGGTACCTTCGGGCCATGCTAATGATGATCCATACCAAATTTGGTGAAGAAATTTCAAATAGTTTAAAAGATATTGCAAATTATGACATCATTCAAAATGGCGGACACGTGGTACATCCCATCATGGCAAAATCGATATCCACGGATTTGTCATGACCCAAGGAATCGATAGACACCAAGTTTATAATTTTCTGACAAACTGTTCATAAGTTATTGGCCAAAATATGCATTTTCCATATCTCATGACCCGTAGGTGGCGCTGTTCCCAACTTTGGCATGGAACCTCAGATCATGCTTCCGATGAAGTGTACCAATTTTCGTTTCGATTGATCAAAGTTTGGCCGAGCTATAGCTTCTGAACCAATTTTGGGTCGACCTCGTTAAGTTTGCGACGTCATAACTTTTGATCAGAGAAGAATAAAAAAAATCGGGGACAGTACTTTTATGCGGCTCAGTCCGAAGATCATTTGAGTACATGTTTGGACAAAATTAGACCAATTTTGAAGGAGGAGTAGCAAAAAAACTGCATACTGTACTTTTCAAAATGGCCACTACTGTAATGGGCGGAGTCTTAATGTAAGATATTGGTTCTAATCAGCATGATGAGATGAATCAGGTGTACTAAGTTTCATTTTTCTAGATCAAAGGGTTCAAAAGTTATAACCATTTCAATGTTGAATTTTTGAACTGCTGGTGGCGCTATAGAGTTGGACCTAGAGACTCAAAAATTGCTACAATTACTTTTCATTACCATCACTACAAGTGTGCCAAATTTCATCATTTTCCTATGTATGGTTCATAGGGCTGCCATAGACTTCAAGAGGAGGAAGAAGAATAATAATAATAATAATAATAAGAAAACTAACAGATACAATAGGTGCCATAGCCCCTTCGGGGCTTGGCCCCTAATAATAATAAGAAAACTAACAGATACAATAGGTGCCATAGCCCCTTCGGGGCTTGGCCCCTAAATATAGCTGCAAGCAGCAATACAGGGGCCAAGCCGCTGTAGCACAGTAGGGCTGTAGCGCAATGCGGAGCCAGAAGAGCAAAAACAGCAGAAATAGAATGTACATGAAGAACAGATGGGTTCAGAGGTACAGATAGGATGAAATCAAAATGAACAAAAGTTCTGATGAGAACGAACACAGAATGTAGAAAAAAACACTTATTTCTAATCCCAGTGTTAGAAACATTAGTACAGCTCTTACCCAGATGATAAAAGAGTTCAAATGACAATTTTACACACAATTTCAAAGTCACCCCACACTGGTCTCAAACCCACGACCAGAACGGTTTGGGATTCATGACGCATGGTTGTACAGATTGCGCCACCCAGAGGACTTGTTTTACAAAGCTTCAGAGCAGAGGCTTCAGTGTAAAAATAAGCACACAAAATCATGTTAACGAGATTAGCATGCTAAGCTAGCTTAATGCTAATGTAGCTTATGGTTATGCTAAGTTAACTAACATAAGGCAAAAAAACACCAGGCTAGGTCAACTTTGAAGATGAATATCTCGGGAACGGTAGCAAATATCAGAAATCTGTTCAGTCATTTCTGTGCGGCTCAGTCCAAAGATCATGTGATCAAATTTTGGACAAAATTGATCAAGATTTGAAGGAGGAGTAGCGAAAAAACTGTTTTTCATTTGTTCCAATATGGCGGATAGTCACATTGTTGGAAAATGACAAATGAGATATCGACGAAATCGGCAGCATCCAAGGAACATAATGACGTAAAGAAATAAAAATTTGAACAATGTTGTCAAAAGTTATAAGTGTTTTTGCAAAATACCTTATATCTCTGGAACACTAGGTGGCGCTGTGTTTAGTCTTCTCGTGTACCTTCAAGGCATTGTGTCGATCATCCATACTAAATTTTGTGAAGATATGTCAAATAGTTTAAAAGTTATTGCAAATTATGACAAAATTCAAAATGGCGGACACGTGGTACATCCCATCCTGGCAAAATCGGTATCCCCGGATTTGGCTTGACGCAAGGAATCCATAGATACCACATTTATGATTTTATGACAAACTGTTTAAAAGTTATTGGCCAAAATAGCCATTTTCCATATCTCATGACCCGTAGGTGGCGCTGTTCCCAACTTTGGCATGGAACCTCAGATCAAGCTTCTGATGAAGTGTACCAATTTTTGTTTCGATTGATCAAACTTTGGCCGAGATACAGCCTCTTAGCCAATTTTGGGTGGACCTCGTCAAGTTTGTGACATCATAGCTTTTGAACAAGGATGAATTAAAAAAATCTGTTCAGTCATTTCTGTGCGGCTCAGTCCAAAGATCATTTGGGCAAATTTTGGACAAAATTGGAGAAATTTTGAAGGAGGAGTAGCGAAAAAAACTGAATACTGTACTTTTCAAAATGGCCACTACTGTAATGGGCGGAGTCTTAATGTAAGATATTGGTTCTGATCAACATGATGAGATGAATCAGGTGTACTTAGTTTCATTTTTCTAGATCAAAGGGTTCAAAAGTTATAACCATTTCAATGTTGATTTTTTTAACTGCTGGTGGCGCTATAGAGTTGGTCCTAGAGACTCAAAAATTGCTACATTTACTATTCATGGCCATCACTACAAGTGTGCCAAATTTCATCATTTTCCTATGTACGGTTCATAGGGCTGCCATAGACTCCCATTTGCGGAAGAAGAATTGTTATTCTGACAATAACAATTGCTAATATAGCTGCAAGCAGCAATACAGGGGCCAAGCCCTGAAGCAGCAGCAACTCTCCCCATCACTCCCCTCCCTGCCCCTCTCCTGATCCCTGCCCCTCTCCTGACCCCTGCCCCTCTCCTGCCCCCTCTGCCCCTCTCCTGCCCTTCCTTGAATTTTTGAACTGGTGGTGGCGCTATAGAGGTGGTCCTAGAGACTCTAAAATTGGTCCAATTGCTATTCATTACAATCACTACAAGTGTGCTAAATTTGAAAAAAAAAAAAAACAGCTGTTTTAGTAGTACAAGTGAAAATGAACTCAATATGAAGATGTTTTATATAAATTTGCTGCATGTTATATTTATGGAGATCCTTTCTCAGATACACATCATGTGTGGAACTAAAACAACTTTTCCACCACTTAAGGCCACAGTACCTCTTCAGTCTGGACATGTGCCACACAGGAATCGAACCCACGACCGTAATGGTTCGGGATTCATGACACATGGTTTAACAACTTGCGCCACTCAGAGGACGTAAATTTCAAAGCTGCAGAGGAGAGGCTTCAGTGTAAGAATAAGCACACAAAAACATGTTAACGAGATTAGCATGCTAAGCTAGCTTAATGCTAATGTAGCTTATGGTTATCCTGATAGCTCTAGAGCCACATTAGAAAGAATGGCATCTGGTTAGCATGCTAACCAATTATTATGCTAAGGTAACTGGCATAAGGCAACATACACAGGCTAGGTCAAATTCGGAGATGAATATCTCAGGAACGGTAGCGAATATCAAAAATCTGTTCAGTCATTTCTGTGCAGCTCAGTCCAAAGAACATCTGATCAAATTTTGGACAAAATTGAGTAAGATTTGAAGGAGGAGTAGCGAAAAAACTGTTTTTCATTTGTTCCAATATGGCGGATAGTCACATTGTTGGAAAATGACAAATGAGATATCGACGGAATCGGCATAAGCCAAAGAATGTAATGACATAAAGAAATCAAAATTTGAACAATATTTACAAAAGTTATAAGCGTTTTTACAAAAGACCTTATATCTCTGGAACACTAGGTGGCGCTGTGCTCAATCTTCTCATGTACTTTCAGGACATTGTGTCGATGATCCATACTAAATTTTGTGAAGATATGTCAAATAGTTTAAAAGTTATTGCAAATTATGACAAAATTCAAAATGGCGGACACGTGGTACATCCCATCCTGGCAAAATCGGTATGCATGGATTTGGCATGACCCAAGGAATCCATAGATACCACATTTATGATTTTCTGACAAACTGTTCAAAAGTTATTGACCAAAATAGCTATTTTCCATATCTCATGACCCGTAGGTGGCGCTGTTCCCAACTTTGGCACGGACCCTCAAACAATGCTTCCAATCAAGTGTATCAATTTTTGTTTCGATTGATCAAACTTTGGCCGAGATACAGCCTCTACACCAATTTTGGGTCAACCTCATTAAGTTTGCGACATCATAACTTTTGAACAAAGATGAATAAAAAAAATCTGTTCAGTCATTTCTATGCGGCTCAGTCCAAAGATCATTTGAGCAAATTTTGGACAAAATTGGACAAATTTTGAAGGAGGAGTAGCGAAAAAACGGAATACTGTACTTTACAAAATGGCTACAACTGTAATGGGCGGAGTCTTAATGTAAGCTATTGATTTTGATCACCATGATGAGATGAATCAAGTGTACTAAGTTTTATTTCTCTAGATCAAAGGGTTCAAAAGTTATAACCATTTCAATGTTGAATTTTTGAACTGGTGGTGGCGCTATAGAGTTGGTCCTAGAGACACCAAATTTGGTCCAATTACTATTCATGGCTATCTCTACAACTGTGCCAAATTTCATCATTTTCCTATGTACGGTTCATAGGGCTGCCATAGACTTCCATTGGCGGAAGAAGAAGAAGAAGAAGAAGAAGAAGAAGAATAATAATAAGAAAACTAACAGATACAATAGGTGCCTTGCCCCTTCGGGGCTTGGCCCCTAAATATAGCTGCAAGCAGCAATACAGGGGCCAAGCCCTGAAGCAGCAGCAACTCTCCCCATCACTCCCCTCCCTGCCCCTCTCCTGATCCCTGCCCCTCTCCTGACCCCTGCCCCTCTCCTGCCCCCTCTGCCCCTCTCCTGCCCTTCCTTGAATTTTTGAACTGGTGGTGGCGCTATAGAGGTGGTCCTAGAGACTCTAAAATTGGTCCAATTGCTATTCATTACAATCACTACAAGTGTGCTAAATTTGAAAAAAAAAAAAAACAGCTGTTTTAGTAGTACAAGTGAAAATGAACTCAATATGAAGATGTTTTATATAAATTTGCTGCATGTTATATTTATGGAGATCCTTTCTCAGATACACATCATGTGTGGAACTAAAACAACTTTTCCACCACTTAAGGCCACAGTACCTCTTCAGTCTGGACATGTGCCACACAGGAATCGAACCCACGACCGTAATGGTTCGGGATTCATGACACATGGTTTAACAACTTGCGCCACTCAGAGGACGTAAATTTCAAAGCTGCAGAGGAGAGGCTTCAGTGTAAGAATAAGCACACAAAAACATGTTAACGAGATTAGCATGCTAAGCTAGCTTAATGCTAATGTAGCTTATGGTTATCCTGATAGCTCTAGAGCCACATTAGAAAGAATGGCATCTGGTTAGCATGCTAACCAATTATTATGCTAAGGTAACTGGCATAAGGCAACATACACAGGCTAGGTCAAATTCGGAGATGAATATCTCAGGAACGGTAGCGAATATCAAAAATCTGTTCAGTCATTTCTGTGCAGCTCAGTCCAAAGAACATCTGATCAAATTTTGGACAAAATTGAGTAAGATTTGAAGGAGGAGTAGCGAAAAAACTGTTTTTCATTTGTTCCAATATGGCGGATAGTCACATTGTTGGAAAATGACAAATGAGATATCGACGGAATCGGCATAAGCCAAAGAATGTAATGACATAAAGAAATCAAAATTTGAACAATATTTACAAAAGTTATAAGCGTTTTTACAAAAGACCTTATATCTCTGGAACACTAGGTGGCGCTGTGCTCAATCTTCTCATGTACTTTCAGGACATTGTGTCGATGATCCATACTAAATTTTGTGAAGATATGTCAAATAGTTTAAAAGTTATTGCAAATTATGACAAAATTCAAAATGGCGGACACGTGGTACATCCCATCCTGGCAAAATCGGTATGCATGGATTTGGCATGACCCAAGGAATCCATAGATACCACATTTATGATTTTCTGACAAACTGTTCAAAAGTTATTGACCAAAATAGCTATTTTCCATATCTCATGACCCGTAGGTGGCGCTGTTCCCAACTTTGGCACGGACCCTCAAACAATGCTTCCAATCAAGTGTATCAATTTTTGTTTCGATTGATCAAACTTTGGCCGAGATACAGCCTCTACACCAATTTTGGGTCAACCTCATTAAGTTTGCGACATCATAACTTTTGAACAAAGATGAATAAAAAAAATCTGTTCAGTCATTTCTATGCGGCTCAGTCCAAAGATCATTTGAGCAAATTTTGGACAAAATTGGACAAATTTTGAAGGAGGAGTAGCGAAAAAACGGAATACTGTACTTTACAAAATGGCTACTACTGTAATGGGCGGAGTCTTAATGTAAGCTATTGATTTTGATCACCATGATGAGATGAATCAAGTGTACTAAGTTTTATTTCTCTAGATCAAAGGGTTCAAAAGTTATAACCATTTCAATGTTGAATTTTTGAACTGGTGGTGGCGCTATAGAGTTGGTCCTAGAGACACCAAATTTGGTCCAATTACTATTCATGGCTATCTCTACAACTGTGCCAAATTTCATCATTTTCCTATGTACGGTTCATAGGGCTGCCATAGACTTCCATTGGCGGAAGAAGAAGAAGAAGAAGAAGAAGAAGAATAATAATAATAAGAAAACTAACAGATACAATAGGTGCCTTGCCCCTTCGGGGCTTGGCCCCTAAATATAGCTGCAAGCAGCAATACAGGGGCCAAGCCCTGAAGCAGCAGCAACTCTCCCCATCACTCCCCTCCCTGCCCCTCTCCTGATCCCTGCCCCTCTCCTGACCCCTGCCCCTCTCCTGCCCCCTCTGCCCCTCTCCTGCCCTCTCTGCCCCTCTCCTGCCCTTCCTTGAATTTTTGAACTGGTGGTGGCGCTATAGAGGTGGTCCTAGAGACTCTAAAATTGGTCCAATTGCTATTCATTACAATCACTACAAGTGTGCTAAATTTGAAAAAAAAAAAAAACAGCTGTTTTAGTAGTACAAGTGAAAATGAACTCAATATGAAGATGTTTTATATAAATTTGCTGCATGTTATATTTATGGAGATCCTTTCTCAGATACACATCATGTGTGGAACTAAAACAACTTTTCCACCACTTAAGGCCACAGTACCTCTTCAGTCTGGACATGTGCCACACAGGAATCGAACCCACGACCGTAATGGTTCGGGATTCATGACACATGGTTTAACAACTTGCGCCACTCAGAGGACGTAAATTTCAAAGCTGCAGAGGAGAGGCTTCAGTGTAAGAATAAGCACACAAAAACATGTTAACGAGATTAGCATGCTAAGCTAGCTTAATGCTAATGTAGCTTATGGTTATCCTGATAGCTCTAGAGCCACATTAGAAAGAATGGCATCTGGTTAGCATGCTAACCAATTATTATGCTAAGGTAACTGGCATAAGGCAACATACACAGGCTAGGTCAAATTCGGAGATGAATATCTCAGGAACGGTAGCGAATATCAAAAATCTGTTCAGTCATTTCTGTGCAGCTCAGTCCAAAGAACATCTGATCAAATTTTGGACAAAATTGAGTAAGATTTGAAGGAGGAGTAGCGAAAAAACTGTTTTTCATTTGTTCCAATATGGCGGATAGTCACATTGTTGGAAAATGACAAATGAGATATCGACGGAATCGGCATAAGCCAAAGAATGTAATGACATAAAGAAATCAAAATTTGAACAATATTTACAAAAGTTATAAGCGTTTTTACAAAAGACCTTATATCTCTGGAACACTAGGTGGCGCTGTGCTCAATCTTCTCATGTACTTTCAGGACATTGTGTCGATGATCCATACTAAATTTTGTGAAGATATGTCAAATAGTTTAAAAGTTATTGCAAATTATGACAAAATTCAAAATGGCGGACACGTGGTACATCCCATCCTGGCAAAATCGGTATGCATGGATTTGGCATGACCCAAGGAATCCATAGATACCACATTTATGATTTTCTGACAAACTGTTCAAAAGTTATTGACCAAAATAGCTATTTTCCATATCTCATGACCCGTAGGTGGCGCTGTTCCCAACTTTGGCACGGACCCTCAAACAATGCTTCCAATCAAGTGTATCAATTTTTGTTTCGATTGATCAAACTTTGGCCGAGATACAGCCTCTACACCAATTTTGGGTCAACCTCATTAAGTTTGCGACATCATAACTTTTGAACAAAGATGAATAAAAAAAATCTGTTCAGTCATTTCTATGCGGCTCAGTCCAAAGATCATTTGAGCAAATTTTGGACAAAATTGGACAAATTTTGAAGGAGGAGTAGCGAAAAAACGGAATACTGTACTTTACAAAATGGCTACTACTGTAATGGGCGGAGTCTTAATGTAAGCTATTGATTTTGATCACCATGATGAGATGAATCAAGTGTACTAAGTTTTATTTCTCTAGATCAAAGGGTTCAAAAGTTATAACCATTTCAATGTTGAATTTTTGAACTGGTGGTGGCGCTATAGAGTTGGTCCTAGAGACACCAAATTTGGTCCAATTACTATTCATGGCTATCTCTACAACTGTGCCAAATTTCATCATTTTCCTATGTACGGTTCATAGGGCTGCCATAGACTTCCATTGGCGGAAGAAGAAGAAGAAGAAGAAGAAGAAGAATAATAATAATAAGAAAACTAACAGATACAATAGGTGCCTTGCCCCTTCGGGGCTTGGCCCCTAAATATAGCTGCAAGCAGCAATACAGGGGCCAAGCCCTGAAGCAGCAGCAACTCTCCCCATCACTCCCCTCCCTGCCCCTCTCCTGATCCCTGCCCCTCTCCTGACCCCTGCCCCTCTCCTGCCCCCTCTGCCCCTCTCCTGCCCTTCCTTGAATTTTTGAACTGGTGGTGGCGCTATAGAGGTGGTCCTAGAGACTCTAAAATTGGTCCAATTGCTATTCATTACAATCACTACAAGTGTGCTAAATTTGAAAAAAAAAAAAAACAGCTGTTTTAGTAGTACAAGTGAAAATGAACTCAATATGAAGATGTTTTATATAAATTTGCTGCATGTTATATTTATGGAGATCCTTTCTCAGATACACATCATGTGTGGAACTAAAACAACTTTTCCACCACTTAAGGCCACAGTACCTCTTCAGTCTGGACATGTGCCACACAGGAATCGAACCCACGACCGTAATGGTTCGGGATTCATGACACATGGTTTAACAACTTGCGCCACTCAGAGGACGTAAATTTCAAAGCTGCAGAGGAGAGGCTTCAGTGTAAGAATAAGCACACAAAAACATGTTAACGAGATTAGCATGCTAAGCTAGCTTAATGCTAATGTAGCTTATGGTTATCCTGATAGCTCTAGAGCCACATTAGAAAGAATGGCATCTGGTTAGCATGCTAACCAATTATTATGCTAAGGTAACTGGCATAAGGCAACATACACAGGCTAGGTCAAATTCGGAGATGAATATCTCAGGAACGGTAGCGAATATCAAAAATCTGTTCAGTCATTTCTGTGCAGCTCAGTCCAAAGAACATCTGATCAAATTTTGGACAAAATTGAGTAAGATTTGAAGGAGGAGTAGCGAAAAAACTGTTTTTCATTTGTTCCAATATGGCGGATAGTCACATTGTTGGAAAATGACAAATGAGATATCGACGGAATCGGCATAAGCCAAAGAATGTAATGACATAAAGAAATCAAAATTTGAACAATATTTACAAAAGTTATAAGCGTTTTTACAAAAGACCTTATATCTCTGGAACACTAGGTGGCGCTGTGCTCAATCTTCTCATGTACTTTCAGGACATTGTGTCGATGATCCATACTAAATTTTGTGAAGATATGTCAAATAGTTTAAAAGTTATTGCAAATTATGACAAAATTCAAAATGGCGGACACGTGGTACATCCCATCCTGGCAAAATCGGTATGCATGGATTTGGCATGACCCAAGGAATCCATAGATACCACATTTATGATTTTCTGACAAACTGTTCAAAAGTTATTGACCAAAATAGCTATTTTCCATATCTCATGACCCGTAGGTGGCGCTGTTCCCAACTTTGGCACGGACCCTCAAACAATGCTTCCAATCAAGTGTATCAATTTTTGTTTCGATTGATCAAACTTTGGCCGAGATACAGCCTCTACACCAATTTTGGGTCAACCTCATTAAGTTTGCGACATCATAACTTTTGAACAAAGATGAATAAAAAAAATCTGTTCAGTCATTTCTATGCGGCTCAGTCCAAAGATCATTTGAGCAAATTTTGGACAAAATTGGACAAATTTTGAAGGAGGAGTAGCGAAAAAACGGAATACTGTACTTTACAAAATGGCTACTACTGTAATGGGCGGAGTCTTAATGTAAGCTATTGATTTTGATCACCATGATGAGATGAATCAAGTGTACTAAGTTTTATTTCTCTAGATCAAAGGGTTCAAAAGTTATAACCATTTCAATGTTGAATTTTTGAACTGGTGGTGGCGCTATAGAGTTGGTCCTAGAGACACCAAATTTGGTCCAATTACTATTCATGGCTATCTCTACAACTGTGCCAAATTTCATCATTTTCCTATGTACGGTTCATAGGGCTGCCATAGACTTCCATTGGCGGAAGAAGAAGAAGAAGAAGAAGAAGAAGAATAATAATAATAAGAAAACTAACAGATACAATAGGTGCCTTGCCCCTTCGGGGCTTGGCCCCTAAATATAGCTGCAAGCAGCAATACAGGGGCCAAGCCCTGAAGCAGCAGCAACTCTCCCCATCACTCCCCTCCCTGCCCCTCTCCTGATCCCTGCCCCTCTCCTGACCCCTGCCCCTCTCCTGCCCCCTCTGCCCCTCTCCTGCCCCCTCTGCCCCTCTCCTGCCCTTCCTTGAATTTTTGAACTGGTGGTGGCGCTATAGAGGTGGTCCTAGAGACTCTAAAATTGGTCCAATTGCTATTCATTACAATCACTACAAGTGTGCTAAATTTGAAAAAAAAAAAAAACAGCTGTTTTAGTAGTACAAGTGAAAATGAACTCAATATGAAGATGTTTTATATAAATTTGCTGCATGTTATATTTATGGAGATCCTTTCTCAGATACACATCATGTGTGGAACTAAAACAACTTTTCCACCACTTAAGGCCACAGTACCTCTTCAGTCTGGACATGTGCCACACAGGAATCGAACCCACGACCGTAATGGTTCGGGATTCATGACACATGGTTTAACAACTTGCGCCACTCAGAGGACGTAAATTTCAAAGCTGCAGAGGAGAGGCTTCAGTGTAAGAATAAGCACACAAAAACATGTTAACGAGATTAGCATGCTAAGCTAGCTTAATGCTAATGTAGCTTATGGTTATCCTGATAGCTCTAGAGCCACATTAGAAAGAATGGCATCTGGTTAGCATGCTAACCAATTATTATGCTAAGGTAACTGGCATAAGGCAACATACACAGGCTAGGTCAAATTCGGAGATGAATATCTCAGGAACGGTAGCGAATATCAAAAATCTGTTCAGTCATTTCTGTGCAGCTCAGTCCAAAGAACATCTGATCAAATTTTGGACAAAATTGAGTAAGATTTGAAGGAGGAGTAGCGAAAAAACTGTTTTTCATTTGTTCCAATATGGCGGATAGTCACATTGTTGGAAAATGACAAATGAGATATCGACGGAATCGGCATAAGCCAAAGAATGTAATGACATAAAGAAATCAAAATTTGAACAATATTTACAAAAGTTATAAGCGTTTTTACAAAAGACCTTATATCTCTGGAACACTAGGTGGCGCTGTGCTCAATCTTCTCATGTACTTTCAGGACATTGTGTCGATGATCCATACTAAATTTTGTGAAGATATGTCAAATAGTTTAAAAGTTATTGCAAATTATGACAAAATTCAAAATGGCGGACACGTGGTACATCCCATCCTGGCAAAATCGGTATGCATGGATTTGGCATGACCCAAGGAATCCATAGATACCACATTTATGATTTTCTGACAAACTGTTCAAAAGTTATTGACCAAAATAGCTATTTTCCATATCTCATGACCCGTAGGTGGCGCTGTTCCCAACTTTGGCACGGACCCTCAAACAATGCTTCCAATCAAGTGTATCAATTTTTGTTTCGATTGATCAAACTTTGGCCGAGATACAGCCTCTACACCAATTTTGGGTCAACCTCATTAAGTTTGCGACATCATAACTTTTGAACAAAGATGAATAAAAAAAATCTGTTCAGTCATTTCTATGCGGCTCAGTCCAAAGATCATTTGAGCAAATTTTGGACAAAATTGGACAAATTTTGAAGGAGGAGTAGCGAAAAAACGGAATACTGTACTTTACAAAATGGCTACTACTGTAATGGGCGGAGTCTTAATGTAAGCTATTGATTTTGATCACCATGATGAGATGAATCAAGTGTACTAAGTTTTATTTCTCTAGATCAAAGGGTTCAAAAGTTATAACCATTTCAATGTTGAATTTTTGAACTGGTGGTGGCGCTATAGAGTTGGTCCTAGAGACACCAAATTTGGTCCAATTACTATTCATGGCTATCTCTACAACTGTGCCAAATTTCATCATTTTCCTATGTACGGTTCATAGGGCTGCCATAGACTTCCATTGGCGGAAGAAGAAGAAGAAGAAGAAGAAGAAGAATAATAATAATAAGAAAACTAACAGATACAATAGGTGCCTTGCCCCTTCGGGGCTTGGCCCCTAATAAGAAAACTAACAGATACAATAGGTGCCTTGCCCCTTCGGGGCTTGGCCCCTAATAATAATAAGAAAACTAACAGATACAATAGGTGCCATAGCCCCTTCGGGGCTTGGCCCCTAATAAGAAAACTAACAGATACAATAGGTGCCATAGCCCCTTCGGGGCTTGGCCCCTAATAACAGATACAATAGGTGCCATAGCCCCTTCGGGGCTTGGCCCCTAATAAGAAAACTAACAGATACAATAGGTGCCATAGCCCCTTCGGGGCTTGGCCCCTAATAATAAGAAAACTAACAGATACAATAGGTGCCATAGCCCCTTCGGGGCTTGGCCCCTAATAATAAGAAAACTAACAGATACAATAGGTGCCATAGCCCCTTCGGGGCTTGGCCCCTAATAAGAAAACTAACAGATACAATAGGTGCCATAGCCCCTTCGGGGCTTGGCCCCTAATAGCTGCAAGCAGCAATACGGGGCCAAGCCCTGCAAGGCAGAGCAAGCAACAGCCGCTGTAGCGCAATGCGGAGCCAGAAGAGCAAAACATCAGAAATTTAATGTACATCAAGCACAGTAAGCACATCAATTACAGCAGCACAGCTAGCATTTAAGCACCAACAGCAGTGCAGAGCCGGAAGGAATTTAAATTATTATTTTATACACAATTTCAAAGTCGCCCCACACTGGTCTCGAACCCACGACCACAATGGTTCGGGATTCATGACGCATGGTTGAACCACTTGCGCCACCCAGAGGACATGTTTTACAAAGCTGCAGAGGAGAGGCTTCAGTGTGTGAATGAGCACACAAAATCATGTTAACGAGATTAGCATGCTAAGCTAACTTAATGCTAATATAGCTTATGATGTGGTACATCCAATGCTGGCAAAATAGATATCCTCAGATTCGACATGACGCAAGGAATCGATAGACACCAATTTTATGATTTTGTGACAAACTGTTCACAAGTTACAGCCTCTGAACCAATTATGGGTTGACCTCATTAAGTTTGCGACATCATAACTTTTTTTTTCCAGTATAGCAAAAAAATCGGGGACAGTACTTTTATGCGGCTCAGTCCGAAGATCATTTGAGTACATGTTTGGACAAAATTAGACCAATTTTGAAGGAGGAGTAGCGAAAAAACTGTTTTACATTCACTCCAATATGGCGGCCAGTCACATTGTTGATAAATAACATATGAGATATCGTTGAAATCGGCATAAGCCAAGGAATATATTGACATAAAGAAATCAAATTTCAAGCAATGTTAGCAAAAGTTATAAGCGTTTTTTCAAAAAACAATGATATCTCTGGAACACTAGGTGGCGCTGTGATCAAATTTCTCAGGTACCTTCGGGCCATGCTAATGATGATCCATACCAAATTTGGTGAAGAAATTTCAAATAGTTTAAAAGATATTCCAAATTATGACATCATTCAAAATGGCGGACACGTGGTACATCCCATCATGGCAAAATCGATATCCACGGATTTGTCATGACCCAAGGAATCGATAGACACCAAGTTTATAATTTTCTGACAAACTGTTCATAAGTTATTGGCCAAAATATGCATTTTCCATATCTCATGACCCGTAGGTGGCGCTGTTCCCAACTTTGGCATGGAACCTCAGATCATGCTTCCGATGAAGTGTACCAATTTTCGTTTCGATTGATCAAAGTTTGGCCGAGCTATAGCTTCTGAACCAATTTTGGGTCGACCTCGTTAAGTTTGCGACGTCATAACTTTTGATCAGAGAAGAATAAAAAAAATCGGGGACAGTACTTTTATGCGGCTCAGTCCGAAGATCATTTGAGTACATGTTTGGACAAAATTAGACCAATTTTGAAGGAGGAGTAGCAAAAAAACTGCATACTGTACTTTTCAAAATGGCCACTACTGTAATGGGCGGAGTCTTAATGTAAGATATTGGTTCTAATCAGCATGATGAGATGAATCAGGTGTACTAAGTTTCATTTTTCTAGATCAAAGGGTTCAAAAGTTATAACCATTTCAATGTTGAATTTTTGAACTGCTGGTGGCGCTATAGAGTTGGACCTAGAGACTCAAAAATTGCTACAATTACTTTTCATTACCATCACTACAAGTGTGCCAAATTTCATCATTTTCCTATGTATGGTTCATAGGGCTGCCATAGACTTCAAGAGGAGGAAGAAGAATAATAATAATAATAATAAATATAGCTGCAAGCAGCAATACGGGGCCAAGCCCTGCAAGGCACAGCAAGCAAAAGCCGCTGTAGCGCAATGCGGAGCCAAAAGAGCAAAACATCAGAAATTTAATGTACATCAAGCACAGCAAGTTCTGTAAGCACATCAATTACAGCAACACAGCAAGCATTTAAGCACCAACAGCAGTGCGGAGCCAGAAGAACAAAAAGAGCAGAAATTGAATATACATGTAAATGTACATCAAGCACAGCAGCGCAGCAAGCATTTAAGCACCAACAGCAGTGCAGAGCCGCAAGAACAAAAACAGCAGAAATTAAATATAAATGTAAATGAAGCACAGCGAGCATTTAAGCACCAACAGCAGTGCAGAGCCGGAAGGAATTTAAATGACAACTTTAAAGTCATCCCACATGGGACTCGAACCCACAACCAGAATGGCTCAGGATTTTAGATTCATGGTTTAGCAGATTGCACCACTCAGAGGACGTATAATCACAACCTTCAGAGGAGAGGCTTCAGTGTAAGAATGAGCACACAAAAGCAAGTTAACCAGATTAGCATGCTAAGCTATCTTAATGCTAATGTAGCTTATAACATGGTACATCCAATCCTGGCAAAATAGATATCCTCGGATTCGACATGACGCAAGGAATCGATAGACACCAATTTTATGATTTTGTGACAAACTGTTCACAAGTTACAGCCTCTGAACCAATTATGGGTCGACCTCATTAAGTTTGCGACATCATAACTTTTTTTTTTCCAGTATAGCAAAAAAATCGGGGACAGTACTTTTATGCGGCTCAGTCCGAAGATCATTTGAGCACATGTTTGGACAAAATTAGACCAATTTTGAAGGAGGAGTAGCGAAAAAACTGTTTTACATTCACTCCAATATGGCGGCCAGTAACATTGTTGAAAAATAACATATGAGATATCGTTGAAATCGGCATAAGCCAAGGAATATATTGCCATAAAGAAATCAAATTTCAAGCAATGTTAGCAAAAGTTATAAGCGTTTTTTCAAAAAACAATGATATCTCTGGAACACTAGGTGGCGCTGTGATCAAACTTCTCAGGTACCTTCGGGCCATGCTAATGACGATCCATACCAAATTTGGTGAAGAAATTTCAAATAGTTTAAAAGATATTGCAAATTATGACAAAATTCAAAATGGCGGACACGTGGTACATCCCATCATGGCAAAATCAATATCCACGGATTCATCATGACCCAAGGAATCGATAGACACCAAGTTTATAATTTTCTGACAAACCGTTCACAAGTTATTGGCCAAAATATGCATTTTCCATATCTCATGACCCGTAGGTGGCGCTGTTCCCAACTTTGGCATGGAACCTCAGATCATGCTTCCGATGAAGTGTACCAATTTTCGTTTCGATTGATCAAAGTTTGGCCGAGATACAGCCGCTGAACCAATTTTAGGTCGACCTTGTTAACTTTGCGACGTCATAACTTTTGATCAGAGAAGAATAAAAAAAATCGGGGACAGTACTTTTATGCGGCTCAGTCCGAAGATCATTTGAGCACATGTTTGGACAAAATTAGACCAATTTTGAAGGAGGAGTAGCAAAAAAACTGCATACTGTACTTTTCAAAATGGCCACTACTGTAATGGGCGGAGTCTTAATGTAAGATATTGGTTCTGATCAGCATGATGAGATGAATCAGGTGTACTAAGTTTCATTTTTCTAGATCAAAGGGTTCAAAAGTTATAACCATTTCAATGTTGAATTTTTGAACTGCTGGTGGCGCTATAGAGTTGGTCCTAGTGACTCAAAAATTGCTACATTTACTAATCATGGCCATCACTACAAGTGTGCCAAATTTCATCATTTTCCTATTTACGGTTCATAGGGCTGCCATAGACTTCCATTGGGAAGAAGAAGAATTGTTATTCTGACAATAACAATTGCTAATATAGCTGCAAGCAGCAATACGGGGCCAAGCCCTGCAAGGCAGAGCAAGCAACAGCCGCTGTAGCGCAATGCGGAGCCAGAAGAGCAAAACATCAGAAATTTAATGTACATCAAGCACAGTAAGCACATCAATTACAGCAGCACAGCTAGCATTTAAGCACCAACAGCAGTGCAGAGCCGGAAGGAATTTAAATTATTATTTTATACACAATTTCAAAGTCGCCCCACACTGGTCTCGAACCCACGACCACAATGGTTCGGGATTCATGACGCATGGTTGAACCACTTGCGCCACCCAGAGGACATGTTTTACAAAGCTGCAGAGGAGAGGCTTCAGTGTGTGAATGAGCACACAAAATCATGTTAACGAGATTAGCATGCTAAGCTAACTTAATGCTAATATAGCTTATGATGTGGTACATCCAATGCTGGCAAAAAAGATATCCTCGGATTCGACATGACGCAAGGAATCGATAGAGACCAATTTTATGATTTTGTGACAAACTGTTCACAAGTTACAGCCTCTGAACCAATTATGGGTCGACCTCGTTAAGTTTGCGACATCATAACTTTTTTTTTCCAGTAGAGCAAAAAAATCGGGGACAGTACTTTTATGCGGCTCAGTCCGAAGATCATTTGAGTACATATTTGGACAAAATTAGACCAATTTTGAAGGAGGAGTAGCGAAAAAACTGTTTTACATTCGCTCCAATATGGCGGCCAGTCACATTGTTGAAAAATAACATATGAGATATCGTTGAAATCGGCATAAGCCAAGGAATATATTGACATAAAGAAATCAAATTTCAAGCAATGTTGGCAAAAGTTATAAGTGTTTTTTCAAAAAACAATGATATCTCTGGAACACTAGGTGGCGCTGTGATCAAACTTCTCATGTACCTTCGGGCCATGCTAATGATGATCCATACCAAATTTGGTGAAGAAATTTCAAATAGTTTAAAAGATATTGCAAATTATGACATCATTCAAAATGGCGGACACGTGGTACATCCCATTATGGCAAAATCGATATCCACGGATTTGTCATGACCCAAGGAATCGATAGACACCAAGTTTATAATTTTCTGACAAACTGTTCATAAGTTATTGGCCAAAATATGCATTTTCCATATCTCATGACCCGTAGGTGGCGCTGTTCCCAACTTTGGCATGGAACCTCAGATCATGCTTCCGATGAAGTGTACCAATTTTCGTTTCGATTGATCAAAGTTTGGCCGAGCTATAGCTTCTGAACCAATTTTGGGTCGACCTTGTTAAGTTTGCGACGTCATAACTTTTGATCAGAGAAGAATAAAAAAAATCGGGGACAGTACTTTTATGCGGCTCAGTCCGAAGATCATTTGAGTACATGTTTGGACAAAATTAGACCAATTTTGAAGGAGGAGTAGCAAAAAAACTGCATACTGTACTTTTCAAAATGGCCACTACTGTAATGGGCGGAGTCTTAATGTAAGATATTGGTTCTAATCAGCATGATGAGATGAATCAGGTGTACTAAGTTTCATTTTTCTAGATCAAAGGGTTCAAAAGTTATAACCATTTCAATGTTGAATTTTTGAACTGCTGGTGGCGCTATAGAGTTGGACCTAGAGACTCAAAAATTGCTACAATTACTTTTCATTACCATCACTACAAGTGTGCCAAATTTCATCATTTTCCTATGTATGGTTCATAGGGCTGCCATAGACTTCAAGAGGAGGAAGAAGAATAATAATAATAAATATAGCTGCAAGCAGCAATACGGGGCCAAGCCCTGCAAGGCACAGCAAGCAAAAGCCGCTGTAGCGCAATGCGGAGCCAGAAGAGCAAAACATCAGAAATTTAATGTACATCAAGCACAGCAAGTTCTGTAAGCACATCAATTACAGCAACACAGCAAGCATTTAAGCACCAACAGCAGTGCGGAGCCAGAAGAACAAAAAGAGCAGAAATTGAATATACATGTAAATGTACATCAAGCACAGCAGCGCAGCAAGCATTTAAGCTCCAACAGCAGTGCAGAGCCGCAAGAACAAAAACAGCAGAAATTAAATATAAATGTAAATGAAGCACAGCGAGCATTTAAGCACCAACAGCAGTGCAGAGCCGGAAGGAATTTAAATGACAACTTTAAAGTCATCCCACATGGGACTCGAACCCACGACCAGAATGGCTCAGGATTTTAGATTCATGGTTTAGCAGATTGCACCACTCAGAGGACGTACAATCACAACCTTCAGAGGAGAGGCTTCAGTGTAAGAATGAGCACACAAAAGCAAGTTAACCAGATTAGCATGCTAAGCTATCTTAATGCTAATGTAGCTTATAACATGGTACATCCAATCCTGGCAAAATAGATATCCTCGGATTCGACATGACGCAATGAATCGATAGACACCAATTTTATGATTTTGTGACAAACTGTTCACAAGTTACAGCCTCTGAACCAATTATGGGTCGACCTCATTAAGTTTGCGACATCATAACTTTTTTTTTCCAGTATAGCAAAAAAATCGGGGACAGTACTTTTATGCGGCTCAGTCCGAAGATCATTTGAGCACATGTTTGGACAAAATTAGACCAATTTTGAAGGAGGAGTAGCGAAAAAACTGTTTTACATTCACTCCAATATGGCGGCCAGTCACATTGTTGAAAAATAACATATGAGATATCGTTGAAATCGGCATAAGCCAAGGAATATATTGACATAAAGAAATCAAATTTCAAGCAATGTTAGCAAAAGTTATAAGCGTTTTTTCAAAAAACAATGATATCTCTGGAACACTAGGTGGAGCTGTGATCAAACTTCTCAGGTACCTTCGGGCCATGCTAATGACGATCCATACCAAATTTGGTGAAGAAATTTCAAATAGTTTAAAAGATATTGCAAATTATGACAAAATTCAAAATGGCGGACACGTGGTACATCCCATCATGGCAAAATCAATATCCACGGATTCATCATGACCCAAGGAATCGATAGACACCAAGTTTATAATTTTCTGACAAACCGTTCACAAGTTATTGGCCAAAATATGCATTTTCCATATCTCATGACCCGTAGGTGGCGCTGTTCCCAACTTTGGCATGGAACCTCAGATCATGCTTCCGATGAAGTGTACCAATTTTCGTTTCGATTGATCAAAGTTTGGCCGAGATACAGCCGCTGAACCAATTTTAGGTCGACCTTGTTAACTTTGCGACGTCATAACTTTTGATCAGAGAAGAATAAAAAAAATCGGGGACAGTACTTTTATGCGGCTCAGTCCGAAGATCATTTGAGCACATGTTTGGACAAAATTAGACCAATTTTGAAGGAGGAGTAGCAAAAAAACTGCATACTGTACTTTTCAAAATGGCCACTACTGTAATGGGCGGAGTCTTAATGTAAGATATTGGTTCTGATCAGCATGATGAGATGAATCAGGTGTACTAAGTTTCATTTTTCTAGATCAAAGGGTTCAAAAGTTATAACCATTTCAATGTTGAATTTTTTAACTGCTGGTGGCGCTATAGAGTTGGTCCTAAAGACTCAAAAATTGCTACATTTACTATTCATGGCCATCACTACAAGAGTGCCAAATTTCATCATTTTCCTATGTACGGTTCATAGGGCTGCCATAGACTTCCACTGGGAAGAAGAAGAATTGTTATTCTGACAATAACAATTGCTAATATAGCTGCAAGCAGCAATACGGGGCCAAGCCCTGCAAGGCAGAGCAAGCAACAGCCGCTGTAGCGCAATGCGGAGCCAGAAGAGCAAAACATCAGAAATTTAATGTACATCAAGCACAGTAAGCACATCAATTACAGCAGCACAGCTAGCATTTAAGCACCAACAGCAGTGCAGAGCCGGAAGGAATTTAAATTATTATTTTATACACAATTTCAAAGTCGCCCCACACTGGTCTCGAACCCACGACCACAATGGTTCGGGATTCATGACGCATGGTTGAACCACTTGCGCCACCCAGAGGACATGTTTTACAAAGCTGCAGAGGAGAGGCTTCAGTGTGTGAATGAGCACACAAAATCATGTTAACGAGATTAGCATGCTAAGCTAACTTAATGCTAATATAGCTTATGATGTGGTACATCCAATGCTGGCAAAATAGATATCCTCAGATTCGACATGACGCAAGGAATCGATAGACACCAATTTTATGATTTTGTGACAAACTGTTCACAAGTTACAGCCTCTGAACCAATTATGGGTTGACCTCATTAAGTTTGCGACATCATAACTTTTTTTTTCCAGTATAGCAAAAAAATCGGGGACAGTACTTTTATGCGGCTCAGTCCGAAGATCATTTGAGTACATGTTTGGACAAAATTAGACCAATTTTGAAGGAGGAGTAGCGAAAAAACTGTTTTACATTCACTCCAATATGGCGGCCAGTCACATTGTTGATAAATAACATATGAGATATCGTTGAAATCGGCATAAGCCAAGGAATATATTGACATAAAGAAATCAAATTTCAAGCAATGTTAGCAAAAGTTATAAGCGTTTTTTCAAAAAACAATGATATCTCTGGAACACTAGGTGGCGCTGTGATCAAATTTCTCAGGTACCTTCGGGCCATGCTAATGATGATCCATACCAAATTTGGTGAAGAAATTTCAAATAGTTTAAAAGATATTGCAAATTATGACATCATTCAAAATGGCGGACACGTGGTACATCCCATCATGGCAAAATCGATATCCACGGATTTGTCATGACCCAAGGAATCGATAGACACCAAGTTTATAATTTTCTGACAAACTGTTCATAAGTTATTGGCCAAAATATGCATTTTCCATATCTCATGACCCGTAGGTGGCGCTGTTCCCAACTTTGGCATGGAACCTCAGATCATGCTTCCGATGAAGTGTACCAATTTTCGTTTCGATTGATCAAAGTTTGGCCGAGCTATAGCTTCTGAACCAATTTTGGGTCGACCTCGTTAAGTTTGCGACGTCATAACTTTTGATCAGAGAAGAATAAAAAAAATCGGGGACAGTACTTTTATGCGGCTCAGTCCGAAGATCATTTGAGTACATGTTTGGACAAAATTAGACCAATTTTGAAGGAGGAGTAGCAAAAAAACTGCATACTGTACTTTTCAAAATGGCCACTACTGTAATGGGCGGAGTCTTAATGTAAGATATTGGTTCTAATCAGCATGATGAGATGAATCAGGTGTACTAAGTTTCATTTTTCTAGATCAAAGGGTTCAAAAGTTATAACCATTTCAATGTTGAATTTTTGAACTGCTGGTGGCGCTATAGAGTTGGACCTAGAGACTCAAAAATTGCTACAATTACTTTTCATTACCATCACTACAAGTGTGCCAAATTTCATCATTTTCCTATGTATGGTTCATAGGGCTGCCATAGACTTCAAGAGGAGGAAGAAGAATAATAATAATAATAATAATAAGAAAACTAACAGATACAATAGGTGCCATAGCCCCTTCGGGGCTTGGCCCCTAATAAATAGCTGCAAGCAGCAATACGGGGCCAAGCCCTGCAAGGCAGAGCAAGCAACAGCCGCTGTAGCGCAATGCGGAGCCAGAAGAGCAAAACATCAGAAATTTAATGTACATCAAGCACAGTAAGCACATCAATTACAGCAGCACAGCTAGCATTTAAGCACCAACAGCAGTGCAGAGCCGGAAGGAATTTAAATTATTATTTTATACACAATTTCAAAGTCGCCCCACACTGGTCTCGAACCCACGACCACAATGGTTCGGGATTCATGACGCATGGTTGAACCACTTGCGCCACCCAGAGGACATGTTTTACAAAGCTGCAGAGGAGAGGCTTCAGTGTGTGAATGAGCACACAAAATCATGTTAACGAGATTAGCATGCTAAGCTAACTTAATGCTAATATAGCTTATGATGTGGTACATCCAATGCTGGCAAAATAGATATCCTCAGATTCGACATGACGCAAGGAATCGATAGACACCAATTTTATGATTTTGTGACAAACTGTTCACAAGTTACAGCCTCTGAACCAATTATGGGTCGACCTCATTAAGTTTGCGACATCATAACTTTTTTTTTCCAGTATAGCAAAAAAATCGGGGACAGTACTTTTATGCGGCTCAGTCCGAAGATCATTTGAGTACATGTTTGGACAAAATTAGACCAATTTTGAAGGAGGAGTAGCGAAAAAACTGTTTTACATTCACTCCAATATGGCGGCCAGTCACATTGTTGATAAATAACATATGAGATATCGTTGAAATCGGCATAAGCCAAGGAATATATTGACATAAAGAAATCAAATTTCAAGCAATGTTAGCAAAAGTTATAAGCGTTTTTTCAAAAAACAATGATATCTCTGGAACACTAGGTGGCGCTGTGATCAAATTTCTCAGGTACCTTCGGGCCATGCTAATGATGATCCATACCAAATTTGGTGAAGAAATTTCAAATAGTTTAAAAGATATTGCAAATTATGACATCATTCAAAATGGCGGACACGTGGTACATCCCATCATGGCAAAATCGATATCCACGGATTTGTCATGACCCAAGGAATCGATAGACACCAAGTTTATAATTTTCTGACAAACTGTTCATAAGTTATTGGCCAAAATATGCATTTTCCATATCTCATGACCCGTAGGTGGCGCTGTTCCCAACTTTGGCATGGAACCTCAGATCATGCTTCCGATGAAGTGTACCAATTTTCGTTTCGATTGATCAAAGTTTGGCCGAGCTATAGCTTCTGAACCAATTTTGGGTCGACCTCGTTAAGTTTGCGACGTCATAACTTTTGATCAGAGAAGAATAAAAAAAATCGGGGACAGTACTTTTATGCGGCTCAGTCCGAAGATCATTTGAGTACATGTTTGGACAAAATTAGACCAATTTTGAAGGAGGAGTAGCAAAAAAACTGCATACTGTACTTTTCAAAATGGCCACTACTGTAATGGGCGGAGTCTTAATGTAAGATATTGGTTCTAATCAGCATGATGAGATGAATCAGGTGTACTAAGTTTCATTTTTCTAGATCAAAGGGTTCAAAAGTTATAACCATTTCAATGTTGAATTTTTGAACTGCTGGTGGCGCTATAGAGTTGGACCTAGAGACTCAAAAATTGCTACAATTACTTTTCATTACCATCACTACAAGTGTGCCAAATTTCATCATTTTCCTATGTATGGTTCATAGGGCTGCCATAGACTTCAAGAGGAGGAAGAAGAATAATAATAATAAATATAGCTGCAAGCAGCAATACGGGGCCAAGCCCTGCAAGGCAGAGCAAGCAACAGCCGCTGTAGCGCAATGCGGAGCCAGAAGAGCAAAACATCAGAAATTTAATGTACATCAAGCACAGTAAGCACATCAATTACAGCAGCACAGCTAGCATTTAAGCACCAACAGCAGTGCAGAGCCGGAAGGAATTTAAATTATTATTTTATACACAATTTCAAAGTCGCCCCACACTGGTCTCGAACCCACGACCACAATGGTTCGGGATTCATGACGCATGGTTGAACCACTTGCGCCACCCAGAGGACATGTTTTACAAAGCTGCAGAGGAGAGGCTTCAGTGTGTGAATGAGCACACAAAATCATGTTAACGAGATTAGCATGCTAAGCTAACTTAATGCTAATATAGCTTATGATGTGGTACATCCAATGCTGGCAAAATAGATATCCTCAGATTCGACATGACGCAAGGAATCGATAGACACCAATTTTATGATTTTGTGACAAACTGTTCACAAGTTACAGCCTCTGAACCAATTATGGGTTGACCTCATTAAGTTTGCGACATCATAACTTTTTTTTTCCAGTATAGCAAAAAAATCGGGGACAGTACTTTTATGCGGCTCAGTCCGAAGATCATTTGAGTACATGTTTGGACAAAATTAGACCAATTTTGAAGGAGGAGTAGCGAAAAAACTGTTTTACATTCACTCCAATATGGCGGCCAGTCACATTGTTGATAAATAACATATGAGATATCGTTGAAATCGGCATAAGCCAAGGAATATATTGACATAAAGAAATCAAATTTCAAGCAATGTTAGCAAAAGTTATAAGCGTTTTTTCAAAAAACAATGATATCTCTGGAACACTAGGTGGCGCTGTGATCAAATTTCTCAGGTACCTTCGGGCCATGCTAATGATGATCCATACCAAATTTGGTGAAGAAATTTCAAATAGTTTAAAAGATATTGCAAATTATGACATCATTCAAAATGGCGGACACGTGGTACATCCCATCATGGCAAAATCGATATCCACGGATTTGTCATGACCCAAGGAATCGATAGACACCAAGTTTATAATTTTCTGACAAACTGTTCATAAGTTATTGGCCAAAATATGCATTTTCCATATCTCATGACCCGTAGGTGGCGCTGTTCCCAACTTTGGCATGGAACCTCAGATCATGCTTCCGATGAAGTGTACCAATTTTCGTTTCGATTGATCAAAGTTTGGCCGAGCTATAGCTTCTGAACCAATTTTGGGTCGACCTCGTTAAGTTTGCGACGTCATAACTTTTGATCAGAGAAGAATAAAAAAAATCGGGGACAGTACTTTTATGCGGCTCAGTCCGAAGATCATTTGAGTACATGTTTGGACAAAATTAGACCAATTTTGAAGGAGGAGTAGCAAAAAAACTGCATACTGTACTTTTCAAAATGGCCACTACTGTAATGGGCGGAGTCTTAATGTAAGATATTGGTTCTAATCAGCATGATGAGATGAATCAGGTGTACTAAGTTTCATTTTTCTAGATCAAAGGGTTCAAAAGTTATAACCATTTCAATGTTGAATTTTTGAACTGCTGGTGGCGCTATAGAGTTGGACCTAGAGACTCAAAAATTGCTACAATTACTTTTCATTACCATCACTACAAGTGTGCCAAATTTCATCATTTTCCTATGTATGGTTCATAGGGCTGCCATAGACTTCAAGAGGAGGAAGAAGAATAATAATAATAATAAATATAGCTGCAAGCAGCAATACGGGGCCAAGCCCTGCAAGGCAGAGCAAGCAACAGCCGCTGTAGCGCAATGCGGAGCCAGAAGAGCAAAACATCAGAAATTTAATGTACATCAAGCACAGTAAGCACATCAATTACAGCAGCACAGCTAGCATTTAAGCACCAACAGCAGTGCAGAGCCGGAAGGAATTTAAATTATTATTTTATACACAATTTCAAAGTCGCCCCACACTGGTCTCGAACCCACGACCACAATGGTTCGGGATTCATGACGCATGGTTGAACCACTTGCGCCACCCAGAGGACATGTTTTACAAAGCTGCAGAGGAGAGGCTTCAGTGTGTGAATGAGCACACAAAATCATGTTAACGAGATTAGCATGCTAAGCTAACTTAATGCTAATATAGCTTATGATGTGGTACATCCAATGCTGGCAAAATAGATATCCTCAGATTCGACATGACGCAAGGAATTGATAGACACCAATTTTATGATTTTGTGACAAACTGTTCACAAGTTACAGCCTCTGAACCAATTATGGGTTGACCTCATTAAGTTTGCGACATCATAACTTTTTTTTTCGAGTATAGCAAAAAAATCGGGGACAGTACTTTTATGCGGCTCAGTCCGAAGATCATTTGAGTACATGTTTGGACAAAATTAGACCAATTTTGAAGGAGGAGTAGCGAAAAAACTGTTTTACATTCACTCCAATATGGCGGCCAGTCACATTGTTGATAAATAACATATGAGATATCGTTGAAATCGGCATAAGCCAAGGAATATATTGACATAAAGAAATCAAATTTCAAGCAATGTTAGCAAAAGTTATAAGCGTTTTTTCAAAAAACAATGATATCTCTGGAACACTAGGTGGCGCTGTGATCAAATTTCTCAGGTACCTTCGGGCCATGCTAATGATGATCCATACCAAATTTGGTGAAGAAATTTCAAATAGTTTAAAAGATATTGCAAATTATGACATCATTCAAAATGGCGGACACGTGGTACATCCCATCATGGCAAAATCGATATCCACGGATTTGTCATGACCCAAGGAATCGATAGACACCAAGTTTATAATTTTCTGACAAACTGTTCATAAGTTATTGGCCAAAATATGCATTTTCCATATCTCATGACCCGTAGGTGGCGCTGTTCCCAACTTTGGCATGGAACCTCAGATCATGCTTCCGATGAAGTGTACCAATTTTCGTTTCGATTGATCAAAGTTTGGCCGAGCTATAGCTTCTGAACCAATTTTGGGTCGACCTCGTTAAGTTTGCGACGTCATAACTTTTGATCAGAGAAGAATAAAAAAAATCGGGGACAGTACTTTTATGCGGCTCAGTCCGAAGATCATTTGAGTACATGTTTGGACAAAATTAGACCAATTTTGAAGGAGGAGTAGCAAAAAAACTGCATACTGTACTTTTCAAAATGGCCACTACTGTAATGGGCGGAGTCTTAATGTAAGATATTGGTTCTAATCAGCATGATGAGATGAATCAGGTGTACTAAGTTTCATTTTTCTAGATCAAAGGGTTCAAAAGTTATAACCATTTCAATGTTGAATTTTTGAACTGCTGGTGGCGCTATAGAGTTGGACCTAGAGACTCAAAAATTGCTACAATTACTTTTCATTACCATCACTACAAGTGTGCCAAATTTCATCATTTTCCTATGTATGGTTCATAGGGCTGCCATAGACTTCAAGAGGAGGAAGAAGAATAATAATAATAATAATAATAAGAAAACTAACAGATACAATAGGTGCCATAGCCCCTTCGGGGCTTGGCCCCTAATAAATAATAAGAAAACTAACAGATACAATAGGTGCCATAGCCCCTTCGGGGCTTGGCCCCTAATAATAATAAGAAAACTAACAGATACAATAGGTGCCATAGCCCCTTCGGGGCTTGGCCCCTAATAATAATAAGAAAACTAACAGATACAATAGGTGCCATAGCCCCTTCGGGGCTTGGCCCCTAATAAGAAAACTAACAGATACAATAGGTGCCATAGCCCCTTCGGGGCTTGGCCCCTAAATAGCTGCAAGCAGCAATACGGGGCCAAGCCCTGCAAGGCAGAGCAAGCAACAGCCGCTGTAGCGCAATGCGGAGCCAGAAGAGCAAAACATCAGAAATTTAATGTACATCAAGCACAGTAAGCACATCAATTACAGCAGCACAGCTAGCATTTAAGCACCAACAGCAGTGCAGAGCCGGAAGGAATTTAAATTATTATTTTATACACAATTTCAAAGTCGCCCCACACTGGTCTCGAACCCACGACCACAATGGTTCGGGATTCATGACGCATGGTTGAACCACTTGCGCCACCCAGAGGACATGTTTTACAAAGCTGCAGAGGAGAGGCTTCAGTGTGTGAATGAGCACACAAAATCATGTTAACGAGATTAGCATGCTAAGCTAACTTAATGCTAATATAGCTTATGATGTGGTACATCCAATGCTGGCAAAATAGATATCCTCAGATTCGACATGACGCAAGGAATCGATAGACACCAATTTTATGATTTTGTGACAAACTGTTCACAAGTTACAGCCTCTGAACCAATTATGGGTTGACCTCATTAAGTTTGCGACATCATAACTTTTTTTTTCCAGTAGAGCAAAAAAATCGGGGACAGTACTTTTATGCGGCTCAGTCCGAAGATCATTTGAGTACATATTTGGACAAAATTAGACCAATTTTGAAGGAGGAGTAGCGAAAAAACTGTTTTACATTCGCTCCAATATGGCGGCCAGTCACATTGTTGAAAAATAACATATGAGATATCGTTGAAATCGGCATAAGCCAAGGAATATATTGACATAAAGAAATCAAATTTCAAGCAATGTTGGCAAAAGTTATAAGTGTTTTTTCAAAAAACAATGATATCTCTGGAACACTAGGTGGCGCTGTGATCAAACTTCTCATGTACCTTCGGGCCATGCTAATGATGATCCATACCAAATTTGGTGAAGAAATTTCAAATAGTTTAAAAGATATTGCAAATTATGACATCATTCAAAATGGCGGACACGTGGTACATCCCATTATGGCAAAATCGATATCCACGGATTTGTCATGACCCAAGGAATCGATAGACACCAAGTTTATAATTTTCTGACAAACTGTTCATAAGTTATTGGCCAAAATATGCATTTTCCATATCTCATGACCCGTAGGTGGCGCTGTTCCCAACTTTGGCATGGAACCTCAGATCATGCTTCCGATGAAGTGTACCAATTTTCGTTTCGATTGATCAAAGTTTGGCCGAGCTATAGCTTCTGAACCAATTTTGGGTCGACCTCGTTAAGTTTGCGACGTCATAACTTTTGATCAGAGAAGAATAAAAAAAATCGGGGACAGTACTTTTATGCGGCTCAGTCCGAAGATCATTTGAGTACATGTTTGGACAAAATTAGACCAATTTTGAAGGAGGAGTAGCAAAAAAACTGCATACTGTACTTTTCAAAATGGCCACTACTGTAATGGGCGGAGTCTTAATGTAAGATATTGGTTCTAATCAGCATGATGAGATGAATCAGGTGTACTAAGTTTCATTTTTCTAGATCAAAGGGTTCAAAAGTTATAACCATTTCAATGTTGAATTTTTGAACTGCTGGTGGCGCTATAGAGTTGGACCTAGAGACTCAAAAATTGCTACAATTACTTTTCATTACCATCACTACAAGTGTGCCAAATTTCATCATTTTCCTATGTATGGTTCATAGGGCTGCCATAGACTTCAAGAGGAGGAAGAAGAATAATAATAATAATAATAATAAGAAAACTAACAGATACAATAGGTGCCATAGCCCCTTCGGGGCTTGGCCCCTAATAATAATAAGAAAACTAACAGATACAATAGGTGCCATAGCCCCTTCGGGGCTTGGCCCCTAATAATAAGAAAACTAACAGATACAATAGGTGCCATAGCCCCTTCGGGGCTTGGCCCCTAATAATAAGAAAACTAACAGATACAATAGGTGCCATAGCCCCTTCGGGGCTTGGCCCCTAATAAGAAAACTAACAGATACAATAGGTGCCATAGCCCCTTCGGGGCTTGGCCCCTAAATAGCTGCAAGCAGCAATACGGGGCCAAGCCCTGCAAGGCAGAGCAAGCAACAGCCGCTGTAGCGCAATGCGGAGCCAGAAGAGCAAAACATCAGAAATTTAATGTACATCAAGCACAGTAAGCACATCAATTACAGCAGCACAGCTAGCATTTAAGCACCAACAGCAGTGCAGAGCCGGAAGGAATTTAAATTATTATTTTATACACAATTTCAAAGTCGCCCCACACTGGTCTCGAACCCACGACCACAATGGTTCGGGATTCATGACGCATGGTTGAACCACTTGCGCCACCCAGAGGACATGTTTTACAAAGCTGCAGAGGAGAGGCTTCAGTGTGTGAATGAGCACACAAAATCATGTTAACGAGATTAGCATGCTAAGCTAACTTAATGCTAATATAGCTTATGATGTGGTACATCCAATGCTGGCAAAATAGATATCCTCAGATTCGACATGACGCAAGGAATCGATAGACACCAATTTTATGATTTTGTGACAAACTGTTCACAAGTTACAGCCTCTGAACCAATTATGGGTTGACCTCATTAAGTTTGCGACATCATAACTTTTTTTTTCCAGTAGAGCAAAAAAATCGGGGACAGTACTTTTATGCGGCTCAGTCCGAAGATCATTTGAGTACATATTTGGACAAAATTAGACCAATTTTGAAGGAGGAGTAGCGAAAAAACTGTTTTACATTCGCTCCAATATGGCGGCCAGTCACATTGTTGAAAAATAACATATGAGATATCGTTGAAATCGGCATAAGCCAAGGAATATATTGACATAAAGAAATCAAATTTCAAGCAATGTTGGCAAAAGTTATAAGTGTTTTTTCAAAAAACAATGATATCTCTGGAACACTAGGTGGCGCTGTGATCAAACTTCTCATGTACCTTCGGGCCATGCTAATGATGATCCATACCAAATTTGGTGAAGAAATTTCAAATAGTTTAAAAGATATTGCAAATTATGACATCATTCAAAATGGCGGACACGTGGTACATCCCATTATGGCAAAATCGATATCCACGGATTTGTCATGACCCAAGGAATCGATAGACACCAAGTTTATAATTTTCTGACAAACTGTTCATAAGTTATTGGCCAAAATATGCATTTTCCATATCTCATGACCCGTAGGTGGCGCTGTTCCCAACTTTGGCATGGAACCTCAGATCATGCTTCCGATGAAGTGTACCAATTTTCGTTTCGATTGATCAAAGTTTGGCCGAGCTATAGCTTCTGAACCAATTTTGGGTCGACCTCGTTAAGTTTGCGACGTCATAACTTTTGATCAGAGAAGAATAAAAAAAATCGGGGACAGTACTTTTATGCGGCTCAGTCCGAAGATCATTTGAGTACATGTTTGGACAAAATTAGACCAATTTTGAAGGAGGAGTAGCAAAAAAACTGCATACTGTACTTTTCAAAATGGCCACTACTGTAATGGGCGGAGTCTTAATGTAAGATATTGGTTCTAATCAGCATGATGAGATGAATCAGGTGTACTAAGTTTCATTTTTCTAGATCAAAGGGTTCAAAAGTTATAACCATTTCAATGTTGAATTTTTGAACTGCTGGTGGCGCTATAGAGTTGGACCTAGAGACTCAAAAATTGCTACAATTACTTTTCATTACCATCACTACAAGTGTGCCAAATTTCATCATTTTCCTATGTATGGTTCATAGGGCTGCCATAGACTTCAAGAGGAGGAAGAAGAATAATAATAATAATAAATATAGCTGCAAGCAGCAATACGGGGCCAAGCCCTGCAAGGCAGAGCAAGCAACAGCCGCTGTAGCGCAATGCGGAGCCAGAAGAGCAAAACATCAGAAATTTAATGTACATCAAGCACAGTAAGCACATCAATTACAGCAGCACAGCTAGCATTTAAGCACCAACAGCAGTGCAGAGCCGGAAGGAATTTAAATTATTATTTTATACACAATTTCAAAGTCGCCCCACACTGGTCTCGAACCCACGACCACAATGGTTCGGGATTCATGACGCATGGTTGAACCACTTGCGCCACCCAGAGGACATGTTTTACAAAGCTGCAGAGGAGAGGCTTCAGTGTGTGAATGAGCACACAAAATCATGTTAATGAGATTAGCATGCTAAGCTAACTTAATGCTAATATAGCTTATGATGTGGTACATCCAATGCTGGCAAAATAGATATCCTCAGATTCGACATGACGCAAGGAATCGATAGACACCAATTTTATGATTTTGTGACAAACTGTTCACAAGTTACAGCCTCTGAACCAATTATGGGTCGACCTCATTAAGTTTGCGACATCATAACTTTTTTTTTCCAGTATAGCAAAAAAATCGGGGACAGTACTTTTACGCGGCTCAGTCCGAAGATCATTTGAGTACATGTTTGGACAAAATTAGACCAATTTTGAAGGAGGAGTAGCGAAAAAACTGTTTTACATTCACTCCAATATGGCGGCCAGTCACATTGTTGATAAATAACATATGAGATATCGTTGAAATCGGCATAAGCCAAGGAATATATTGACATAAAGAAATCAAATTTCAAGCAATGTTAGCAAAAGTTATAAGCGTTTTTTCAAAAAACAATGATATCTCTGGAACACTAGGTGGCGCTGTGATCAAATTTCTCAGGTACCTTCGGGCCATGCTAATGATGATCCATACCAAATTTGGTGAAGAAATTTCAAATAGTTTAAAAGATATTGCAAATTATGACATCATTCAAAATGGCGGACACGTGGTACATCCCATCATGGCAAAATCGATATCCACGGATTTGTCATGACCCAAGGAATCGATAGACACCAAGTTTATAATTTTCTGACAAACTGTTCATAAGTTATTGGCCAAAATATGCATTTTCCATATCTCATGACCCGTAGGTGGCGCTGTTCCCAACTTTGGCATGGAACCTCAGATCATGCTTCCGATGAAGTGTACCAATTTTCGTTTCGATTGATCAAAGTTTGGCCGAGCTATAGCTTCTGAACCAATTTTGGGTCGACCTCGTTAAGTTTGCGACGTCATAACTTTTGATCAGAGAAGAATAAAAAAAATCGGGGACAGTACTTTTATGCGGCTCAGTCCGAAGATCATTTGAGTACATGTTTGGACAAAATTAGACCAATTTTGAAGGAGGAGTAGCAAAAAAACTGCATACTGTACTTTTCAAAATGGCCACTACTGTAATGGGCGGAGTCTTAATGTAAGATATTGGTTCTAATCAGCATGATGAGATGAATCAGGTGTACTAAGTTTCATTTTTCTAGATCAAAGGGTTCAAAAGTTATAACCATTTCAATGTTGAATTTTTGAACTGCTGGTGGCGCTATAGAGTTGGACCTAGAGACTCAAAAATTGCTACAATTACTTTTCATTACCATCACTACAAGTGTGCCAAATTTCATCATTTTCCTATGTATGGTTCATAGGGCTGCCATAGACTTCAAGAGGAGGAAGAAGAATAATAATAATAATAATAATAAGAAAACTAACAGATACAATAGGTGCCATAGCCCCTTCGGG
This sequence comes from Abramis brama, assembly GCF_963993115.1. Lineage (NCBI taxonomy): Eukaryota > Metazoa > Chordata > Actinopteri > Cypriniformes > Leuciscidae > Abramis > Abramis brama. The sequence goes on from NC_139964.1 coordinate 44,286,158, forward strand.
GCTTGGCCCCTAATAATAATAAGAAAACTAACAGATACAATAGGTGCCATAGCCCCTTCGGGGCTTGGCCCCTAATAAGAAAACTAACAGATACAATAGGTGCCATAGCCCCTTCGGGGCTTGGCCCCTAATAATAAGAAAACTAACAGATACAATAGGTGCCATAGCCCCTTCGGGGCTTGGCCCCTAATAATAATAAGAAAACTAACAGATACAATAGGTGCCATAGCCCCTTCGGGGCTTGGCCCCTAATAAGAAAACTAACAGATACAATAGGTGCCATAGCCCCTTCGGGGCTTGGCCCCTAATAATAATAAGAAAACTAACAGATACAATAGGTGCCATAGCCCCTTCGGGGCTTGGCCCCTAATAATAATAAGAAAACTAACAGATACAATAGGTGCCATAGCCCCTTCGGGGCTTGGCCCCTAATAATAATAAGAAAACTAACAGATACAATAGGTGCCATAGCCCCTTCGGGGCTTGGCCCCTAATAATAATAATAAGAAAACTAACAGATACAATAGGTGCCATAGCCCCTTCGGGGCTTGGCCCCTAATAGCTGCAAGCAGCAATACGGGGCCAAGCCCTGCAAGGCAGAGCAAGCAACAGCCGCTGTAGCGCAATGCGGAGCCAGAAGAGCAAAACATCAGAAATTTAATGTACATCAAGCACAGTAAGCACATCAATTACAGCAGCACAGCTAGCATTTAAGCACCAACAGCAGTGCAGAGCCGGAAGGAATTTAAATTATTATTTTATACACAATTTCAAAGTCGCCCCACACTGGTCTCGAACCCACGACCACAATGGTTCGGGATTCATGACGCATGGTTGAACCACTTGCGCCACCCAGAGGACATGTTTTACAAAGCTGCAGAGGAGAGGCTTCAGTGTGTGAATGAGCACACAAAATCATGTTAACGAGATTAGCATGCTAAGCTAACTTAATGCTAATATAGCTTATGATGTGGTACATCCAATGCTGGCAAAATAGATATCCTCAGATTCGACATGACGCAAGGAATCGATAGACACCAATTTTATGATTTTGTGACAAACTGTTCACAAGTTACAGCCTCTGAACCAATTATGGGTTGACCTCATTAAGTTTGCGACATCATAACTTTTTTTTTCCAGTATAGCAAAAAAATCGGGGACAGTACTTTTATGCGGCTCAGTCCGAAGATCATTTGAGTACATGTTTGGACAAAATTAGACCAATTTTGAAGGAGGAGTAGCGAAAAAACTGTTTTACATTCACTCCAATATGGCGGCCAGTCACATTGTTGATAAATAACATATGAGATATCGTTGAAATCGGCATAAGCCAAGGAATATATTGACATAAAGAAATCAAATTTCAAGCAATGTTAGCAAAAGTTATAAGCGTTTTTTCAAAAAACAATGATATCTCTGGAACACTAGGTGGCGCTGTGATCAAATTTCTCAGGTACCTTCGGGCCATGCTAATGATGATCCATACCAAATTTGGTGAAGAAATTTCAAATAGTTTAAAAGATATTGCAAATTATGACATCATTCAAAATGGCGGACACGTGGTACATCCCATCATGGCAAAATCGATATCCACGGATTTGTCATGACCCAAGGAATCGATAGACACCAAGTTTATAATTTTCTGACAAACTGTTCATAAGTTATTGGCCAAAATATGCATTTTCCATATCTCATGACCCGTAGGTGGCGCTGTTCCCAACTTTGGCATGGAACCTCAGATCATGCTTCCGATGAAGTGTACCAATTTTCGTTTCGATTGATCAAAGTTTGGCCGAGCTATAGCTTCTGAACCAATTTTGGGTCGACCTCGTTAAGTTTGCGACGTCATAACTTTTGATCAGAGAAGAATAAAAAAAATCGGGGACAGTACTTTTATGCGGCTCAGTCCGAAGATCATTTGAGTACATGTTTGGACAAAATTAGACCAATTTTGAAGGAGGAGTAGCAAAAAAACTGCATACTGTACTTTTCAAAATGGCCACTACTGTAATGGGCGGAGTCTTAATGTAAGATATTGGTTCTAATCAGCATGATGAGATGAATCAGGTGTACTAAGTTTCATTTTTCTAGATCAAAGGGTTCAAAAGTTATAACCATTTCAATGTTGAATTTTTGAACTGCTGGTGGCGCTATAGAGTTGGACCTAGAGACTCAAAAATTGCTACAATTACTTTTCATTACCATCACTACAAGTGTGCCAAATTTCATCATTTTCCTATGTATGGTTCATAGGGCTGCCATAGACTTCAAGAGGAGGAAGAAGAATAATAATAATAATAATAATAAGAAAACTAACAGATACAATAGGTGCCATAGCCCCTTCGGGGCTTGGCCCCTAATAATAATAAGAAAACTAACAGATACAATAGGTGCCATAGCCCCTTCGGGGCTTGGCCCCTAATAATAATAAGAAAACTAACAGATACAATAGGTGCCATAGCCCCTTCGGGGCTTGGCCCCTAATAATAAGAAAACTAACAGATACAATAGGTGCCATAGCCCCTTCGGGGCTTGGCCCCTAATAATAAGAAAACTAACAGATACAATAGGTGCCATAGCCCCTTCGGGGCTTGGCCCCTAATAAATAGGATTAAAAGTGTTTATTTCTCCTTCTCAGCAAGAATTAAGTGAGAGTCACAACTCTCTGCAAATTCCTTTGGGGTCGTAAAAAGTCTTATCAGTCTTAATGTGTCCTGTAACTGGACACCGGGTTCTGCCAGTGTGTTAGCTTCATTTGGGATGTTAGTTTTGGGGGAAGTTTCATAGACCTTTGTTGGGAGAGTGAGTTTGCTGGATTATTCATTAACCCTCTGGGGTCTAAGGTGTTTTTGGGGTCCTTGAGATGTTTTGACATGCCCTGACATTTGTGCTTTTTTCAGTTGCTTATAAACATATTAATGGCAAAGGTGTAATTTATTTAGCACAACATGTATGTGCATGTTTGTATTTTTGAGAGAATAATATTTATGCATGGTTATTGAAAAAACAAAAAATGTAAGTTTCTGAAATAAGGCCACAAAACACATACTAAATATGTGTCCACAGGAGTTTTTGCTTCAAAATGATCTGAAAATCATCCTGCCTAATCATTCACATAAAACAATACATTGATTTAAACTTTGTAAGACACGTTTTGTTTGGAAAGGCAATAGGTGTGGGGGCATACACTTGGTACATGTAACATAAGGTACACATTAAGTTTGATTTTAGTTGGACTACAGCAACAATTTGTCATGTAAATGCTTAAAGGCCCTGATATACTCACAAAAAAATACCTGAGCACCAGTATACAGTTAGCAAACATCCCAGGACTGCTCACACTGCTGGGAGCAGCATTTAGATGAATATGATAATAATTATCTCAAAAACAAAATAAACACACAACAAAAATGATAGCGGAGAGAAAACAGAAGTTAAGAAATCATCTGATTATAGCGATGTGGATATGTTTGCATAAGCTCTGCAATTCGACACTCTCCAGTCATGTCACGTCATGTGACTAAACCAAGATGTTCTTGCTTCAGCCTGTATCGCAATGATGTACTGGATTAAACCTAATACAGTACATAGTCTATGCATGAATTTTTTTCCTAAACCAGGTTAAGGTTAGGGTGTAGGGTAGGTTTAGGGGTTATAATTTGTTGTATCATTATGTAGGCAATCAGCAGTGTGATTGCCATCAGTAATGAAATCTTTTGAATTGGCTGTGGGGCGGATTTTGCGCTGAGTGGGCAAAAAAAACATATGTCCACTACATACTGTATTTAATTCAGTACATCATCACGCTACTGGATTCAGCAAGAATATTCTCGACTAAACATGTCAGAGAAGGTGCAGCCTCAGAGCACACCTACCTATAACATAATCTCCATGTACCAATGGCAGTTTGAAGTTGTTTACCAGCCATACCAGCCGAGCAAACTTTTACGTAAAGTTCACTTTTGCGAACTCCAGAAACAATCTCCAAACAAACTTTGCTTTGGTTTGATTTTGTTCAAAATGATGTCACAATATATAACACAATTTTATAGATCTCTCATGCTAAGAGGAACAAGATTCCCTACAACTACTAAAATACGCTTAGATCATCCAATTCCATGTTTTCTGAGCTTTCTTCCAGCACATTTAACCTTGAGATTAACTGTGCCGCCGACGAGAGCGTCAAAGTGGCCGGAAGTCATTCATTTTCTGAGGGAGAGAGAGAGAGAGAGAGAGAGAGAGAGAGAGAGAGAGAGAGAGAGAGAGAGAGAGAGAGAGAGAGAGAGAGAGAGAGAGAGAGAGAGAGAGAGAGAGAGAGATTATGACTGGTGTTGTTTATTGTAAGTGTTTGTTGACTTTTCGGACTTATTGCCTTCCACCTGCACTGTCTCTTCCTCTGTCTCTTCCTCTAATGGGCCTACCCTTTTCACCACCTTCTCTGGTCCAGCATCCTCTAACCTGGCCTTTTTAAGGGACTTTCCTCTCAGGGCGAATGAGAGGATGCTTAATTGCTTTTTACCAGACATCTTTGAAAGACAGATGCAATGATTAATGCATCCATGGCCAGGATATAATTATAAAATATGAAGACATGATTTTAAAAGTGACCTATAACATTGACTATGCAATACACTTTAATTTATTTAGTGCTAATAAAATTATTAAGCCTATTTGGAGAGAGAGATGTTTATAATGTGACAATATGTCAGTCATCGTGTGATAACGAAAATATGACTAGGCCTAGACTACTTGTTCTGAGCAGGTGTTGTCAGTGAACAGGCTGTAAAATTGTTGGCTAATTACAGACACTCATGAAAAACTGATGCTAATTATCTGGTAAACATTCTCTAACAGCAGTCAAGTTGTCACTGTTTGTGTCAAACAAGTTGTGAATTTGTTGTAACATTAAAACAGGAGATCATGAGTCATGACTTACTCTGTGTGCTCAAAGTGATGCTCGGAGCTCGGGGTGGTTTCCTCGGTGGGTGAACGAAACTTTCGTGAGACGTTGTAGCAGAATCACATTCCAGGATATGCTTTTTTTTTCATTGGTTGTTGCGTTAAATCTTACCCAGATACAATAGTAATATTTTCTGATTGGCTATTGTGTAGCCCCTTTCTTTTTTTTGACTGGCTGATAAGTGGCAGGCTCGACTAAGGCCCTGTCCCAAATGGAACCCTAAGCACTCGCGGTCTTCCTCTGAGTCCGCACTTTTGTGACGTAATGACGCTTTGACTGTCGGGAAGAAGTCTGCTGCGGAGCCCGCATCAGCGCGGGCTCGGCAAAAGTGCGCATCAAGGGCGCAAATCGGCCACATGGGGGCACTCGCGAGCACCCTTCTGAGATCTAAAAATGACAAATGGGACACACTGCGGTCTCACGGACTTAACGGACACGCGCACGCGGCAGCCATTGTAAGTCCACAAGACCGAAAGTGCACATGAAGTGTGCCATTTGGGACAGGGCCTAAGAATCCCAGGGGAGACGCGCTTGATTCCTGCCGGTTCCATAGTGAGAGTGGCGCGGCCAGAGAAATTTTGGACGCTGCAGCATATTACATATATTATAAATAGTTTTTCCGCGTGAGTAATATAATGTGTGGCGGGAGTGCGTGACAAAAGACCGAAATGAGTGACTGTCACGCTCAATGCGTGACACTTGAGAGCCCTGGTTGAACTAAGCATCATGTTTATAGTATTGTGGAGTGATTTACTAAGCATAAGCTGGAACGTTATGCAGTTGTGTCTATGCAGCAGAAAATGGTCTAATGTTTGTATCTCTGAGAGTATACGCCGTCTAAGCTATGAATGAGAAGGTTAAAGTGAAATAATTATTCACATACAATAGGATTACATGTTAGCTGAGAAAAAAAACAAAACTTTTTATTTCTAGGGTAATGTTTTATTAGCTATGCTTAACATGTTTATGGAGCGTCAGAGCACGCTGCTATTCATTATCGCTCTAATGGCTTTTCATTTATAAAAAAAGAGTATAAGGGTTATGTAATCATTATCAAATACTTGCTCAGGTGGTTGCTGGGTTCCTATCTCTATCAGCTTGCAACATTATATCTATTGTTCATGAGAACACATATCATGCATTTCTAGTGTTAAGCCAGTCAGCAAGGTAGCCAAGATAGTAAAACATGCGGTCCCATTAAAAAATCTGTCTTACATGTCTTACATGCTCACAGCAATGTTTGTGAATGTATTGGCAGTAGCAAGTCTCGGTACTTGCTCTGCAGCAGCAGCAGCATAGCAGATCTGTTCCACCAAGACCAAATACATTAACATTGCCATGTATCCATTACCATGCCAATCTCTATTACCATACCAATCTCCTGAGAGTTGTAGAAACTCTAGATGGCACAGGACGATAAGTCTTTGACTCATTTGGTAGCGATAACATCATTGCACAGCTCACAGCACATATCTTGTGTTGCATCAGCATCCTCTTCGGCTCAACATTCAAACAAATACAGGGGTGTTGCTGGAAGAATTATGCAGTGGACTTTTAGAAACCCTCTACCTTCCCCAGCTCCACCTATATAGAACTGTTATGGCGTAAACTCATATATGTTACATGTGCAGAATGTCTTACATGCTCACAGCAATGTCTGTGAATGTATTGGCAGTAGTCAGTCTCAGTACTTGCTCTGTAGCAGCAGCAGGGTATCAGATCTATTCCTCCAAGACCAAATACATTAACATTGCCATATCCATTACCAAGCCAATCTCTATTACCATACCAATCTTGTGAGAGTTGTCATGACAGAATTACAGTTTTTACTTGTGTTAATATCTTTCTCTTCTCCTCACCTTGTGGTGAGACAGACGAGGGTTTGTCATCCTGATGACGTTTCGGCTTCTATGGCTTATCCATATGCTGTGGTAATGATTGCCAGCAAGTCTAGATTTTGTGTGCCTGGTGTGTGTGTTTGCAGGAAAGAAAAAACTTTTTTGAGATATATTCATCAAAAACCATCTTGGCACAAGTTTTTCTTCCCTCTGATTTTGCATGTGTGGGTGGGTTTCATGACTTCACTGTGCTATTCTGGAGGAAGTCTCTTCTTGAATTATGTTTTGTATTATGTTTTCAATTAGAAAGGATGCTGTAAATACCATGTATATGAATGCAGATATGTCATAGTGACGGACTTTAGGCTAATGCTTAACCATTTATAGATTCAAATAAAATACTTCATTCATTGTTCCTGAAACCATTTAAGATTTATGAGGGAATTATTAACTGTCACTGTCTAAATACAACAGCTCTGACAACAAGCGGTTCACAAAGGGTAAGATCTAATTAATTCTTAGATTTGATCTTCAACCTACGGGTGTCACGGATCGCCGATGAAGCAAGATACTGAAGACTGAATAAAGTTCACAAAGAGTTTACTGGTGACAAACATGCAGACAAGCGTGACATTCAACAATAACCGACAAAGGATAGAACAGAACAGGGAGTATAAATACACAAGGTGAATGAGGGAACTAAACAGGCTCAGGTGGAGGAAGATTAAACTAATTAGGACTAACAAGAACAGGTGCAAACAGAAATAACGTAATCGTTACTATGGGAAATAGAAAATATATATTTTTTGTGCCACAAAGGTAAGGTATCCATAATATAGTATACTGATTAAGTGTTGATATCAAGCAGGTGAAGCCTATAGTTTCGAGCTCAGAATAAAATCAGATTTGGTATGTCATGAACAAAATATATCTGTCACGGTTGTTGAATGCATTGTTTCTTTCTTGTCTCGTGCCGTTGTGTTTATGTGTGAGTGGGCGTTGTCCCGCTCACGTGTCTGTCAGCGCTCCAGCTGATCATCATCATCATCACAATCACTGTTCACAGCTGCTGTTCATTCCCATTGCCTATATATACTCACACCATTCTCTGTTCCAGTGTCGGATTGTTTGTTGAGGTCCTGTGTTGCCGTGTCTGTGTTCCCGTGAAGTTTGCCGTGTCTGTGTTCCCGTGAAGTTTGCCGTGTCCGTGTTCGCCTGCCTTGTCTTCTCGCCGTCTTGTTCCTCGTCACTGGATTCACCGCACTCAAACACCGGGATCGGGATTCTGCACTATCACAGCACCAGAGCACCACAGACCATCGGAAAGTCCCTGCACGAGCCTGAGTCGCCGCCCTTCTTTGTTCCTGTACTGTTTCTGACCTTACTGAGATATTAAACACTTTTTGAGTACCTGCAACTGTTTCCTGTCTGTTCTGCCATGACAGAACAATCCGACCAGTTGATGGAAGCAGCAGGTGGCGCCGCAGCAACAATGGATGACTTTGTTCGTGCAAGTATTCAAAGGATGGACGCTCAGGACCGTCATCAAGGGGATGCGGCGCGCGCGATTCAGGCTCTCGTCACGCAGGTGTCCGAGCTGACCCAGCGTTTTCAACAGCTGCAACCTCCCGCTGCGCCAGCCGCACCGCCCGTCCCTCCCACACCACCGATGCCCGCCTCCCAGTCGGAACCACGCCTTCCGACTCCTGAGCCTTACTCTGGTGAGCCTAACTTTTGCCGGCAGTTTTTGACTCGATGCGGCATGCATTTTGCTCTCCAGCCACGGACATTCGAGAGAGAGGAGACGAAGGTGGCATTCGTTCTGACGCTACTGACTGGGAGAGCGGCACTATGGGGGACGGCGGTGTGGGAGAATCAAGAACCATGCTGTTCCTCGTTCCAGGAGCTCTCCTCGGAGATGAGGAGAGTTTTCGACCGCGCGGTCGCGGGGAGAGAGGCTGCCAGGGTCTTATCAGATCTACGTCAGCAAGATCGATCGGTTTCCGATTATGCCATTGAGTTTAAGACCCTGGCGGCCGAGTGTCGCTGGAACGAGGAAGCGCAGTGGGATAGGTTCCTGCATGGGCTGGCCGACCGCGTCCAGAGGGAGATCTACGCCCTGGACCTACCCCCCTCACTGAATGGACTTATCGATCTGGCTCTGAGGGTGGACGCCCGACTTGCCCGGGTCGGACCACGCGCTCCACCCAGCCTGCCTCGTGGGGGGGTGGAACACCAGCGGTCCAGCGGCATGGACGCGGTCGGTCCCTCCGATCCCGAGCCCATGCAGGTGGGTCGAGCTCGGCTTTCCCGGGAGGAGAGGGAGAGGCGGAGATCCCTTGGCCTTTGCCTGTACTGCGGGGGAGCGGGACACTTTGCCAACAACTGCCCGGTAAAAGGCCAAGCCCGATAGTAAGCATGAGGCTACTATCGGGTGGGATCTCCGCCGAAAAGTCCTCATCTACATCCACCATCCTCCCGGGAAGACTTAGATGGTCTGTCCACGATCATCACTGCACCGCACTGGTGGACTCCGGGGCCGAAGGGAATTTTATGGATCGCACCTTTGCACTACAGCTTCAAGTCCCACTCAGAACACTCCCCCAGAGAATCACCGTACATGCACTCAATGGACAGTCACTACCCACCATCTCCCAGGCCACCGAGAACATTACACTCATCATCTCAGGGAATCACGCAGAGACAATATCATTCTACATCATTGACTCCCATCACACCCCCATTGTATTGGGTCACCCCTGGCTCAATCAACACAACCCCCGCATTGACTGGAAACAAAGAACCATATCAGCCTGGAGCACTGAATGTCATAGTTCTTGTCTTGTGTCTGCCTGTTCTGTTGTCTCTGTTCCTGTATTGCAGGAGGAAGCAGTGGATTTATCAAACGTGCCCGCGGAGTACCGTGACCTGAGGGAAGTGTTCAGTAAGTCAAGGGCTGCTTCTCTTCCTCCGCACCGTCCCTACGACTGTGCTATAGATTTACTGTCAGGTAAGTCTCCGCCTAAAGGCAAGATTTATTCACTCTCGGTTCCGGAGAGGGAGGCTATGGAGAAATATATTTCTGATTCTCTAGCATCCGGGTTCATCCAACCTTCCTCATCTCCGGCGGGGGCGGGGTTCTTTTTTGTGGGGAAGAAGGATGGATCGCTGCGACCTTGTATTGATTACCGGGGGCTGAACAACATCACGGTAAAGAATACTTATCCTTTGCCGTTGATGTCTTCAGCCTTCGAGAGGTTGCAGGGAGCATCCATCTTCACAAAATTGGACTTACGTAATGCTTATCCTTTGGTTCGTATCAGGAAGGGGGATGAGTGGAAGACTGCCTTCAACACCCCTAGGGGGCACTTTGAATACTTGGTCATGCCTTTCGGTTTGTCCAACAGTCCCGCAGTCTTCCAAGCACTCGTCAATGACGTGCTGCGAGACATGATCGATCAGTTTATTTATGTTTACCTGGATGACATTCTGATTTTTTCCTCGTCTCTCCAGGAACACGTGCAGCACGTCCGACGAGTTCTCCAAAGGTTGCTAGAGAATGGGCTTTTTGTCAAGGCGGAGAAATGCGCTTTTCATGCACAGTCGGTCCCTTTCTTAGGACACATCGTGTCGGCTGAGGGTATGCGTATGGATCCTGACAAAGTTAAGGCTGTGGTAGAGTGGCCAAACCCAGATTCCCGTAAGGCCCTACAGAGGTTTCTGGGGTTCGCCAATTTCTACCGGCGTTTTATTCGCAACTTTAGCCAACTAGCCGCACCTCTGACTGCCTTGACCTCCCCCAGAACTGCGTTCAGGTGGTCGGAAGCAGCCGAGACTGCTTTTTCCAACCTCAAGAGCCGCTTTGTTTCGGCTCCCATCTTAATCGCCCCTGATTACTCACGTCAGTTTGTGGTGGAGGTCGACGCGTCAGAGGTGGGGGTAGGCGCAGTTCTTTCACAACGCTCACCTTCAGACAACAAGATGCATCCATGCGCGTTTTTATCCCATCGCTTATCACCAGCTGAACAAAATTACGACATTGGCAACAGGGAGTTGTTGGCGGTCAAGTTAGCCTTGGAAGAATGGCGTCATTGGTTAGAAGGGTCCGGGGTACCCTTTATCGTCTGGACGGATCATAAGAATCTGGAGTACATTAGATCCGCTAAAAGGTTGAACTCCAGGCAGGCGCGGTGGGCACTTTTTTTCGGCCGATTTGATTTTACCCTCTCGTATCGTCCGGGTTCCAAAAACATCAAACCCGATTCTTTGTCGCGTATTTTTGATCGATCCGAACACGCACCTACTCCCGAGCGTATTTTTCCTGAGACCCTAATTATCTCTACGCTCACTTGGGAGGTCGAATCGAGAGTCAAGAAGGCTCTAGAAGGGGTAACGCCTCCGATCCGGTGCCCACCGAACCGCTTATTTGTGTCGGAGGAACTACGTCCAGACGTTATTCGGTGGGGTCATTGTTCTAGTCTAGCCTGTCATCCAGGAGTTAGTCGCACCCTCTATTTGGTCAGACAACGATTCTGGTGGCCGCTTATGGCTCGCGACGTTCACGATTTTGTTTTGGCTTGCTCAGTTTGTGCTATTGGTAAGTCTTCCAATCGACCCCCAGATGGGTTACTCCAATCGCTGTCGGTGCCTTCGAGACCCTGGTCCCATATCGCTCTAGATTTTGTTACCGCCCTCCCACCCTCCCAGGGTAACACGGTAGTTTTAACCGTGGTGGACCGATTCTCGAAGGCAGCCCACTTTGTTCCCTTGCCCAAATTACCCTCAGCCAAGGAGACAGCGGTTGCAGTCGTTAATCACGTCTTTCGGTTACATGGCCTCCCGACAGACATGGTTTCCGACAGGGGTCCCCAATTTGTGTCCAAATTTTGGCGAGAGTTTTGTAAGTTACTGGGGGCGACGGTCAGTCTGTCTTCCGGGTTTCACCCTCAGAGCAATGGTCAAACTGAGAGAGCCAACCAAGACCTGGAGAGAACCTTGCGATGTACGGCTGCCAAGAATCCTTCCTCCTGGAGTCAGCAACTGCCTATGGTGGAGTACGCCCACAATTCATTGCCAGTGTCAGCTACGGGCCTATCTCCTTTTGAGTGTAGTATAGGATACCAGCCACCGGTCTTTCCTAGTCTGGAATCCGAAGTCGCGGTCCCCTCCGCTCACGCCTTCGTCCAGAGGTGTCACCGCACATGGACAAGAGCCCGTGAGACTCTCCTCCGTGTGCGGGCGCGCACCAAGGCCAAAGCCGATCGCCACCGGTCTAGACATCCTGGATCACTCTCTTATCGATGATTACAATCGACAGGTAAGGGAGTCTGGGAACGCCGTGAGGCGTTCCTAGAGGAGGGGGTACTGTCACGGTTGTTGAATGCATTGTTTCTTTCTTGTCTCGTGTCGTTGTGTTTATGTGTGAGTGGGCGTTGTCCCGCTCACGTGTCTGTCAGCGCTCCAGCTGATCATCATCATCACAATCACTGTTCACAGCTGCTGTTCATTCCCATTGCCTATATATACTCACACCATTCTCTGTTCCAGTGTCGGATTGTTTGTTGAGGTCCTGTGTTGCCGTGTCTGTGTTCCCGTGAAGTTTGCCGTGTCCGTGTTCGCCTGCCTTGTCTTCTCGCCGTCTTGTTCCTCGTCACTGGATTCACCGCACTCAAACACCGGGATCGGGATTCTGCACTATCACAGCACCAGAGCACCACAGACCATCGGAAAGTCCCTGCACGAGCCTGAGTCGCCGCCCTTCTTTGTTCCTGTACTGTTTCTGACCTTACTGAGATATTAAACACTTTTTGAGTACCTGCAACTGTTTCCTGTCTGTTCTGCCATGACAATATCATGCCCTGTATTGCGGGTCTTGGGTTTTCAAAAAATCTCTTATTAAAGTTATAATAAATTTAAAAGAGGCCGAGAGTACATCTTAATGTATCATTGTTCATTGGTTTCTGTAAAAAAGGGTTTGTGTCCTTTTAATATAGAGAGTGAGAGTGAACAGAGTGAATGTATCTCCCGGTGACCTATCATGAAGTGTTCAGATGTAAAGAAGGTCATGTTTTCCTTTGTTTAATTCTGATAGACATTTTGACATTCTTCACTGATTGATTTAAAGAGTAAATGGTTGTTTCTGCTTTCTTTAATGTCGATTTATTTTATATTTTCACATATTTGTGAAGGAAGCTTTGTTTAATAGAAAATATAATGAACCACTCAAAATTGACATAATAGTAATACACAGGATGATGACAAAAAGCTTACACAAAAACTCTTGCTTATTGATATAAACAAGTAATTTATCTTTCATCCAAAGACCTTGTTATATTTACAACTATTTAATGGACACTTTTTACATTTCTGAGGTTCTCAGATCCAATATAATTTTGGTTGGGTAAACGTTAATAGTGGTGAAAGGGAGTAAAGTGGTAATGTAGTGGTGAACTACAACAAATATGACTTTGCATTCCCATTTTTCTCCAATTTCTTTTAGATATTTTAATGCCAATAACACAAATCATAGTGTTATAAATATAAAATGTAAAGATTTTGGTAGATTTACAATGCTCATGGAAATGCGTCATTACAGTCAGTAAATATCACTAAACAACACAATGCAATCACTAGTACGACTTTCTGTTAATAAAGTATCTGGTAAGAATCTATTCTATATTACCAATGCATTAAATCACATTACACATTAATATAGATAAATAAAACAAATATCATGTCTGAAGTCAAGTGAATTAAGGGTCATTGGACAGGCGTCCAATCACAACTGACTTGAAAAGGGGAAGTAACCAATGACATTTGAGGTTATTAAAACAGTAAGTCCCGCCCCTCGACTGCCAAAAATAAAAGTGTTCGAGCGAGCAAAAGCAGCAGGCGAGAGGAGATCAAGCGCAAGAGCGTGGGGAATGATCATGCGCGCGTGAGGGCTTGTATTGCATGCAGAGGAGATGTCATGCGCGCGCACAGGGTTTGAATGAGTTCGCGAGTTCCCGTTTCCTCGCGTGTAGATCTGTTATCCTCTCGAAAGTCGTTTACTGCGCGCGCCAGCATCAGTTGTGAGCTCCGTTAATTTTGTCATTGATTTGTCGCCATACATATAGTTCAACTAACGAGAATATAAAGGTGTTTAAACAACAAAACACATCCACTTGCACATATTTGACAATCACGTAACAAGCAATGATGCGTCACCATGGAAACAATAAAGTGATATGTTCTAAAAAATGGTCACCTTGAAAAAAATCGCTTGGGGGTCAGCCAGAATATTTTAAACGCACGTGTGAAAAGGTTAACCACTATCTACATAATAAGAGCCAGCGGCAAATTCCCTAAGGACTGGAGCTCGCAGATTGTAAAATAGGCACTATTATTATATATTAATCACATATTTGAGGTCTAAATAAGTACATTCTTCCCTAAAAAACTCTTAAAACTGCATTTCGTGACACAACAACAGTATTTTTTTTATTTTTTTTATTTTTAATGGTGGAATTGCCTCAACCGCCATGACAGTCACCACAAGCGGAATGATACAAATGGTGAAACGGTTACAGTGCTGTTACTGGGTGAATATCACACGGCTGGAAAAGGCTCTCAACCAATCAGATCTGAGAACGTCTCGGTTACATATGGTAACCCTCGTTCCCTGAGGGAGGGAACGGAGACGTACGTCGTGGTGATCGATGAATAGGAATCTCGCTAGAGAGGCCAATCTACTTCGAGTGAAACTAAACGAGCCAATGCATATTGGCGTGCAATCATTTGCATCAGCTGTGCAGCCTCGCAGCGCGGGTATTTAACGAGCAGCTGGTGCGATTTTTTGCTGAGGAGCCGAGCCGGTGAGCTGGCTTCCCCGGCGGGTTGCAGCAGATGTGGCGATGGGACATACGTCTCCGTTCCCTCCCTCAGGGAACGAGGGTTACCATATGTAACCGAGACGTTCCCTATCGCCCGGTCACTACGACGTACGTAGTGGTGATCGACGAATAGGAATCCCTACCAAAGCGCCACAGCTGCTGCACCCCATCCAGCGCCCTGTGTAAGCCTCCACAACTTCTTGCCTGGAAGGACAATAGGAGAGGGCTTACACCAAGAGTATCTGTCACTGTTGTTCCGTGATAACCCATACAGTGAGATTATTGGATAACACTGGGAAAGCGTGCCCGATCTGAGGGAGGGGAACGCTGCGGGAGCCACATTCTTAAGGAGAGTTATGTGGGAATACACATATGGACTAACCCGTGGGTTGTACTGCATATGAATAGTGGGTGACTTAGCCCAAGTGAAAGACACAAGCTTCCGTTTAGGAGCAGCCATGGAGAATATACACACATGGAATCCCCGTAGGGTCAATCATATGGGACCCAGCCTAGACCCGGTTCTCAAGGATTCAGCGGATAAAGGCCTGGCACCGGACGGTCTGCCATGTCCGGGCCGAGGGTGTTGGAGGACTCAACAGGTTTGACTCTGGAGCAATAAGGATGCACAGTAGGGTGCAGCAAGCTGACAGAGCCGGTACTCACAGTGCTTCTACCCATTTAGGGTGAGAACATGGGAGGACACGGGCTCTACACGTAGGCTATAGTATCTAGCGAACGTGTTAGGTGTCGCCCAGCCCGCAGCTCTACAGATATCTGTTAGTGAGGAGCCACGTGCCAGCGCCCAGGAGGATGCAATGCCTCTCGTGGAGTGTGCATGCAACCTGAGCGGGCAGGGCACGCCTTGAGCTTGGTAAGCCAAGGCGATGGCATCCACTATCCAGTGGGTCATCCTCTGCTTGGAGACAGCCTTTCCATTCTGCTGGCCTCCATAACAGACAAAGAGCTGGTCTGAGGTCCTGACGCTTTGAGTTCTGTCCATGTACATACGCAGAGCGCGAACGGGATAGAGCAAAGCCAGGGCTGGGTCTGCCTCCTCCAGGGGCAGCTCTTGCAGGTTCACTACCTGATCTCTAAAGGGAGTGGTAGGAACATTGGGCACATAGCCAGGCCGGGGTCTCAGTACAACATGGTTGTCACCCGGCCCGAACTCTAGGCACAATTCGTCGACCGAAAATGCTTGCAGGTCCCCTACCCTCTTGATCGAGGCCAGTGCAATCAGCAGCAAAGTCTTCAGGGAGAGAAGCTTTAAGTCTGCTGACGGCAAAGGTTCAAAGGGAGCATCCTGAAGTGCTCGAAGCACCAGGGAAAGGTCCCAAGAGGGTATGGAGGGGGGACGAGGAGGATTTAAACGTCTCGCCCCCCTAAGGAACCTGACGACCAGGTCGTGCTTTCTAACTGTTTTGCCATCTATGTGTTCATGATATGCTGAAATAGCGGCAGCATTTACTTTGAGGGTGGAGGGAGACAGCCTTCGCTCCAACCCTAGCTGCAAGAAGGAAAGCACTGACCCTATCGAACATCTTCGGGGGTCCTCTCTGCGAGAGGAACACCATTCGACGAACAGGTTCCACTTCTAGGTGTACGCACGTCTTGTAGACGGTGCTCGCGCAGAAGTGATGGTGTTAAGTACCTCTGGGGGTAAGTCACCTAGAACCTCCGCGTCCCGTCCAGGGACCAGACATGGAGTTTCCAGAGGTCTGGACGCGGGTGCCATAAGGTGCCCTGTCTCTGAGTCAGAAGGTCCTTCCTCAGAGGAATGGGCCAGGGAGGGACTGTCACGAGGAGCATAAGTTCTGGGAACCAGGTCCGGGTGGGCCAAAAGGGAACCACAAGAAGGACCTACTCCTCGTCCTCCCTGACTTTGCACAGTGTCTGCGCAAGTAGGCTCACTGGGGGAAACGCATATTTGCGAAGGCCCCGGGGCCAACCGTGTGCCAGTGTGTCCGTGCCGAGTGTTCCCTCGGTAAGGGAGTAAAACAGCTGGCAGTGGGAGGTCTCTGAGGAGGCAAACAGGTCTACCGGAGCCTCCCCGAACTCTCTCCAAATCAGCTGAACCACCTGGGGGTGGAGTCGCCATTCTCCCGGAAGCACAGCCCGTGATAGCTCGTCGGCCACACGGTTGAGCACACCGGGGACATACAGAGGCATCTGTGAATACCACAGCATGCCTGGACACCTGTTCCAAGGGGACTCCTGCCCGAAGGAACGAGGGGTCTGACCACGGGCTGAAGGTCTGGCGGCACGCCGGTGTGATTGTCACCCGGTGGGTGCCGTGATGCCACGCCCATCTCGGGACTCGGCCGTGAAGCCAGTGGTGAAGCGGTCTCATATAGAGCAGCCCGAGCTGAGTTACCGCTGCTGCCGCTGCCATATGCCCCAGGAGCCTCTGAAAGAATTTCAGTGGGACCGCCATCCTGCCTTTGAACGTGTTCAAGCAGTTCAGCACTGACTGAGTGCGTTGCTCTGTGAGGCGCGCTGTGAGCGACCGAATCCAACTCCATACCGAGAAAAGAGATCCTCTGCACGGGGGTGAGTTTGCTCTTTTCCCAGTTGACCTGAAGGCCCAGCTGGCTGAGGTGCCTGAGCACGAGGTCCCTGTGTTCGCATAACTGATCTCAAGAGTGTGCCAGTATGAGCCAGTCGTCGAGATAGTTGAGGATGCGAAGGCCCTGTTCTCTCATGGGAACAAGGGCCCCCTCTGTGACATTCGTGAAGACACGGGGAGACAGGGACAGCCCGAAGGACAGGACCTTGTACTGATATGCTCGACCCTCGAATGCAAAACGCATAAACAGCCTGTGTCGAGGAAGAATCGAGACATGAAAGTACACGTCCATCAGGTCGATCGCTGCAACCAATCACGGGGATGGATGCATTCGAAAATGCGTCTCTGCTTGAGCATTTTGAACGGTAGCTTGTGAAGGCTCCAATTCAAAACTTGCAGATCCAAGATCGGTCGTAACCCACCACCTTTCTTGGGTACTATGAAGTAGGGACTGTAGTGTCCTAACCTCATATCGGATGGAGGGACCGGCTCTATTACGTCCTTCGCCAGTAGGACCGCGATCTCCGCGCGTAAGACATGGGCATCGGCTGCTCTCACTGTAGTGGAGTGGATGGCCCGAAACTTGGGGGGATACCGGGCAAACTGAATTGCATAGCCGAGCCTGATGGTCCGAATGAGCCAGCGAGACAGACTGGGGAACGCTAACCAGGCTCGCAGAGACCGTACAAGTGGGACCAAAGGGACCGTAGGCGTACCCGGAGTGGGGCAGTGAGGTGGAACACAGGGGCTTGTTTCGGGAGGATCTCTCTGGGAGGCGGCCCGTAGCGGAGTCTGAGTGTGCTGAGCAACACTTACCTGGTTCCACGGGGCAGGAGGTGCAGGAGGCGGCTTGGTTGCGTTCTCGAACCGCACACTGTTGCCTGCTGGCGATAGAAGAGGCGGATGAGAGTGGTGAGGATTCTCTCCTCCCACTGCTCTCCTGGCCCTCTTCAGACACAGGGATAGAGGAACTGCTCTTTTTTTTTGTTGAGAATTTAGGTACCACTGTGACTCCAGTGATGGAACACTCAAAAGATTCGTTCCCCGGGCCTCCACCGGGAGTGAGCAGCTCCACCCATCTCCGGGTCACCCATCTCAGGGGTGATTGTTTCACCGACCACTTAAACAGCGGCTGAGATGGGCGATGTCATCCTCCTGCAGCGGACACAGTAGAGCAGGCTGTGCCGGAGTGTGTTTTTTTTTTTTTTGCAGGGGATGACACCCTTGGCGACGAGTAGACTGAGGGGCGGCCCACGAGGCACTCTGGTGGTACGTCGGGGGAAGCGCTTCAGTCTGCTGCTGACTGCGGGGCCAATTCTCAACAGTGTCGCTGAAAAGGCCACCTTGTGAGATGGGAGCATCGATAAAGCGTACTTTGACGACCTCTCGCACCTCTGCAAGGACAGCAAGGGGTGCTTCTGGACCACCAAGGTGGACATTGTCTGGCCGAGGGCCTGTGCTGTGACTTGAACATGGTCAGTCGACAAGCGCAGCTCAACTCCAGCTCAGAACTACCCTCGTGCAATAAGAGTGCCTTGGCCTCGCATGCAAGGGCAGAGGTGGCTCGCCAGAGGCACAGCCACCCCACCATCGAGAGTAGCGAGAGAGGTGAAAACTTATGCAGAATTTGGCACTTTTGGCATTCCATATTTTGGCACCAATATAGCTCCATACTGCTAAGTTTTCAATGCACATCCGAGAAAGACCCGGGAAAGCATGGCTGTCAGTTCTGAATATGATTCAGCATAAGCACACACTCACTATTACAGTGGGTACTCAGCATCACCCTCATTTCCAGAACGAAACAGGCCCTCTCTCCGATGCAGCAATCGACATCTGCCCTCAGCTGGAGCCCTGAATGAAACGCTAGGTTCCTCCAATTTTGAAGGACCAGCAATCCCATCCAGAAGCTGCACAACTTGTGATGCGCTAGAGAGGGAGGAGCCCTAGGGGGCTGGTTCCCCGAAGGAGAAGCCCTCAGCTCTCAGATCACCCAAGCCATTCTACTGAAGTAGACCTCTCCTGGTGGCCACCAGGGAGGGCGCTACAACGGAGAATAGACAAGGAGACCGCGCACCTAGAGCGCAGAGCAAGCGCTGGGTTGCCGTGACAACTCGCGCTGCAGCCCGGCAGCTCGACGGCACGGTGTTTGGTGTTTTAAGCCCCCAACGGCGCCTTCCAGGCAGCGAGGGGATGGGTAGGTTTAAGGGTTGGTTGAGGGTAGGGTTAGCTGCCTCTAAGGAGCCATTGGGGGCTTAAAACACCATCGAGCCAACGGCACACGACACGCTGAGGAGCGAGAGACCCGTCGGGTTTTGCCCGGCGGAAGCTCTTGCCGATCTGCACGGTCTCCCAGAGTGTAGTAGATTTAGATTGGCCTCTCTAGCGAGATTGCTATTCGTCAATGGACGATAGGGAACCAGAAAGAACTGTTGTATAAAAAAGTATAAGCTAATTTAAAATACTAATACAAATATAATAACTAAAATAAGAACTATAACACATGTGTGAGGCTCCCGGTATCATCTGGTTCCAGTTATTTTTGCTGTACAAAAACAGTCTGTTATGCTAGCCTACTTGATATTGCAAATCTCCTATTTTATTTTAAGTGAATTAAATGGTCATAATCATAAACAAACTGGTTTGTAGTGCAAATAGCTTTACCATTAACTGCATTTAGTTATTCTTCTAGTTATTTACCTATAGCGGCTATCTGAAGTCTCGCACATTTACCAAAAATAGTTACTTCCACGTTGCAAAATCAGTTGAATATATGTTCTTTACTATATTGACTCTATTTATATTATATATTTTCCTTTATTTATGAAAAATAAAAGCATTTTAGACAAATTAAGTTATGTTGTTTAAAAATTTGTTGGCTTAACTTCCAGAAATTCCTAATATATAAACATGTATTTTGCTAAAAATTATTGTATCAGGTGATGAAATTCAACAGTAGCACAAAAGTAAACAGTGCAACAGGTGGTATTCTGCAAAGCAAATTGACATAAGATTTAAAGATAAGCTACAGTTGTATTTTGACGCAAATGTTGACATGGCTCAAATATTTATTTTAATGTCACAAATGTCTACATCAATTTGAATGAAACAAAATATGTCAGAGTGTAATACGTCAAGTGGAAAAGGACACTTTTTTAATATATTTTTTTTAATATATAGAATTAGAATGATGGGTGGACAGCTTATTTGGCTACTGTGAATTAAATTAGTCAGTGCAGTTTGGTGAAAGAACGGAATCAGAGGTATGTCCAAACAAAAACTGCATCATGACAGAATATGAAAGTGGTTTAATTTTCTTAGATTTATTAAATTTAATTAAAAATCCATATGAATTTCAATCAGTTATAATTACTGCAATTTTAAAGCTGAAGATTTTTACAACGTTGTATTCCGCAAAAATCTATATATGGCTCTGAAAAAGGACTATAAAATGATGTAAGGAACAACTTTGCTGCTCTAGTTAGGTGATATAAAGATGTAATGTTTTGGGAATTATCATTGCCCATAAAAGTCTCACTCACAGGGAATTTGATGTGATATGATATTGTTTGTGTCCCTGTGTAATGTCTAAGAGGGATACTGGCATTGTACCAAATGTCAGCTTTGTAAAGCCTTAAAACGGGTTCTTTGATCAGGATGTAAACACACAGGCTAAGCTCTTTAGTAGCATCAGTGTAATCTACTGTGGCAGCAGTAATATTATGTTCCCCACAAATATTATGCAATAAGTGTTGTTGTTTATGCAAGAAGCAAAACAGTTTCTGAGGTGATTAACACTTTTCTTGCAGGAGGTGTTTCTTGCATTCACAATCTTCATACTGTAAGAGCAAAAATGTTCTTTTCGAGAGGATGACATTCTAATCAGGCTGGGCAATGTGCAATCACTTACACAAGAAGTGCAAGTGATTGTACCATTGTGATTGTGCTGACGAATGTGTGTCATTGTGATTAAATTTTAATGAGGGACTTGTGTCTAGAGGCACTAGACAATATCGACATGCACAACTGTGTCTCACACACCCACTCAAATCTCTGCAACAGAAGTAAAAGCTAATCACTTACAAAAATTTAGTCACTCAGTCACTCTTCATGGTGTGAATAATACAATTTGAAAAATGGCTTTCATTACTAAAATAGACAGTTCTGCTCTGCTGCATTGCATCTCATTGACTACTGGAGAGAAGGATTGGTGGGCTGCTGTAGCAGCCTTAACTATCTGCCACTGAAAAAGAGGCTGCTTGTTCAATCTGCATTTTCAGCTAAGGTATGGCGAATACAGATACCGCAGGGAAATATCCGGATGTGGAGATATTAGTAAGTGATAGGCCCCATGATAAGGCCCACTAAGTTACTTACATCTAACTGAATACTAATCTTAACATCATATGAAGAGCTTAATTGGTGTTCCTGTTGGAATGTGAAAATACTGCTTCAAATTCAGGAAAGGAACAATCGATTTCTAACACTCCACTGAAGATAAGGGCCTCCAAAATCCCTACATGAAGGTCTCTTGGGGAACAGTTTAAATGGACTGTATATGCAGATTGACAGCAAGGAATAAGCTGTATTGGTGGCCATTAATAGCCACAGATATCATGATCAATGATTCTAAATGGAACATGACCACTGTAAATCAATAGATGCACCACACCAAGCAGAAACTGGAGAGGAGTATAATCAATGCAGAATGTCTTTTGTCTCATGTGCTTGCCTCGAAAATGTGAAATACACGGTATCCAAATATATGCTGCAACTGATGAAAACACATGTAAATAGAAAAAATACCAGCACATTAAGAAAACATCTTCATCAGTTGTGCTGCAAATAATCACAACACAACCAAATAGGCTACAGAAACGCGCTGCAAAAGTTCACAATGCAACCAAATACAGAAATAACTAAATAGCACAGCAAATAGCACAAAACTCAGTGCGCTGCAACTGAAAAAAACACAAGTGCTGCAAAAGTTCACAATGCAACCAAATACAGAAACGTGCTGCAAATACAAAGCTCAATGCGCTGCAACTGAAAAAAACACAAGCAAATAAAAAAAAAAACTAAAAATGAAGAAAACACATGTGCTGCAAAGTTCACAACACAACCAAATACAGAAACGTATGGAAGCTTGTTTCTGCTACAGAATAAAAAATAAAAAGGGTAATTGCAACTTTTTATCTCGCAATTCTGAGAATTTTAATCATAATCGCAAGATATAGTCGCAAATTCGAGAAATAAAGTCAGAATTGCATGATATAAACTCAATTCTGACTTTTTTATCAAAAAAAAGTTTATATCTTGCAATTCTCACTTTATAACACGTAATTGCGAGTTATAAAGTCAGAATTGTGAGATATAAACTCGCAATTATGAGAAATAAAGTCAGAATTGCGAGTTTATATCTCGCAATTCTGGCTTTATTAAGCAATTGCGACTTTATATTACGCAATTCTCTGACTTTATACAATTAAGAAAAAAGTCAGAATTGCAAGATGTAAACTCACAATTCTGAGATATATATGTTATAGATAAAATTATTTTTATTTTTTATATTTATGCTTATTGTTCAATGTCTACTCGTCAGTGGTGTTGTCGATGACCTGAAAGGTGAGTTTTTTGTTTATTTAACATCCTGAACATATCCGTTGTGAGTATTTGCAGTGTGTTTCTGTATTTGGGTGAATTGTGAATATTTGCAGTGCGTTTCTGTAGCTTATTTGGTTGTGTTGTGAGTATTTGCAGCGCGTTTTTGGTTGCTTGTGTTCATGTGTCAAACTGATGAAGATGTTTCTTTATTTGCTGGTGTTTTTTCTATTTGCATGTGTTTTCTTCAGTTGCAGCACATTAAGCTCTCTCGGCCACGGTAGAAATATTTATAAATGCAAAGCAGTGTATTCATTTTGAAGTTTCATGATCTGGCACTGCTCAGTCTCAAAAACACAGTATGTCCCCAGAGCAAAATTGAAGAATATCAGCTCATTTTTCCAACTGAAATGTATTAAAGGTATGAAGAGATGACGCAGATGAGACCTCAACAGATTCCCATCTGACCCCAGGATAGCGACAGATTTTAGCAATAACTACCCAGAGCAATGAAGTGAACTCCTTATTAAAACTCTTCATTACATTACTCTTCAAGATCATTGCAGATGGGTTTTCTTTCAGCAGGTTTTCATCTCTAGGTCCATAATCATGCCAAATATCTTTATATCAAAATTATAGTAATTTTACTATTTCTAGCAAATATCTACTTTAATGGCCGATAAAGGTGTGATGTGAGCTGGTAACAGAGTTGCATGGCGAATACAATTATTTATAGATATTGATAATCTACGAGGTAGATTGTTTGAATCAGGCTGAGAACCAAATTTGCTCTGCTGTAATATTTCCCCACAGGTCACTCCTTGACAATCAGTTCCCTTTCAGTCGCTCACGTTCGACGTAACGTCGACGTGACGACGTAATTGGGATCACTTCAGGGAGCCCTATCAACTTCGAGTGTCTACAGAATGAGCCAATGAACGTTGGCGTGCGTGAATCGCGTCACGCGCCCCCGCCCCGCCGCGCGGGTATAAATAGGAAGCGGGCGCACGCACACATTGTCTTTCACTTCGGAGCCGAGCTTTCGTGAGACTTCTGTCTACAAAGAGATTCAGCCCTTGAAGACTTCAAAGAGATCTACTCTCTGCCTACAGTGTTGGTGTGACGGCGCGATCAGCGGTGGCCGCGAGCATTGCAGCTCACAAACTGCTGTTTTCACAGCACTATTGTTCTGTGTTTGTGTGTGTGTGTGTCGGTTCGGTGGGCGTTTCCTTGTGTGTTATTCACACCGCGGCTACCCCTGGGTGCCTCAGCACTGAGAGAGTATTTTTTCAACCTTTTTTTGTTTTTACTAAAAGAGCAACACAAGCGTGACCCTGCGTCTTTTTCAAGATGTCATTCCGCTTGTGCGTTTCTGGATGCCGTCGTTCCCTGGCGCCAGCAGATGGCCACAGCAGTTGCCTCTCGTGTTTGGGCATTCAACACGCTGAGGCAGCTTTTGTGGATAGTTCATGTTCCCATTGCGGGAATATGACTATCGCAGCGCTTAGATCGAGACTTGCTTACCTGAAGGGAGGTGCAGTCCCCTCGCCTATGCCCCGATCTAGTGTCTATTCTGCCCCGCAGAATAGACCTACTTCAGTGCATGACCAGGGTGATCTGAGGATTACCGTGAGGGCTTCCCCGTCGAGTCATCCTCCGCGGGCCCCTCACGCCTCACAAGCGCTGTCGCCATTGGGGCTCCTTAGTGAACGTCTTGGTCCTTCTCCGGAACGGCCAACCGTTTCCTTTGGGGCTCCAGCTGACGATCAGATGTCGATCGCAGCATCGGAGGGGGAGCTGTCCTCTGGAAATGATGACTCGGCTGCGTTGCCCCCCTCGGGGCGTGTAGCGTTGTCCGAGCCAGATCCAGAATGGACTGCTATGCTTTCCCGGGCCGCCGAGAAGGTCGGGCTTGTGTGGAATCCTCCACCATGTCCCGAACCTTCTCGGTTGGACGATTGGTTTCTCGGGGCGGGCCGTGCTGGTTCTCAGTGCGCCGCCCCGGTACCTTTCTTTCCGGAAGTGCATGAGGAGCTTTCTAGGACGTGGAAGGCACCGTATAGTGCCCGAAGCCTTTCTAGTGGCTCCTCACCCCTCGCCACCCTCGACGGCGGGGCAGCTAAGGGGTATGTGGATATCCCCCCAGTGGAGCGGGCCGTCGCGATGCAGCTGTGTCCGGCGTCCGCTTCCTCTTGGCGGGGTAATCCACGCCTCCCGTCCAAGGCCTGTAAGTTTTCCTCCGGTCTAACGGCGAAGGCTTACAAGGCCTGTGGACAGGCTGCTTCCACCCTCCATGCCATGGCGCTCTTGCAGGTCCACCAGGCCCAGGCGCTCATGGACATAAACGAGGGTGGTTCTGACCCAGAGCTCCTCCGGGAGCTCCGTGTGGCAACCGACCTCGCCCTCCGGGCGACGAAGGAAACCGCACGTTCAGTTGGTCAGGCGATGTCCACCTTGGTGGTCCAGGAGCGCCACCTTTGGCTCAACCTGGCGGATATGAGGGACACCGATAAATATCGGTTCCTGGATGCCCCTCTTTCCCAGGTTGGGTTGTTCGGCGACGCGGTCGAGAGCTTTGCCCAACAGTTCTCGGCCGCACAGAAGCAGACGGAGGCCATCCGGCACATCCTGCCCCGGCGGAGCGCTGCTGCTCCCACCCGTCCGCCGGCCGCAGACCCTCCGTCTACTCGTCGCCGAGGTCGGCCTTCTGCGGCGTCCTCCGCTCCCGCTAAGCCCCAGCAGCAGCAGCAACCATCCAGGCCTCAGCGCGGAGCAAGCCGTAGGAAGCCGACCCCGCCCGTCCAGGCCGCTGCCAAACCAGGAGGCAAGCGACGGTGCAAACGACCCTGAGACGGGCGGCCCGGAGGTGGATCAAGTTGCTCTTCAGGAGTTGGCGAAGGCGCCACTCCTTCCCCCGGTGGAGGGCCGGGCGGAGAATCTTTTGTTTCCTTTTCTTTTTGTTCTGCCACTGACCCACGGGTCAGTGGTACCCACATTTTCAAAAAAAGAGCAATTTCTGAAACCTCTGGGCCCCAAGAGGGCGCGCTTGGCAGTCGACGACGCCGCCATGCCTTGTCACTCCCCAGCCCCTCTTTCATCGCCAGCAGGCAGCAGTGGCTGTGTCCTGGACGCACTGACGCCTCCGCACACCCGCTCTGCCCTTCGACGGAAGCAGGTATGTGTTGCACCACACACTCAGACCGCACTTCGGGCCGCTGTGCCGTCCGAGTCGGGTCCCTGCATTCCGCCGCGCTGCCCCACCCCGGGTACGTCTGTGGTGCCCTTGGTCCCGCTTGCTCGGTCTCTGGGAGCCTGGTTAACGCTTCCCAGCCCGTCTCGCTGGCTCATCCGTACCATCAGACTCGGCTATGCGATTCAGTTCGCCCGGCGCCCCCCTGCTTTCAAGGGCATCCTGTTCACCCGTGTTCTGGCGGACAATGCCCCCGTGCTCAGGGCGGAGATCGCAGTCCTACTGGTGAAGGACGCGATCGAGCCGGTCCCTCCAGCCGATATGAAGACCGGCTTCTACAGCCCGTACTTCATTGTACCCAAGAAAGGTGGTGGGTTACGACCAATCTTGGACCTGCGCGTCCTGAACCGGTCCCTTCACAGGCTACCGTTCAAGATGCTTACGCAGAAACGCATTTTCAAATGCATCCGTCCCCAAGATTGGTTTGCAGCGATCGACCTGAAGGACGCGTACTTTCATGTCTCGATTCTCCCTCGACACAGACCGTTTTCGGAGGCGGCCATTGCTCCCATGTGCGAGCGTGGTGTTCGCATCCTCAACTACCTCGACGACTGGCTTATTCTGGCCCAGTCGAGAGAGCAGTTGTGCGAACACAGGGACATGGTGCTCAGTCACCTCAGCCACCTAGGGCTTCGGGTCAACTGGGAAAAGAGCAAACTCACCCCCGGGCAGAGGATCTCTTTTCTCGGTATGGAGTTGGACTCGATCAGCATGACAGCGCGCCTCACCGAGGCCCGTGTCCAGTCAGTGTTGAACTGCGTGAGCACGCTCAGACGCAGAACAGCGGCACCACTGAAACTGTTTCAGAGGCTCCTGGGGCATATGGCATCTGCAGCCGCGGTTACGCCGCTCGGATTGCTTCATATGAGGCCGCTCCAACACTGGCTCCACGATCGAGTCCCGAGATGGGCGTGGCAGAGCGGCTCGTGCCGGGTCCAAGTGACTCCGCACTGTTGCCAAACTCTCAGCTTGTGGTCGGACCCTTCGTTCCTGCGGGCAGGTGTTCCCCTGGAACAAGTGTCCAGGCACTCTGTGGTCTCCACGGATGCCTCTACCACCGGCTGGGGGGCCACGTACAACGGGCATGCAGCTTCAGGTCTGTGGACGGGGCCTCAACTGCATTGGCACATCAACTGCCTCGAGTTGTTAGCAGTACGTCTTGCACTGAGCCGTTTCAAAACGCTGCTTCTAGGCAAGCACGTACTGGTCCGTACGGACAGCACTGCGACCGTTGCGTACATCAACCGCCAAGGTGGTCTACGTTCCCGCCGCATGTCACAACTCGCCCGCCATCTCCTCCTCTGGAGTCAGAAGCGTCTGAGGTCGCTTCGTGCCGTTTACATTCCGGGCCTGCTCAACCGTGCAGCCGACGAGCTCTCACGGCAGCAGGTGCTACCGGGAGAATGGCGACTCCATCCCCAGGTGGTCCAGCTGATTTTCAGGCGCTTCGGGACCACACAGGTAGATCTGTTTGCCGCCCCGGACACGTCTCATTGCCAGTTGTTCTATTCTCTGACCGAGGGGACCCTCGGCACGGATGCTCTGGCACACAGCTGGCCCCGGGGCCTACGCAAGTATGCGTTTCCCCCAGTGAGCCTTCTTGCACAGACCTTGTGCAAAGTCAGGGAGGACGAGGAGCAGGTCTTGTTAGTTGCGCCGTATTGGCCCAACCGGACCTGGTTCCCGGAACTAGTGCTCCTCGCGACAGCCCCTCCCTGGCCCATTCCTCTGAGAGAAGACCTGCTCTCTCAGAGACGGGGCACCTTATGGCACCCGCGTCCAGACCTCTGGAAACTCCATGTCTGGTCCCTGGACGGGACGCGGAGGTTCTAGGTGACCCTACCCCCTGCGGTAGTTGACACCATCACTTCCGCTAGAGCCCCCTCTACGAGGCGCCTCTATGCGTTGAAGTGGAACCTGTTCGTTGACTGGTGCTCCTCTAACGAGGAGAACCCCCGATCTTGCTCGATCAGAGCCGTGCTTTCCTTCCTGCAAGAAGGGCTGGAGCGAAGGCTGTCTCCCTCCACCCTTAAAGTGTATGTTGCCGCTATTGCTGCACATCACGATGCTGTTGATGGTAAGTCTTTGGGAAGGCATGACCTGATTGTCAGGTTCCTGAGGGGAGCGAGGAGACTGAATCCTCCCCGCCCACTCTCTATACTCTCTTGGGATTTGTCTCTGGTCCTTTCGGCACTTCAGAGACCACCCTTTGAGCCTCTGCAATCAGCTGAGTTAAAAATTCTGTCCTGTAAGACAGTACTCCTGGTTGCATTGGCCTCTATCAAGAGGGTAGGGGACCTGCATGCTTTTTCGGTCGACGAATCGTGCCTAGAATTCGGCCCGGATAACTCTCACGTCATCTTGAGACCCCGGCCCGGATACGTGCCCAAGGTTCCTACCACTCCCTTCCGGGACCAGGTATTGAACCTGCAAGCGCTGCCTTCGGAGGAGGCAGACCCAGCCCTGGCTTTTCTCTGTCCCGTTCGCGCTCTGCGTCTGTACGTGGACAGAACGCAAAGCCTCAGGACCTCAGATCAGCTCTTCGTCTGTTACGGAGGCCAGCAGAAAGGGAAGGCTGTCTCCAAGCAGAGGATGGCCCACTGGATAGTGGATGCCATCGCCTTGGCTTACGAAGCCCAAGGCGTGCCCTGCCCGCCTGGGTTGAAAGCCCACTCCACTAGGAGTGTCGCTTCTTCCTGGGCGCTGGCACACGGCGCCTCGCTGACAGACATCTGTAGAGCTGCGGGCTGGGCGACACCTAACACGTTCGCTAGGTTTTATAGCTTACGTGTTGAGCCGGTTTCTTCCTGTGTGCTCGCTTCTACTAGCCGGTAACACCGAAGTTCCCGCTCTAGTGTCGGCTTGCTGCGCCACTCCCTTCCTAAGAATGGATACGTGCGCTTTTTACTCCAGTCGAGTTCCCCACTTGGCGAACCCTGTGAGTTCCTCCGCACCCCTTCGGCAGTCGGACGTTGCGGAGCGTCCGACGCCAGGCTTAGTGCTTGTACGCTTGTGTAACTTGTCCTAGGCTGGGTTCCATATGTCCGATCCCTGCGGCGATCCCATATGTGTATTCTTCCACGACCAGCTCCCTGCGGTGAGCCCGTGTCTTCCCTTGGCAGAGTCTGCTCTGTCGTCACTGTCCGGTGTGTCTCCCCCTTCGGTTGGAGCCACCCCAGTGACATTCCATATGTCGCACTGCCCCTTCGGCCAGTCCATATGTGTATTCTCCACATGTTACCTCCCTTCGGGCAGGATGTGGCTCCGCAGCGTTCTTTCCCCTGGAGAGGTACGCTTTCCCAGTGTTATCCAAGAGTTCCGCTGTGTGGGGTGTAATGGAACAGCAGTTGAACTCCCTCTACGCAGGTCTTCCGCCCCAACAGTTGGGGATCTGAGAGTCTTGCGTAGGGCGCTGGATGTGGCAGCAACCGTGGCGTTTTCCATGGGATCCCAATTACGTCGTCACGTCGACGTTACGTCGAACGTGAGCGACTGAAAGGGAACGTCTCGGTTACTGATGTAACCCTCGTTCCCTGAAGGAGGGAACGGGAGACGTAACGTCCCGTCGCCACCGTTGCTGACCATCGCTGCATGGCCGTCACAAATCTCGGCTCCTCAGCGAAAAACAATGTGTGCGTGCGCCCGCTTCCTATTTATACCCGTGCGGCGGGCAGGGGCGCGTGACGCGATTCACGCACGCCAACGTTCATTGGCTCGTTCTGTAGACACTCGAAGTTGATAGGGCTCCCTGAAGTGATCCCAATTACGTTGTCACGTCGACGTTACGTCTCCCGTTCCCTCCTTCAGGGAACGAGGGTTACATCAGTAACCGAGACGTTTACCATGTATCCCCCATTGGATGATGCACTGTTTCCTCCATAATGAAGTAATGCATGCACTCCACTGCACATTCTAAAAGTTATTTTATTTTATTATTATTTTTTTTAGCGCTTTTTATAATACAGATTGTTTCAGCTTTACAGAGATAACAGGAAAATAATGCAACAAAGATTGTTTCCAGAAGAAAATAGCGTCATTGTCCAGCTTAAGTTCAGTGATGTTTCATTTTTGTTGTAAAAAAGTTATTTGTATGTATACAGTAGCCGCTCTGGAGAAAATCGTGATGTCATCATCCAGCTCAGTTCAGATCTCATATGGTGTCAATGCAGGCAGATCAATAATATTGTTGAATATTAAATTAAATGTCCCCAACTAAGCAAGCCAAAAGCCAATGGCAACAAAGGTGAAAAAAAGCGACAAAGGCAAAAAAGGCGACAGTGGGAAGGAACCAAAACTCCATCAGGTGACAGAATGGAGAAAAAAACCTTCGGAGAAACCAGGCTCAGTCGGGGGGCCAGTTCTCCTCTGACCAATGAACGAACAGTGTATGATATGATTCAGGCAGCATTACAGGTTGGAAGTCAGATTGGATTGGAACATTCAGAATATTATCCAGTTCTATCTGTTTGAAGATCGGAGTCTTCACGCGGTATGAGACGAGTTTGTTGAGGATCAGTGCTGATGGCTGTCTTGTCGATGATGCCTTCACAGGGGAGAGTCTAGTTGACACAATCTCTGATGACACTTCAGGGATGCGTTGTGGTCGTGTCTAGGCGCAGGTCCACCATCAGATCTGGATATGGCCTGGATCCGGCTGACTACATCATGCGTTGGGGTCATGTCTACGTGCAGGTCCACCATCAGGTCTGGATATGGCCTGGATCCGGCTGACTACATCATGCGTTGTGGTCGTGTCTAGGCGTGGGTCCACCATCTGATCTGGATACAGCCCAGATCCGCCTGATTACAGAAAACCTCGGAATAAACATAAAGACTAACATTAGCGTAGATGCCATTCTTCTTACACAATACAATTTTATTTGTATAGCACATTTAAAAAACAACTGGCGTTGACCAAAGTGCTTAACAAGGCCGATAAGGGTAGACAATACAAGCACAGAAACCAGCAAAGATACACATCAAAAAAAAAAACAAAAAAAAAATCGGACACATCAGGGAATATTAAAAGCTAGCGAAAAGAGATGCGTTTTCAAAGAAGTTTTAAAAAGTGTTAGAGTTTGGGCAGATCTGATATTTGTGGGTAGGCTATTCCATAGCTTGGGTCCATAGGCTGCGAAAGCACGGTCCCCCCTATTTTTTAATCTGGTCCTGGGGACAGAAAGTAAGTTCGAGTCCCCCGATCTTAGTGATCTTGACTTAATTTCTGGATGAAGCAGTTCAGTTAGATACTGGGGAGCTAAATTCTGTATAGATTTAAAAACAAAGAGCAAGACTTTAAAATCTATTCTAAACTTAATCGGTAGCCAATGAAGCGAGATCAGAACCGGTGTGATATGTTCAAATTTACGTTTTCCTTTGAGAAGGCGTGCAGCTGCATTTTGGACTATTTGTAAACGGGTGATGTGTTTCTGAGCAATCCCGATATATAAAGAATTACAATAGTCCAATCTGGATGTTACAAAGGCATGCATAGCTATCTCAAAGTGCTTACCAGACAAAAATGGTTTAACCTTAGCTAAGAGACGGAGGTGAAAGAAGCAGGACTTTACCACCGCACTTATCTGCTGTTCAAGCGTAATGTTGTTATCAATCCAGACCCCCAGATTCCGAATACAGGTGGTACTGTAGGGTGACAACGTTTGGAGGTCACAAACATGTGTACTACGATCACTGGGTCCAAACACGATAATTTCCGTCTTGTTTTCATTCAGACTCAAAAAGTTACCAGCAAGCCATAATTTCAGGTCCTCTATACAGTCCAGTAGTGGCTTTAAAGCAGACTTGTCGTCACGCTTTAAAGGCATGTAAATTTGTGTATCATCGGCATACAGGTGAAAAGAAATCCCATGTTTAGTTAAAATAGAACCTAAAGGTAACATATACAAATTAAATAGTTCTGGCCCAAGGATAGAACCCTGCGGAACGCCAAACCCAAGTTTCATTTTAGATGAGCACTGTTTCCCGATACGAACAGAGTAGCTTCTGTTAGACAAATATGAGCGGAACCATTTCAACACCATGCCCCTAAAACCCGTATATGCTTCAAGACGAGAGATTAAAATATCATGGTCGACCAGGTCAAAAGCAGAGCTAAGGTCTAAAAGGACAAGAGCTACAGATTGCCCTGTGTCAGTACTGAGTAGAACATCATTCATGACTCGTAAAAGTGCAGATTCTGTACTATGATGTAATTT
The DNA here is from genome assembly GCF_963993115.1 of Abramis brama. Lineage (NCBI taxonomy): Eukaryota > Metazoa > Chordata > Actinopteri > Cypriniformes > Leuciscidae > Abramis > Abramis brama. Next base: position 44,318,465 of record NC_139964.1, read on the forward strand.
AAAACCAGACTGAAATTTCTCATAGATCAGACTATCAGTTAAAAAAGACTTGAGTTGGCTCAGAACCACTTTTTCTAAAATTTTAGAAATAAAGGGTAAATTTGAAATGGGGCGGTAGTTACTTAGGACTGAAGGGTCCAAGCCAGCTCTTTTAAGTTTCGGCAAGACCGAGGCATGTTTCAGGCTGTTAGGAACCACCCCAGTGTAGAGACATTTGTTGATAATAGACAACAGATCAGAACCGATAGCACAAACAACCTGCTTAAAAAATTTGGTAGGAATCACATCTTGAAAGCAGCTAGTAGTTTTTAAAGTTGAAACAGTCTCAACCAGAGAGTCAAGGGAAACAGGTTCAAAGACAGACCATGTAGAAGAACATATGGGAACTTCAAGTGTCATATAAATAGACAGAGACATTTGAGATCTGATCATTGAGATCTTCTCATTAAAGAATATTGCAAAATCTTCGCAGAGAGAGTCAGAAATCTCTGGTAAAGCATTGGTGGTGGGGTTTAGAGCAGAATCAATAATTGAAAATAAATCTTTAGGCCTGTTACTGTTGATTCTAATCAGCTCAGAAAAGTAATGATTTTTAGCAGCTTTAGCAGCTTGCTGGAATGCAGCAAGGGAATTCTTCAAAATTTCATAAGAAACATGTAGTCTGTCCTTACTCCACTTGCGTTCAGCCCTTCTACAGGTCTGTCTAAGAGAACGAACATTATCATTGATCCATGGTTTTGAAACATGATTAATTTTCTTTCTCTTTTCCTTGATTGGGGCAACAGCATTTAGAGCGTTTGAGCAGACAGAATTAAAAAAGTTCAAGTGATCTTCAGCATCAAAGGAGCTCAATGATGGAGCAGTGGCTTGTTCCGTAACTAAACCCGGGTATAATGCCACAAAGTCCTCCTTAGTACGTTCATTAAAAAATCGAGTTGTCCGTGTGCAAGAATGAAATTTATGTCTGGTGTCATTATTAGGCAAAGAAAACAGAATCGGAAAATGATCCGACATACCAGTATTACTGATGTTAATGTCTGATAGCAATAAGCCACGTGATAGAATTAAATCTAGAGTATGTCCCTGAATATGAGTGTGTCCAGACACCCATTGATCCAGGTCAAAAGAGACAATAAGATTCAGAAACTCTTTAGAAAGTGGCTTAGTATCACAGCACACATGAATATTAAAATCACCCAGGATTAAAATTCTGTCAAATCTGGTGACCAGATCCCCCACAAACTCTGCAAATTCGTTTAAAAAATCCTTATTCAGTTGAGGTGGACGATAAACCAGGGCAAATACCTGAGAGTTGGTTGATGTCGGTTGCACAAGTTGTACTTCGAAAGTATGGCGAGGGCTAGTTGTTAGACCACGGCAGGGATATTGTTTTTTAAACAGTGACGCTAATCCCCCTCCACGGCCAGATAGCCGCGGTGAATTAAGGAAAAAACAATCCTGGGGAACTAGTTCTGTGAAAGGACTTAGCTCATCCGGTTTAATCCATGTCTCAGTGATAAATAAAATATCCAGGTCATGCATCGTGAAGAAATTGTTTATTAAAAATGTCTTGTTCACCACTGAACGGGCGTTGATCAGGGCCACTTTAAGGGATGGTGCAGCTACCTCCAGCTGTGTTGTTCGAGTTGGTAAACGAAGATTACGATGATTCACTCCACGACGTCGAAAGCTTGGGGAGACGATGCACGAAGGGTCGGGCAAAAGACATCCAACAACGGGTCGAAGCCACCGATGAGAAGGGAAGGACCATGCAAAAGCCCCGATGAGAAGACGCTCGCGGGTTAGCACAGGACCAACACACACAACCGGGGACCGCGTAAGAGACTTCAATCGAGCAGCAACTCCACCCCGCTTTCTGCGCTTTCTCCGACGCCGTCGCCTCCAGGAAGGGTCAACGGGATACCAACGCCGTTGTACAAAAAGGTGCTGATACACAGGTGGGGGAAATCGGCAGCACTCCTCAACATTACCCTCAGTAATATCGATAGCCATGCGGATGTTTAATAAGGTTTGACGATCATATACATATGACATATTGCAGTCCAAAGTTAGTAGCGACAAACATAAAAACAAACATAAAATCACGAATTTAAGGAGTGAGAAAGAGGGCAATAAACGGCAAGCCACATACAACGGCGCCATTTTGTCACGTTATACACGTTATATTGTTCTTATGATGTAACGAGTACATCGGGTGTTATAGGAAGTGTTCTCGGTTCCGGCTGACCTAATTTATGCAGCCTAATTTAACCCTCTACCACATGGTGTTGCCATATGGCAACATACTCTTTCTGTTCATTTCCTTGCCACTGTCTATTTAAGAAAACATCCTTGTGCTTTTTGTTGGAATGAGAAGACCTTAGTTTAGCCAATGATGTGCTTTGGTTAAGTCAAATGGCATGCAGTTTTTTTCTGTGGCGCGATTTCTGACAGACTGACGTCTTTTGTCGGTAGTTTCTGAAAGCAAAACGACAGTAAGAAACAAGGACCAGCCCATATCACGAACACACACACAAAAAACGGAAACATCACCTCAGGTAAGTTATGATGACATATTCACCACTCAAAAAAGTTTTTATGAAATTAATTTTTGGTAAATCGATCAAATGTCTGTGTTGCCAAGCGGCAACACTGTGCAATAGTGGAATGACATTATTGCAATAGTTTAGCTAGCTACAAAGGTCAGCTGCAATCTGTTAAGCTGTAACAATAACAACATTAATGCTAGAGATATAATGTTGATTAGTCATATGTTAAGGACTGCCAAGGCATTTGTATTATGGAAAAAAAATCTATTTTAAATGGCAATTTTGCTTTTGATTAGATATGAATACAGATACATCAGTGAGCATGGCCATATTTTATGGCAAGGTAAAGAAGAAAAGGGCATAACTAGCTCTTTCTGCAGATGAAAGTGAGGATGAGATAGGATTTAGTGACCATGAGGATGATGTGGATTGGACAGTAGATGGGAGCAGTGATGGAGACAGTTCAGGTTAGTTAGCTCAGAGGCAGACAAGACAGGTATTAGTCTAGCAAACAGTGTTAGCTAGATTATTCTGATGCATCTGGATACGTAAGACTTGTTATTTATTAATTATAATATGTATTGGACCTACTGTATTTTGTCTGTCAACACAAGAATATACGGTTTGTACTGTATAAAAACTATTACATCTATGGAGAGTCCCCACAAAGATAGTGAATCAGACGTACGTGTGTGTGTGTGTGTGTGTGTGTGTGTGTGTGTGTGTGTGTGTGTGTGTGTGTGTGTGTGTGATGGGTAGGTTTAGGGGTAGGGTTAGTGTAAGGGGAGTGAATATACAGTTTGTACAGTATAAAAACCATTACGAGTCCCCACAAAGATAGTGAACCAGACACCCTCAGGGAATGAAGACAGAAGCACATCCAGCTCCTCTAAAAAGGTACATAGTTAACCTGCAGGACGATAAAGTTCTACAATAGGGAATTTAACAGGAGTTGTAACTGTAATAACATGCAATTCAAACAAATTGTTATTGCATAGAGAAGAGTGAGTTGAGTATTTCCAGTTGTTAGAAATTAGAAGACCTTTGCTCCCACCCCTCACAGACTGGTGAGGGGTGTGAGAGAAAGAGAAGTTGTTAGAGAGAGCAGCGGGTTTACTGAGTCCTCTGGACGAATCCAGGTCTTAGTCAAGTCTAAGATATTGATAGAAGATTGAGTTGCAAAGGCTGGAATGAAGATATAAATATATATATATATATATTAAAAAAGTACATTTAGTTTGACTTCCCATGGCACTTTGAAGTAGAAAATTCTGTTAAACTGATAAGGTTCCAGATGCTTAAATAATATAAAATACACCATTGTAACGTTCAGCCAAATCGGTAGGGTTACAAATAAGAAAGAAACTAGGCTCTTAAGAGTACTGTCATCCATTGTCCATAAAATGGGTATCCTCTTTAAAGTTTGACTTAAAATGTCTTTGCAATAAATTATCTAAAACTAGGCACTCCCATGCAGGCACTAGTTTACTGGAAGGAACAGGGGAACCATTACAGATTGGAAGAGGTCGATACCAGTCTGGGTAATCCTGGGTCGGTTGCGCGATTCCTCCCTGGTGCTTTCTGTACCCAGCTTTGCCGGCAAACTGCTCCCTCCATATATTCCTCCTTCGTGGCTTAATGGTTGGGGTTAGAGCTGATGCAGGGTGACGAGGTGGTTCTTTGCTTTTGTCGATGACGTTACACACTGTGCAGTCTCCCACATATTGCCAGACATCTTTCCGGACTGTTGGCCACCAGGCGACCTCCAAGATGCTGAGGAGAGTTTTCAGCTGACCGTGATGTCTCTTTGTTGTCCTTTCCTGGAGGCTCTGTAGCGTTTGATGGATCAAGGCCTTTGGAACTGTGAGCTGCAGCCGGTGCTGGCCGTCCCTGCCCTGGATCCATCGGTACAGCAGACCCTGGTGGTTGATTATTGCAATCCTGTCAGTCTGGTGTATGGAAGGGGAGATGGAAAGTGTGACATCATCCTGCTGTGCACTGTTGACTTCCTCACTGGAGAAGGGCAGGACCGAGAAAATGTAGGTAACCTCTTGTCCAGATGATGTCTTGTCGCATGTAGTTCCTTCCTTTGCTCTGCCCTCAGTCTGTGAAGCTGTTGAGGTAGTGTGATGGTCAGTGGAGGATAAGAAGAGCTGCTAGTGGAAGGCACAGGTTTGGATGTTGCTGCAGGAGTTGGAACAGCAACTTCCGGAGCTTTCCTTTCCTTTAGTTGTTTAGTCCACTGTTTATCTCTCCTCCACAAGCACTCCACAACCTCTTTCTCTAATGCCACCACAGCCTCTTTCACATATTCCTCCATCTTACTGAACTTTTCATTCACCTTCTCTCTAAAATACACTTCACGGTTAAAATTAATTTCGACAGAGTCTTTAAAATCCTTCTCCAGTTTTAAAACAATGTTTTTAAGAGAAAGTACTTAAGCGCGAAGCTGTTCACAATCCCACTGGTGTAAAACAGGTTCATCATTAAAATTAGCAGGTGTTAAAAGGAACAGCATTACCAAAATGAGTCGTCATCTTTTACCACTTTCTCAACACAGCTTATAAAATCTTAAACTTTCCCCGTACGGGCCACCATATGTAACGTTAGGCCAAATCGGTAGGGTTACAAATATGTTAAAATGGGGTCAGTCCTTACTGTGTGAGATCATTTAGTGGTTAAAAAGATGAGACATAAATTAACAGTTTCAATGGTCAACGGTTTCAATTAACAGAAATGTTTTTTTAATAGTTTTAGTTTTAGTTAACAGTAATATACCTGATTCAAGTTGATTTAGGAGTGATGCCAAAAATGAAACGTTATTGGGCCAAATTGTGGCTGTGTGTCTCATCTTGTATTGCACATGTATGCCAGGGTTGACAGGCCTGTGCAACAAAAGTAGCCCAATGGCCAGTCAAAAGTAGCCCAAAAATAGCTCAATGCAATTTTCTAAATAGGGCGGCCGACTTCTCTAGTGAATTTGTACGTCTGGGGGATGCTTCGAGGGTGTTGGAGTGCGAAAACCTTAGACTTGGCAATAATGATGTATGCTTGTGTGTCTCAATCTTCTGTTTGCTTGGGATCATATAAAATACAAGCCCAGTGTTGATTTCAAAATATATGAAATATATTATTTGTGTAGTCTGTCTGGGTGAATGTTTAGCTCCTGTCATGGAGACATAGATCACAAATCTTTTTAGGGCTAATTTTATGGATTTATTTTTAATTAAGTTTTATGTATTTTTTTTTAATGTTAATAATATTTTATGAATTACACATACTTTATCACAAGAAAGATGAAAGACATGCAATGATTTGAGACATTTCTCATCATAGAACCTTCTTGGCATAAATCCACCAGTGCATTTAAGCAAACCAGCTTCTTAGTATAACATACTGTGATATAAGCAGACCACCACACTTTTTTATTTTATTTGGTTTGGACTTAAAAAATAATCAAATGAACAAAGACTGTTTCAACCCTGCTTTATTTCTTACCTCAACGGACATTTGGAATTCCTAAAGACAAAGAGGTATTGGCTGTAGGCCAAGGTGTTTACATCGATGGTCTGCTAATTGTCACAACTTTAGTACAGTGGGGGAAGTTGCCATCCTTTGATTGGTCAGTTTGAATGTCACAATTTGGGTTTCAGTCACATGGTCAAGGAAGGGATAAAAGAAGATTGTACTGTTGTTATTGGGCTTCTTCTCTCTGCTCTCCTTTTCGCTGGGGCTTCTTTGCTCTGGCTCTTCTTTTCTCTCTCTCTCTCTCTCTCTCTCTCTCTCTCTCTCTCTCTCTCTTCCTTCATATCTCTCAGGTAACATTATATGCTGGGTACGATTGGCATACTTTTTTATCATCTATTAAGTGTAACCATATTGTCATTAAACCCTTTCAATTAAAAATTAGGTGCTTTTGATTCGGTATTAACATTATTGTGCTACCTTTTGCAATACAATATTGTCACTCTATAGCAATGCTATAATATATAAAATATACATTCCCACATATTTTGCTATTATAACTGCACTTATTTCCGTCATTGGTATAGCTGTGGGTGATAATAGACAAGAAATGTACAGTTTTCTACCATCTTGCTGATAACGTTTCTTTAGTCATTTGGCAATCCTGCAGCCTGAACCCCTGTAGGCAAACCACCCTTACAGACTCAACAGAAAATTGTGAGCTTGTGGGAGCTGATCATATAATTAGCTCTAAAATTAGACACACACCTGCAATATCATTTCAATGACTCTCTGACTCATGCTGTTCTCTGGGTCGCCGACAAGCTCTGGAAAGTTGTCCTTCCTGTCCACAACAAAAATGTTCGCTTTGCTCACCAGCTTCCTGACAGGCTCTGCATCCTCTCAGTCTGTTGGTGTTTACCTGTGTTACTTGTTCTGCTCTGCCTTGCAACCTAGTTGTCTCCATTGTCTCATTTACCATCTTTTTTCACAACACAGGCTCTTTGGGAAAATTTACCTGTGGCAACATTTTTGCAAAATGCAAAAATGTACAAATACGTACATATCACTGCAGTTTCCAACAGAAAAAAACAAAACACGCTTTTAGTGCCACTCACTGGAAATTTCACTTTGAAACTGTCACGAACTTCTGTTGCATGAGTCTGCGTGCTCCCGCTTACTCTTTTTGCTGGTGGTGGCAGAGTCAACTTACTACAGATGCTCTTTCATCTCTCTTGGGCTCCATGCAATGTAGCTGAGACTCAAACAAACTGGTTTGTATTTCACTTAGTCTTGGCATCTTACTCATTACTCTAGGTTTGCAGCTTCATTCACTCACTGTTGTGAATTAATTAGAATATAAATGTTTAATTAATTATCTTTAATAATAACAGAAACAGTTTTGTCATTTACAAGGTTGTTCAGCTTTAAGAAAAGTCTACCCATAATGCATAGTGGGCGAGAGCGCGCAGATAAAAAGGAGAAGAGAAATGAGATTGACTCCATGTGTGTGCGCTGTATCTGTGTAATCCTGTTAAAAAGCTTCAGTAAACAGTTTGTTTATTTTAATTCAAGTCGTCAGTGGTCATTACTGCTTGTTAAGGAAGAAAAGACACGACACTCACTCTATCAGCTCTTCATTTTTAATTTTAGGGTTGCTCAGGTAAGACTTAACGGCTGGTCCACACCGCAAGCGTGAGCAGCGCGTGAGCTACACGTCAGCGTAACTATACCGTCACTGCAGCTGCAGACGCGTGATAGTAATCACACTGCAGTTTGTGCAGTGTCACAGCAGCAGCTCCAAAGCGTGTTTTCTCTACTAAAGGCTGACAGAAGAACCATTTCAAACAATGGGTAAGTTCTCCCAACTTTTTTGTTTTTATTCATTCTATATGCCTATATTTAATGTGCAGAACATTTTTAATAAAATTGGCTGATGATTAAGTTATTTCAATGTAAGTGTATAATTTCTATGTATAATATTTGTGTAAATTATCACTGTTTTCTTTTTTTTGTATGTTTATGTGTATCCTTTTGTAGTGCGTTGTAGACAGAAGGAAAGTGATCGCACTTTACCTTTTGCTCAGAAAGTTTTGTCTAAGGACGCAATGAAGAATGTGGGTTCATCCGAACAACATGCGCAGGAGACAGTTTGGTGCTTTCCACTATCTTGTCGCGGAACTGTGTCTGGATAGCGACCGTCATCTAAAACATTTTTGCATGAGTGCTGAGCAAATGGACGAGCTTCTTTCTGTTGGACCCAAGCTCACAAGACAGTCCACGAATTATCGAGGTAATAATAGACACATTGGGTGATTTGTTTGCAAACAAATTATATGATTGTATTTTATTTTATTTTTACATAAGAACATACACTCACCAAAATGATTATTAGGAACACCATACTAATACTGTGTTTGACCCCCTTTCGCCTTCAGAACTGCCTTAATTCTACGTGGCATTGATTCAACAAGGTGCTGAAAGCATTCCTTAGAAATGTTGGCCCATATTGATAGGATAGCATCTTGCAGTTGATGGAGATTTGTGGGATGCACATCCAGGGCACGAAGCTCCCGTTCCACCACATCCCAAAGATGCTCTATTGGGTTGAGATCTGATGACTGTGGGGGCCATTTTAGTACAGTGAACTCATTGTCATGTTCAAGAAACCAATTTGAAATGATTCGAGCTTTGTGACATGGTGCATTATCCTGCTGGAAGTAGCCATCAGAGGATGGGTACATGGTGGTCATAAAAGGATGGACATGGTCAGAAACAATGCTCAGGTAGGCCGTGGCATTTAAACGATGCCCAATTGGCACTAAGGGGCCTAAAGTGTGCCAAGAAAACATCCCCCACACCATTACACCACCACCACCAGCCTGCACAGTGGTAACAAGGCATGATGGATCCATGTTCTCATTCTGTTTACGCCAAATTCTGACTCTACCATCTGAATGTCTCAACAGAAATCGAGACTCATCAGACCAGGCAACATTTTTCCAGTCTTCAACTGTCCAATTTTGGTGAGCTCGTGCAAATTGTAGCCTCTTTTTCCTATTTGTAGTGGAGATGAGTGGTACCCGGTGGGGTCTTCTGCTGTTGTAGCCCATCCGCCTCAAGGTTGTGCGTGTTGTGGCTTCACAAATGCTTTGCTGCATACCTCAGTTGTAACGAGTGGTTATTTCAGTCAAAGTTGCTCTTCTATCAGCTTGAATCAGTCGGCCCATTCTCCTCTGACCTCTAGCATCAACAAGGCATTTTCGCCCACAGGACTGCCGCATACTGGATGTTTTTCCCTTTTCACACCATTCTTTGTAAACCCTAGAAATGGTTGTGCGTGAAAATCCCAGTAACTGAGCAGATTGTGAAATACTCAGACCGGCCCGTCTGGCACCAACAACCATGCCACGCTCAAAATTGCTTAAATCACCTTTCTTTCCCATTCTGACATTCAGTTTGGAGTTCAGGAGATTGTCTTGACCAGGACCACACCCCTAAATGCATTGAAGCAACTGCCATGTGATTGGTTGATTAGATAATTGCATTAATGAGAAATTGAACAGGTGTTCCTAATAATCCTTTAGGTGAGTGTATGTTTCCATATGGTAATGTTATAATAAAATACAATACAATTTAAAACGTGCTTTTAATATAAATTAATAAATCAATGATGTAGACTGAAGAATCAATGATGAAGAATTTGTTTTCCAAAATGTCTTTAACTTGTAATGAAAAGGCAACACAAGAAACTCTAAACAGAATAGGATAAGTATCACAACAGAAGCATGACGACTTTAAAATGTCTTTAAAAGAATATCAAAATAGTAAAATGTATTAAATTAGAGTCACAAACATTAGATTTACAACAAAGCAGTAAAACTGCTATGACAGAATAAAATACTGGAAAATAAAGTAAATGTATTAAAAATGGTGATATACTGGCGAAGATGGGTCTTCCATAGATGAGCCTTGTTGTTGGCCAGACCTTGTTGAAGAAGGTGTTGATTGGGCTAGGTGATGTGTCTGGATTTGCTGAGTGTGGCTTTGATGGTAAGTGGGGGTTGGGTGGTATTGATGAAATCCTGAACTGTGTGGCTGCTGACTACTTGTGAATGTTTGGGTTGTAGTGTGACTTTGTTGCATGGTTTGTTCTTCTGCTTCTAGTTCTGACAGGTAAGTCAGTATATAAACTTGTGCCCTTGTCTGGTTCCTGGGAAGTAGTCTTGTAAGTTTAGGTACTAAACTAAGGGCGAAGTAGTACATTTCGTCTCCTGGTTTGGGAATATATGGTGACGGTGTTGTGGTTGGTTGTGTTAAAATGTCCAAAAGCTGTTGCTCTGTTACAATTGGATCATTTGACCTCCTCTTCTGTCTTGTTGGCTGAGTCTCAGTAATTAGATTGCACTCTGGGATGGGCTGTGGGCAGGGGCGGAGTGGGGCACTAAAATCCACCGGGAAAATTGTGAAGGTTTTGTGAAAATTGTGAAAAAAAGTGTAGGTTTAAAGCTTTTATGGGTTTTCTATTAATAAACAGATGCTGAAATATAACATAATATATACATTGTCAATACAGGCCTAAACAGGCCATTCGACTGCTATACATATCAATCTGTACATTCATAATTTCCATTATTATTATTAAACCACTGGAAAACCAGGCACTCTCAATACATTTGTATGGAACTATAGATATTTACGTGCAGTATAAAAAAAGCGGTGTGGGTGGATGGAAATGTCAAGCATCATGCAAGGACATGTATCTGGGTATCAGACCCATAACACTCCAATAGTTGCCTGTATACATTTAGAAATGGAAGTATAGACAATGCCAACCTAATAACACAGGCAAGTAAATGAATGGTTTTCCCAGGCACTTTGAATAGGTTTGTTGATAACTATTAAAGTATATACAGAGTTCCAAAGAGTTCCAAAAACCATTTATCAGGAATTCTGAGTAGCCTAGGTTTATAGTGAGAGTTGTGTCCTTACCTGAGGGGCACAGAGAGTAGTGTCTTTACCTCAGGGGCACAGAGGAAGTGTCCTTTCCTCAGGGGCACAGAGAGTAAAGTCCTTTCCTGAGGGGCACAGAGTAAGTGTCCTTTCCTCAGGGGCACAGAGAGTAGTATCCTTCTCTCAGGGGCACAGAGAGCAGTGTCTTTACCTCAGGGGCACAGAGTAAGTGTCCTTTCCTGAGGGGCACAGAGAGTAGAGTCCTCCTTCTGAGATGGAGGTGGGAAAGTAGGAGTTTTGGCCTGAAAAACATGAGCAGGGAAAAGGGTGGAGTGTCTTTTCATTTTCATGCCTTTCAGTATTTCGTAAGTCATAATAGAATTGGTCAGCATAATGAATGGATACTTTAGTCATATTAAATTGTCATGAAAAAAAAAAATCTTGACAAATGAAACATGACCTACCTTAAAGGTCCCGTATTATGCCCCTTTTCACAAGATGTAAAATAAGTATCTGATGTCCCCAGAGTGTGTATGTGAAGTTTCAGCTCAAAATACCCAACAGATCATTTTTTACAGCATGTTTAAATTGTCATTTTTTGGGGCACAGAAAAACGCGCTGTTTTAGTGTGTGCCCTTTAAATGCAAATAAGCTGCTGCTGGACGACCCAGGGGGCGGGGCGCTCAGGACAATTTCATCTCACGGAATGATGATAATATCAGAAACTCTCAGTAACGTGTTCATTTCGAGTCGGACAATAATGCCTACAGAGTCAGAGTGCTGTATAGAGATGAAACAGGTATAGTTTAGTAGTTTAATTACGGTTATTATAACGTATTTGTCATCTGCTTGTATGTATCCATTATTTATTAATAGACTACAAGTCTGCTGTCTGAATGATGATCAAACATAGAGTTTAATAAAGTTTATTGTACATCACACAAAAGATGAAGCGTCAGTTTTACTTCAGAAAATCACCGTAAGAGCTGAGTAAACACAGTAAGTTATAAGAAGTGCGCAAGTGCATAAACGAATTTCGGAGTTGAGGGAGCATTCCTGTGGGCGGAGGTTAGTCAAAAAACTGTTCTACTGACGTCATTAAAGAAGGAAGTAGAGGGATGTAGTCCAAACGGGCCGTTCGATGTAGGCGACTTCTGTTAAATAAAATATCTCGCTTGGCATTGAACTTTTAGCTTTATAATTTTACAGATATTATTTATGCTCTAACAGCACCCACTCACACCCACTTCATGTGCACTTTCGGTCTTGTGGACTTACAATGGCTGCCACGTGCGTGTGTCCGTTAAGTCCGTGAGACCGCAGTGTGTCCCATTTGTCATTTTTAGATCTCAGAAGGGTGCTTCAATCTCAGAAGGGTGCCCCAAGTGGTCGATTTGCGCCCTTGATGCGCACTTTTGCCGAGCCCGTGCTGATGCGGGCTCCGCAGCAGACTTCTTCAGTGTCCAAGGACATCAGAATGTTTTTCTCTGTTGCCATGAGCATAAATCCTTACCAAGTGTTCTTGGGCGATAGTGCTCCTAAGTCTGTTCTTCACAAATTTAAGGGTAGAAAAACTTCTCTCACAGGCCACTTTGAGGATAATGTCAAAAGAAATGTGTAGGCTAGTCCAATTAAATGGTATGAATTTGTCAGTAAATTGTATTGTGCCAAGATAAGGTAAACACAAATGGCACAATTCTTACACATAGAACAGTTAACATTGACCAATTCTGGCCCTTCTACATCGCATGGTTCTTCTTCATCACCATCCTCTGTGCCTTCAGGTGAATCATCATCTCCTGAGGTCCGCACCTTGTACTTCTCTAGGGGGGGCAGCTTTAGTCTTTCCCACTGTGTGGCTAGGCTTGCCAGCTCAGCCTGTAAGGTACCAATAGTGGCTCTGGCATCAAATTTCATTAAGCAACTGCTGAGGTTTTTCATTGCTGATCCCGGAAGTCCCTTATCCCTTACCTCAGGGAAGTTTTTTGGATCAAGGCAGGCAAAATCTGAGCAAAGCTTTCCACTTACAGCAAAGCGCTCATGAATACTTTGAGTGACAGTGTCCATAATGACATTATGTATGGTCACCTCAAAGTCCCTCTCAGCTGCTGTTAAGGGCTCACCTTCTGCCAGCTCTCCTGGCATGATCTTCTTTTTCTTTATCCGTTTTTCAGGTAGTGCTACCTCCACCTCCATCTCACAGTCCTCCTTCTCCAGCAGCTCACCATTAGCCCACTCCACAAACTGGTCTGCAGCTTCTTTTACGCCACAGAAGTCTCGCACACACTTCTTCAGCCCATCCTCTGTTCGCACTACCAGGCGGTGTGTGGTCAGGAGATCCATTCCACTTGTCTGCAGGTATTTGGACAGGGGTGACGTGCGCTCAAAAATCCGTAGGAAGATTTGGGCTGTGAGAATTGTCTCAAATTTTAGGAGACCCTCAATGTAACATTTGGCCTTGGCTCTAGCAGTAGGCTTCATGGTTCTGTCTAGTTGAACTGCTGTTAAAGTCAAGAGTAGATCTACATACATGGCACTGTCAGGCCTTCCAAAACACCCAAACACCTTTGTGAGAGCAGCATCTTTTGCCCACCACCGTGTCTGTCCTATTGGAGAGAGTATTCTGTGTCGCTTGTCTGTGCTGGTTTCTTCCCACTTCTTCATGTGTTTGTAAGAGTCCCTTATAAAAACAGCAATGTCGTTCAGGAGAGTGAAAAGCGATGCACTCTGAATAATACTGCCTGTTGTGTCTGCTAATACTAGGTTTAGGACATGTGCATAGCACCAGACGTGGATTTGGTTAGGGGCCTCCTCTGATAGAAAGGAAGAGAAGCCTTTGTAACTGCCTTGCATATTGGCTGCCCCATCTGTAGTACTCCCTACACAACATGACACATCAAGATTAAGGCTTGTGAGTGTTTCTTTCAGGAGATCGAAAAAATACTGCCCAGTAGAAGCCTCACAATTGACCAGAGCGACCAAATTCTCATGGACCACATCTGTGACATACCTGAGAATCACAGAGCACTGGTCTTTGGATGTGATGTCTTGAGTGGTGTCAATCTGGACAGAAAACATTTTAGCTTCTCTGACTTCACTGGCAATTGTCTGCCTTATCAGCCCACTGATCACTTTGACAACCTTGTTGATTGTATCTTTTGAAAGCAGAGTGACCAATGAACCTCTGCCTCTTGCTCCAGCTTCATGCTGTTTTTTTACTTTTTTCGATACATTGTCAAATGTTGTTGCAGGCAGGGGTCATACATACTCAGGAGCATGATCATTTCAAGAAAGCTTTGAAAATGCCAAACAAACTGTGCAGAAGAGAGCATGGCTTTCTTCACAGTAAGTCAACCACTTGCAGTTGATCCCATCCCTACTATGAAAAATATTAGGCAAGGTTCTTTTTGGGGTTTGTTGGGGGTGATATTGAAAAAATAAAGACAGATTTTTAGACTTGGGACGGGCAAAATAATTGACGATTTGAATCTCTTCCTCAGCTGGTCCAGCCTCTCTACTTTGAATCTCCTCCTCAGCAGGTCCATCCTCTATACTCTCATTTTCCACCTCAGTTGGTCCAACTTCTACACTTTCAGTCTCCTTCTCAGCTGGTCCAGCCTCTGTACTCTCCACATCCCTCTCCTCATCTGTTTCTGTTTCTATCCTTGACCCTGAGGCTTCACTCTCCCTTGCACTGACCGACAAAGCATCTTCCTCTATGTCTGGTTAAGATGACGTAAAATAAAAACAGCTATTACCAACAGTATTACCACTACATGGTTAAATGCAACACAATTGCATAAATGATATATAAAAATTAGTTGCATATGAATAATCCACACTTATGTTACACTAAGACAGCATGTCTTTCCAATATAATGTCTCATTCTCCATATGTTGGAATCATTACATTTCCTTATCATATTTCACTAATGAACTTCTGTGTTTTGTTTAGGCTATACACTGCATTCTATCCTCTGTTGTACCTATAACATTGTGCAATGTGTGCACACCTGTACTTGTCGTCGTGACTTCTCCTAGCATTGTCTGATCAACATCATCGCTGCGCTGAGTCTGACTGAATTCTGAGACTGTGTGGAAAAAAACAGAACAGGCGCACATACAAATTAAACTTTTTACAGCATAACGATAATTGTGTTTCCCCCTGATAGTATATAGGCTGCGTGTTAGGGGGTATACAATGCACCCACCTTCCAACAAAACCAACTTTCTTTGAAAGGTCTGGCTATGCTGCACATGAATTTCAATGTTAACATTGAACATTTTTGGATGCACTATCTGTGTGAAGAACATGAATGTGTGCCAATACACTGTTAATGCATTATAATATTTTCCATCCAGGACAGAGAAAGATCAGATAGGACATGTCCATGGATACATGCATGTCAATTGAAGTTGACACATCTAGATGTGATATAAAAATGACTGAGACTTCACTTCCTGCTCAGCTACTGTTCGGACGCCCTTGCTTACTGCTCCGCGCTTTGCTCTATCGCTTTTACATTTTATCTCCTATATTTTTATATTTTATTTCCTTTTATCACCTAATTTTAACTTCAGCAAATCAGCACAGTGCTCATACGACAAAGTTTGGATTACTACAAAAACGCAGAATTCTTTTACCCGACCAGCTTACATTCCGGGAAAGGAAAACACAACTGCCTACAAGGATAAGAGAAAATGCCTCTTCTGGTTCAAGAATCTACTTGCTACACCAACTGCCACAGACTTTTACAAAGGATTGCAGTTCTTGAAACAAAGTTACTTACGGGGCCACCAAACCAGACGGAGCACACAACAGAGCTTCGTCATGGACACCCTCAGCATACCGGTGAGTCCCATGAAACTAGTGCTCCTCGACAGGTAGAGAAACAAGCCGATCGACTTACAAATCGATGGCACAAACAGGGAGCGAGACCCAAAGGCACTCGAGACATCAGATTGTCACGAGCATCACATATTGCCGCAGTAGCATCCTCTACCCCAGATACAGCTCTGACAAGGATTGCAAACACTGGTCTCCTACCACCGCCTGTACATCTTGAGAACAGATTTGAAGTACTAATGAATGTAAATGAGGAATCCCCAAACGTGATTAATGTGATCGAAAACAGACTGAATGGGCCAGTAGCTAACACTGATGCTAACTGGCGCTCAAGGTCGAGCAGACAGCGGCACTCAGCTCAGAGCGCTGCCGAGCCCAGGACTCTGATAGTGGGGGACTCCATAATCAGAATCATTAGCGGCAGGGATACAACTACGTGCTGCCTTCCACAAGCAACAACTTCTGATATAAACAGGGAACTTAAGAACATTCTGATGAAACATAAGACTGCAAATCGACTCATCATTCATGTGGGGAAGAATGATATTCATAAAGAGCAGTCAGAACTCCTTAAGAAGGATTTCAATGAACTTTTTGAAACACTTAAAAGACTGAAAGTTCAAACATTCATCAGTGGACCACTCCCAGCAAGAGGAACAAACAGGTTTTCACGGTTGCTTGGGCTAAATACATGGCTGCATAAAACCTGCAACATAAAAGGAGTGAACTTCATTGACAATTTCAATCTTTTCTGGAGTCAGAGACAACTTTTTCATCGGGATGGCCATCACCCAAACAAACTTGGTTCAAGAGTGTTAAAGGACAATATCTACTTCTCCCTCAATCATCCTTCTGCAGTGTGTGCCAATCCACTCAATCTGAACGGCACACACACACCTGGACACAGTATGAATGACCACGGGACTTCATTTCAGCAGCAAAATGGACATGCGGTTGACATATCACACAAGGACAATGATAACACCACTCCGCCACAACAACCCCTGCTCACGGACTCAATCTCTGCTGAACCCTGCCCACAGAGCTCACCACAGACAGACATATTAGAACTGCTCGAAGATTCAGCACCCAAGGACGACTTCCTGGAAAACAGCCAGGGAAGCCAGGACAGCATATCACAGCCTCCGAAAACACCAGAGCAACAGCCCCTTTCACCAGACACTTTTTCCCTCTCTCCAGCATCGCTACTTCTGTGCTTCTCACAGAAAATGGAAGAACTGGTGTATGCTGGAACCAAACTATCCCACTCTTTTGCTGCAAGCCCCCAGATACCAACCAAAAAACGACAGGCACCGCTACCACCAAAGCCTGCGGGCCCAGCTCGCCCTCCCCCTCCTGTGAGAGCTCTTTGGCCTCTGCCACAACGCCAGGGCCCACACCCTCCTCCATCTGCTCGAGGTGAACCAAAAACAACTGATACCAGCTCTCAGTGATATGTGTCGGGTCCCCGCTATGATAACAGTAACTTTCTCAAATGTTTACAGAACAAGCGGGAACCCAGTGTGCCTGTATCTTTCTCTATTGCTGTTCTATTACAAGATAGAAAGTCTAAGGCCTTCAATAGCCGTACAGCAAACCAAACTAATCTGGTGCCTATTACACGTCAAACTAAGATTGATGTGGGGACAAAAAGTAAGACTGTTAAGTTAGCACTTTTAAACATTCGTTCACTTAAAAATAAATCACTTCTAGTCAATGACTTAATAACCACAAACAACCTGGATTTTATGCTTCTAAATGAAACCTGGCTAGAAGACAGCTGCAGTGCAACAATCCTCAATGAAGCAGCCCCTCCTAACTTTACTTTTATGAGTGTCTGCAGAGCTGTTAAGAGAGGTGGGAGTCTAGCTGCTCTTTTTAAAGATATCTATCAATGTAAGCAAATGTCAATTCATTACCCTTCTTTCGAATATCTGGGTATTGTGTTAAAAGGTGCTCCACGCATTTTACTTATCATTATTTACAGGCCTCCAAAATACTCTCCAGCCTTTGCTGAGGACTTTACAGAACTGTTATCAACAATTACCTCAGAGTTTGACTGTTTTGCCATTGCTGGAGATTTTAACATCCACATAGATAGTGCAGAAAACAATATGGCAAAAGAAATCAATACTGTTTTAAAAACTTTTGATCTGACTCAGCATGTACATGGACCCACACACAATCGCGGACACACTCTAGATTTACTTATCAGTAAGGGTCTAAACATTTCACTGATTGTTATTAAGGATGTAGCACTGTCTGATCATTTCTGTATTTTCTTTGATATATTGATCTCTCCTGCCACTGAAGCTAGATCTGTGTCTGTCAAGAAGAGATGCTTAAACGAGAACACTAGTGTACTATTTATGAAGACTATATCCTTAACTCCAAGCATATCTGCAGACTCTGTTGATTTTCTCCTTGATTCTTTTAACTCAAAAGTTAAAAGTGTAATTGATGATATTGCTCCTGTGAAAGTCAGGAAGAAGAGTGGCAGACAAAAAGCACCTTGGAGAAACTCAACAGCAGTGCAAAATATGAAAAGACAATGCAGAAAAGCAGAGCGCATGTGGCGGAAGACAAAACTTGTAGTCCATTATAACATCTACAAAGACAGCCTTCATGCTTTCAATATGGAACTAGGCAAAGCTAGACAGTCTTTCTTCTCAAATATTATAAACAGCAATTTAAACAACACACGCATTCTTTTTGCTACTGTAGAGAGACTGACAAACCCCCCAAGCCAGATTCCCAGTGAAATGCTCTCAGACAACAAGTGCAGTGAGTTTGCTTCTTTCTTCTCTGAGAAAATCAATAATATCAGAAAGGTGATCAGCACATCCTTGAGTTGCACTGAGGTCAGACAGATCTGACCACCTGAGAAAGTAGTTACTATGTCTGATTTCAAAGAAATTGATGGCAAAATTTTGGAAGAAACCGTACAGCACCTTAAAACATCAACCTGCGCTCTTGACACACTTCCCACATCTTTTTTCAAACGTGTGTTAAACAGTTTAGAAGCAGATCTTCTAGAAGTGGTAAATGCCTCACTTCTCTCTGGGAGTTCCCTATCAAGGGAACTCCCGTTGCGTCGAGAATGACGCTATGGGGAACGCTTTGCGTGATGACGTCTTGAAGCACATGTAAAATCAGTCCAATGGTGTGGCGGAACGTCAGAGGCGGGTGACGTCACGTACCAGGAAGCTATAAAAGCCGGCCCGAAACAGAAAACGAAAGCTTTCTGAGTCTTCAGTCGCGCTCTGTGTTGAAATCTGTCCTTGTTATTTGGTGTTGTCTGTCTATATATATATATATTCAGTATGGCGAGCAAGCAGCAGTTTAGAGTGTGTGTCCATCCCTGCCCGCGTTATTTAACGGGAGGTGACACACACACTCTTTGTGTTGTTTGTTTGGGAGAGGAGCATGCCCAGTCAGCACTCGAGGGTGGTGACTGTGTGCATTGCTGTGCGCTTCCATTGTGTACGCTCCGATCCCGGTTGGCACGGTTCAATCCCGATCACGTTCCCCAGGGCTCTGGTCCCGCTGCTGCCGAGGCACAGCGTCGATCTCAGACCTGGGGTTCGCAAATGGATCTATCAGTGGATGTTGAGACGGGCTCTGCCTTATCTCAGCAACCTTCTGATAGATCCAGTGCCTCTCATCAGGGTGTGGAAGCACGCGCTGCGGTTTCTTCCCCCCCGATGGAGGCACCAATACTGCAATTGTCCAGCTCTGAGGAGTTGGACGTTGTTAGTGTTGAAGCTGAGTCTGAGGATTCGCCACCTCAGTCTCACGCTTTTGAGGAATTGCTCGATGTTGTCACGAGAGCAGTTCACAGATTATCTATTGAGTGGCCAGAGGATAGGCAGGACGTTCGCTCGAAAAGTAAGCTCGACGAACGCTTCCTGCCATCTCGTGCACAGCCTCAGAGAAAAAGCCTTCCGTTTTTCCCCGATCTCCACACCGAGGTGTCGAGATCGTGGGGGAAACCTATGTCTTACAGAGTTTACACAACACAAACCTCTCACTACTCTTCCATTCACAATTATAAAGAGCATGGTTATGGGGAGATGCCGAAGGTGGAAGAGACGCTCGCGAGCTATCTCTCTCCAGCGACGGCATCTTCCTTGAAGGCTCCCTCTCTTCCCTCTAAACCAGTAAAATTTACTTCATCGCTGGTTCATAAATCATATGCAGCCGCTGGTCAAGCTGCAGCGTGTCTGCATACGATGTCTATTATGCAGGCCTATCAGGCTGAATTATTGGGGGATTTAGAGGAGGGCGGGGGTATTGGTCCAGACACAGTGGCTGAACTACGCAGAGCCACAGATCTGTCTCTCAGGGCCACCAAGGAGACCGCTAAATCAATCGGGCGGTCTATGGCAGCCCTGGTGGCCACTGAGAGGCATCTGTGGCTCAATCTGAGCGACATAAAAGAAAAAGAAAAACATGTTCTCTTAGATGCTCCGGTCTCCACTGATGGTCTATTTGGTGATGTTGTGAACAGTGCGATAGCTAAATCACAAGAGGCCTCTAAACAGGCAGTTGCACTCCAAAGACTTCTCCCCCGCCGTTCATTCTATGAGGCTGCTGAGCGGGAGCAGCCTCACTCCTCTAAAAAGAGCGCTAGCCATCGTGCCACTCAAAAACAGAGTGTGTCCTCTCGTGCTCCCCCACAAAAATCTCGGGGACACGGAGGGCGCTCTCAAACCCAGCAGCCCTCGAGGGGTAGAACGGATCTGCGGACCGTTATTACCGCCAAGAAGGCTGCTGGGAAAAAGTCCTGACGTCCGAGGGCTCAGGACAAATGAGGGTAGTCCCCCCCGAAGCAGAGCGGTTAACACCTCTTTTCACGGTGCCCGTCTCTCTTCGGTACCCTCAGGGGACCGTTCTGCCAACCCTGCCGCCTCAGGTGTTACAGGGCGCAGCGGTCTCCGGCGAGCACATATCTCAAGGACCACCCGGAAACGTAGTGGCCTCGGGATGCCCGCCCCCTCCGAGGAGGGTGTTAGAGCAGTCGGTTCGGTCGTTCCCTGCCGGTGCGCCGTTACAGGGCGACGAATTGACTACTCAACAACAACGAAATCCAGAAACCAGTCTCGAGAGGCTGGTACCTCTAGTAGAATCTTTGACAGCGTGGAAGCTACTGTCAAATGTTTCTCGTTGGGTCCTGCAGACCGTGGAAAAAGGGTATCAGATACAATTCAAAAAACGCCCACCTCGGTTTATGGGGGTCCTGCCCACAGTGGTGGGCCCCGAGCAGGTTCTGGTCATGGAACAGGAAGTGAACACTCTGTTAGAGAAAGGGGCCATAGAATATGTACCTCCCTCCGACAGGGAAACCGGGTTTTACAGCCGGTACTTCATTGTTCCGAAAAAGGACGGGGGATTGCTTCCCATTTTAGATCTTCGAGTTCTGAACGATTCAGTCATGCAGCTCAAGTTCAAAATGTTAACATTGAGACAGATCGTGCCACAGATCAGGTCCGAGGACTGGTTTGTCACGATAGATCTCAAGGACGCATATTTCCATATTTCCATCCGTCCGTGTCATTGGAAGTTCCTGAGGTTTGCTTTCGGGGGCAAAGCATACCAATATCGTGTTCTTCCATTCGGCCTAGCTTTATCACCCCGCACTTTCACCAAATGCATGGATGCAGCTCTGGCGCCGCTGCGCCTCCAGGGTATTCGCATCATGAACTACATCGACGATTGGTTGATTTTAGCTCAGTCGCATCAGTTGGCGGTTCAACATCGAGATGTTGTTCTCGCCCACATGAAAGAGCTGGGGTTACGGCTGAACGCCAAGAAGAGTGTGCTTTCTCCACTCCAGAGGACCACTTTTTTAGGCGTGGTTTGGGACTCAGTGTCGATGCAGGCGCGCCTGTCACCGCCACGTATAGAGTCCATCCTTGCAGCTGTGAAAAGTGTAAAGCTAGGCCAGCTACTCACTGTCAAACATTTCCAGAGACTGTTGGGTCTCATGGCAGCAGCTTCCAACGTGATACCTTTTGGACTGCTGCACATGAGGCCCCTGCAGTGGTGGCTCAGGACCAGGGGGTTTTCCCCGAGGGGCAACCCATTTCGCACAATCAGGGTCACGCGGCGATGCTTACGTGCCCTGGTTATGTGGAAGAAACCTTGGTTCCTGTCCCAGGGCCCAGTGTTGGGAGCTCCTTGTCGTCGCAAACTGCTAACGACGGATGCTTCCCTCACGGGTTGGGGAGCGATCCTGGAGGGTCGCTCATCTCAAGGTCTGTGGGAAGACCATCATCGTTCCTGGCATATCAATCGCCTAGAGATGTTAGCTGTCTTCCGGGCTCTGAGGAGCTTTATCACAGATCTCAGGGGACACCATGTGTTAGTACACACGGACAACACGTCGGTAGTCGCCTATATCAACCACCAAGGGGGTTTGCGCTCGCGCCCGTTATCCAACTTGGCACGCCATATCCTCTTGTGGTCCCAGGGGAAGTTACTGTCACTCAGGGCAGCTTACATCCCCGGGGTCCAGAATATAGGAGCAGACACTCTGTCGAGACAGGGGCCGAGGCCCGGGGAATGGAGGCTCCACCCCGAGGTGGTGGAGCTTATATGGAGGGAGTTCGGACAAGCACAAGTGGATCTGTTTGCGTCTCGAGAGACGTCTCACTGTCCACTTTGGTTCTCCCTCACGCATCCAGCTCCTCTTGGACTGGATGCTATGGTTCAGACGTGGCCGAGGCTACGTCTGTACGCCTTTCCCCCAGTTGCTCTGCTCCCGGGAGTTCTGGAGAGAGTTCGCAGGGACCGGGTTTGCCTGCTTCTTATAGCCCCGCGCTGGCCGGGCAGAGTGTGGTTTCCCGATCTGGTCTCCCTCCTCGACGGGCATCCTCTGGAGTTACCCGTCAGGAGAGACCTTCTGTCCCAGGCAGGGGGCTCGATATTTCACCCCCGCCCAGAACTGTGGAACCTGTGGGCTTGGCCTCTGAGGGGGCCCAGCTCATAGAGTCAGGTCTCTCAACTGAGGTTGTTGAGACCATTCTACAGTCCAGAGCTCCCTCCACGAGGAAACTTTATGCCCTGAAGTGGAGAGTCTTCACTTCTTGGTGTAGTGACCGTCGGTTGGACCCAGTCAACTGCCCAATTGGTACAGTGCTGGAGTTCCTGCAGGACCGGTTCACAGCAGGTCTAACCCCGTCCACTTTAAAGGTTTATGTGGCGGCCATAGGTGCTTACCACATTCCTTTGGGTGGAATGTCTGTGGGGAAAGACCCTTTGGTATCTCGTTTCCTTCGTGGCACTTGGAGGCTGAGGCCTGCAGTTCGCTCTAGGGTGCCACCATGGGACTTGTCCATTGCGTTACAAGGCTTGTCCCTGGCCCCCTTTGAGCCTATTGAGGAGGTTCCTGAGAAGTTTTTAACGCTGAAAGCTCTTTTCCTTCTTGCCATTTCCTCTCTCAAGAGAATAGGGGATCTCCAAGCGTTGTCGGTTGCTCCGTCATGCTTGGAGTTTGCTCCGGGTATGATCAAAGCATTTCTTCATCCGAGACCGGGCTATATCCCCAAGGTCCCCACTAACGTGGTCAGACCTATTGTTCTGCAGGCCTTCTGTCCTCCTCCCTTTCAAAATGCGGACCAGGAGGCTAATAATTTGCTTTGCCCTGTGTGGGCGTTAGACGCATATGTCCACAGAGCTGCCCTGTGGCGAAAAAGTGATCAATTATTTGTGTGCTTTGGGTCCCCTAACAAAGGAGGCCCAGTGTCTAAGCAAAGGATGAGTAAGTGGGTGGTCGAGGCTATCTCACTTGCCTATGAGGCGGCTGGGCAGCCTTCTCCTTTGGCTGTCCGGTCGCATTCGACGAGGAGTATGGCGGCCTCTAAGGCCCTTATTTCAGGAGTTTCTTTACAGGACGTCTGTGATGCGGCAGGCTGGTCCTCACCGCACACTTTCGTCAGGTTTTACTCTCTGGATCTAGACTCTGCTCCAGGGTCTCATGTTTTATCTTCCTAGTGCTGCTCTCTAGATTACACACAGGACAGACATTCGTAGCTATGGAGGCGTTGGTATAGACGTTCCCCATAGCGTCATTCTCGACGCAACGGGAGTTCCCTTGAAAGGGAACGCCTCGGTTACGACTGTAACCTCGGTTCCCTGAAGAGGGAACGAGCGTTGCGTCGCCTTGCCATATCTCCTTCATGCCTGTCAGCTCGACTTCAGACTTTTACGAAGCTTTCGTTTTCTGTTTCGGGCCGGCTTTTATAGCTTCCTGGTACGTGACGTCACCCGCCTCTGACGTTCCGCCACACCATTGGACTGATTTTACATGTGCTTCAAGACGTCATCACGCAAAGCGTTCCCCATAGCGTCATTCTCGACGCAACGCTCGTTCCCTCTTCAGGGAACCGAGGTTACAGTCGTAACCGAGGCGTTTTCCAAACTCCCTGAAAACTGCAGTTGTCAAGCCCCTCCTGAAAAAGAGCAATCTGGATAAGACCATATTAAGCAACTATAGACCGATCTCAAATATTCCTTTCATAGGCAAGATCATTGAAAAAGTTGTCTTCAATCAGCTGAACAAATTCCTGAGCTTGAATGGATCCTTTGACAATTTTCAATCTGGTTTCCGACCGCACCACAGCACAGAGACAGCGCTCATAAAGATAATAAACAATATTCGCTTAAATACTGATACAGGCAAATTATCGGTGCTGGTACTACTCGACCTCAGTGCTGCATTTGACACTGTCGATCATAACATACTTCTTGACAGGCTGGAAAACTGGGTGGGGCTTTCTGGGATAGTCCTAAAATGGTTCAGGTCATACTTAGATGGGAGAGGTTATTATGTGAGTATAGGAGACCATAAGTCTGAGTGGACATCCATGACATGCGGAGTCCCTCAAGGCTCAATTCTTGCGCCACTCCTGTTCAACCTGTATATGCTCCCAATGAGCCAAATAATGAGAAAGAACCAAATTGCTTACCACAGCTATGCAGACGACACACAGCTCTACTTATCCCTATCGCCTAATGACTACAGCCCCATTGATTCCCTGTGCCAATGCATTGACGAAGTCAACAGTTGGATGTGTCAAAACTTTCTTCAGTTAAACAAAGACAAAACTGAAGTCATTGCGTTTGGAAACAAAGATGAAGTTCTCAAGGTGAACGCATACCTTCACTCTAGGGGTCAAACAACTAAACATCAAGTCAGGAATCTTGGTGTGACACTAGAGTCAGACCTTAGTTTCAGTAGTCATGTCAAAGCAATAACTAAATCAGCATACTATCATCTGAAAAATATTGCAAGAATAAGATGCTTTGTTTCCAGACAAGACTTAGAGAAACTTGTGCATGCTTTCATCACCAGCAGGGTGGATTATTGTAATGGACTCCTCACTGGCCTTCCCAAAAAGACCATAAGACAGTTGCACTGTTGCACTGCTGGATTCGGGAGCAGAGGGTAATTTTATGGACTTTGAACTCTCACGCAGACTTCAGATTCCCATCACTTCCCTCACTCACAAGATATCAGTCAACGCACTCAATGGACAAGAACTTCCCAGGATTTCCCACTCTACTGAACCCCTCACACTCATCACTTCTGGCAATCACACTGAAACCATATCCTTTCTCCTCATGGACTCACCACTTGCCCCAGTGGTTCTGGGACACCCGTGGCTCACTCTGCACAATCCTCGGGTCGACTGGAGCACTAACACTATTTCCACATGGAGTAACCACTGTCATGAGTCCTGTTTGGTGTCTGCTTGTTCTTCTGTGTCTGGTTCTGTGTTTCAGAGTGAGGCAGCGGATTTGTCTAACGTGCCCGCGGAGTACCTCGACCTGAAGGAGGTGTTCAGTAAGTCTCGTGCTGCTTCTCTTCCTCCGCATCGTTCCTATGACTGTGCGATAGATCTACTGCCAGGTAAATCTCCGCCTAAGGGCAAACTTTACTCTCTTTCTGTTCCCGAGAGGGAGGCCATGGAGAAATATATTTCTGATTCTCTGGCCTCTGGGTTCATCCAGCCTTCCTCTTCTCCTGCGGGGGCGGGGTTCTTTTTCGTTGGGAAGAAGGATGGTTCTCTGCGACCTTGCATTGATTACCGAGAGCTGAACAACATCACGGTAAAGAATTCTTATCCTTTGCCGTTGATGTCTTCAGCTTTCGAGAGGTTGCAGGGAGCATCCATTTTCACGAAACTGGACTTACGTAATGCATATCATTTGGTTCGCATCAGGAAGGGGGATGAATGGAAAACCGCTTTTAATACCCCTAGGGGGCACTTTGAATATTTGGTTATGCCTTTCGGGCTTTCCAATAGCCCAGCGGTTTTCCAGGCACTCGTGAATGACGTGTTGAGAGACATGGTAGAACAATTCATATATGTTTACCTGGACGTATTGATTTTTTCTTCGTCTCTCCAGGAACACGTTCAACACGTCAGACGAGTGCTCCAGAGACTGTTAGAGAATGGGCTTTTTGTCAAGGCGGAGAAATGCGCGTTTCATGCACAGTCTGTTCCCTTCCTAGGGTACATCATCTCTTCTGAGGGAGTGCGCATGGATCCTGACAAGGTTAAGGCTGTGGTAGATTGGCCAAGTCCAGATTCCCGTAAGGCCCTACAGCGGTTTCTGGGGTTCGCCAATTTTTACCGGCACGTCACACGTCAGTTCCCACACGTCAGTTCGTGGTGGAGGTCGACGCGTCAGAGGTGGGGGTAGGAGCAGTTCTTTCACAACGCGCTTCCTCAGACGACAAGATGCATCCCTGCGCATTTTTTTCTCATCGATTATCGCCTGCCGAACGTAATTATGACATTGGTAACAGAGAGTTGTTGGCAGTCAAACTAGCGTTGGAGGAGTGGCGTCATTGGTTAGAGGGTTCAGGGGTACCCTTTATTGTTTGGACCGATCACAAGAACCTTGAATATATTAGATCTGCTAAAAGACTCAACTCCAGGCAGGCTCGGTGGGCACTTTTTTTCGGACGTTTTGATTTTGTTCTCTCGTACCGCCCGGGTTCCAAGAACATCAAACCCGACTCTTTATCTCGTATTTTTGATCCATCCGAACGCCCGGTGACTCCCGAGTGCATTTTACCTGAGAAAGTAGTTATCTCCACACTCGTATGGGAGGTCGAGTCGAAGGTCCAGACGGCCTTAGAAGGGGTAACGCCTCCGCCCGGTTGCCCACCGAACCGTTTGTTTGTTCCGGAGGGGTTACAGTCCGACGTTATTCGATGGGGTCATTGCTCCAACGTGGCTTGTCATCCAGGAGTGACTCGCACCAGTTGTCTAGTTAAGCAACGATTCTGGTGGCCGTTAATGGCTCGCGATATTCACGATTTTGTTTTGGCTTGCTCAGTCTGTGCCACTGGTAAGACGTCTAACCGACCTCCGGATGGGTTACTTCGACCGCTGTCTGTCCCTTCGAGACCCTGGTCCCACATCGCGCTAGATTTTGTCACAGCCCTCCCGCCCTCCAATGGCATGACGGTTGTTTTAACCGTAGTGGACCGGTTCTCGAAGGCGGCACATTTCATTCCCTTGCCCAAATTACCTTCAGCCAAGGTGACAGCGGTCATGGTCATTGATCACGTCTTTCGGTTACATGGCCTCCCGACGGACGTGGTCTCTGACAGGGGTTCCCAATTTGTGTCCAAATTTTGGCAGGAGTTCTGTAAATTATTGGGGGCTACGGTCAGTCTGTCTTCGGGTTATCATCCCCAGAGCAATGGTCAGTCTGAGCGGGCCAACCAGGATCTGGAGAGAATGTTGCGATGTTTGGTAGCCAAGAATCCTTCGTCCTGGAGCCAACAACTTTCTATGGTGGAGTACGCCCATAACTCGTTACCAGTGTCATCCACGGGCCTCTCTCCGTTTAAGTGTAGTTTAGGTTACCAGCCACCAATTTTTCCGAGTCTGGAATCCGAAGTCGCGGTCCCCTCCGCTCACGCTTTTGTCCAGAGGTGCCGCCGCACTTGGACTAGAGCCCGTGAGACTCTACTCCAAGCGGGGGGGCGCATGAAGGCCAAGGCCGATCGCCACCGGTCAAGGCCTCCCGTATACGTTGTGGGTCAAAAGGTGTGGCTTTCTACCAGAAATATTCCGCTCCGTTACGTTTCTAACAAGTTAGCTCCCAAATTTATCGGCCCGTTCCCTGTCACCAAGATTATTAGTCCGGTGACAGTCCGACTCAAACTTCCTCCAGCGTACAGGAGAATTCATCCCGCCTTTCACATGTCTAAAATCAAGCCTGTGTTTTATTCTCGCATTAATCCGCCCGCCCCGGTTCCCCCCCCCCGCCGCGACTCGTAGATGGGGAACTTACTTATTCGGTACGTCGTATTCTGGACTCGAGACGGAGGGGACACGGATTTCAGTACTTGGTGGACTGAGAAGGTTACGGTCCGGAGGAGAGAAGTTGGGTACCTGCTAGAGACATCCTGGATCACTCCCTTATCGATGATTACAATCGACAGGTAAGGGTGTCTGGGAACGGAGGGGGTACTGTCACGGTTCATGAATCGGCTGTCTCATTTCTGATGTGTGTGTGTGTGTCTGTGTGTGGGCGTGGTTACTCATTGTGTTGATTAGTGTTGCCAGCTGTGATCAATTCCCGTTCCCTTTATATGTGCAGTAATTCCCATCTCATGTTGTCAGATCGTTGTGGCTTCCCCAGTGTCGTGTCCTGTTCCTGTGTTCGCTCTCGTCTCCTCGTGTGGATTCCTGTCTTCGTGGACCCTCTTCGTTGTGTTTCACGCTGTCTGGATTGTTTATTGTTCCTGGTTCCTGAGCACGTCGATCACCGCACGCCATCTCCGGGTTGCCCATTGAAGTCCCTACGTCATCTCACCATCTGAGTGTTTGTCCCCGACCTGTGTATCTCTGACCATCTTCAATAAAGAAACCTTTTACTTGCAATTGTATCCGTCTCTGTTTCACAACAGTAGGATTGGAAATAATCCAAGATATTTTAAATGAACAAAGATATTTGCTTTACTGTTTCCAACCCCTCTTTCCACCACAAGGACCATTTGGAGTTCCTAAAGGCACAGGGGTTTCTGATAGTGATCTAGGCCTGTAGGCCAATATGTTTGTACTTTGGGGGTCGATGAATTGTCACACCTTTAGTACAGTGAGGGAAGTGTAATTATCTGATTGGTCAGTTTGAATGTCTCACATCTGGGTTTTAGTCACATGGTTAGGAAAGGATAAAAGAAGATTGAAACTGTTGCTCTGTCTCTTTTGATGCTCTGGCTCTCTTCTTCTCTGGGTCCCTTTCTTTGGGCTCTCTTCCTTTACCTTCTCTTTCCTCCCTCTCTCTCTCTCTCTCTCTCTCTCTCTCTTCTTCTTCTGTGGGTCCCTTTCTTGGGGCTCTCTTCCTTTACCTCCTCTTTCCTCCCTCTCTCTCTCTCTCTCTCTCTCTCTTTACCTCCTCCTTCCTCTCTCTCTCTCTCTCTCTCTCTCTCTCTCTCTCTCTCAGGTAACATTTTTCATATGCTGGGTGCAATTAATAATATAAGTTATCATCATCTCATACATCTATTTTGTAACTATTTTAAGTGTAACCATAACCATATTTTGTCATTAAACCTTTTCAGTTACAACTAATGTGCTAACTAGTTTTGATTTGGTATTGACTTTGAAGTGCTACAAATTGCAATACAATATTGTCACTCTCTATAGCAACGCTCTCCACATATTAAGCTATTGTAAATGCGCTTATTTCTGTCGTTGGTATAAGTGGCAGTGGGTGGAATAGACAAGAAATGTGCAGTTTTCTACCATCTTGCTAATAACGTTTCTTTAGTCATTCGGCAGTCTTGTAGCTTGAACCACTGCAGGAATCCACCCTTACATTCGCAATTTGTAAATGATTAGCAAGTGATATACTAACATTTTCCTTTACAAATCATTTACAAGTGATTAGTAAATGATTAATTAATCATTTACGAAACATGACTATGCGTTCATATGTGATTAATAAGTGATATGTTAATTATTTTATGTATGTTTTGTAGATTCAGTTATAAGTAATTTACAATTGATTAGTTAATGATTAACTAATCATTTACAAAACATGAATATGGGTTTCATAAATGTTTAATAAATTAAGTTACATTTTTATGTATGTATGTAGCAATTAGAGGGTGCAGATTGTGTTGTAAATGCCTTGAATACACATACAGATCATTTGTAACAGGTAAGTAACAGTGTTCAACGCCTGTTATAGATGATGTATAAACGCATGATGAATAAATCATTTACAACACTTTCTGCATCCCCTAATCTAAAGTGTAAACTATTCATCACTTGTAAATGTGTTACACATCATTCGTAGATAAGATTCGTAGATCTTATGCCTTATTGATTCTTGAAGTGGTAATCTACAAATGATGTGTAACACATTTACAAGTGATGAATAGTTTACACTTTAGATTAGGGGATGCAGAAATTGTTGTAAATGATTTATTCATGCGTTTACACATCATCTATAACAGGTGTTGAACACTGTAGTGTGTACTGCAGTGTAAGTGCTGACTGGTGAGGGTATAGACAGCTGTCTTCTCTGAAACACATGGAGTCTTTAACCACTGTGCACCTGATGTGAGCAAAACATAATTTTTTTTTAAACAATTTATTAAACATTTATGAAACGCATAGTCATGTTTTGTAAATGATTAGTTAATCATTTACTAATCACTTGTAAATGACTTACAACTGAACGTTATTATAAAGTGTTACAGAATATTAATTGGCAATGTCATTAATTTGTATGAAATATATACCCACTAATTGGTCATTACCATACCAACATTTGACTAGCTTGTGCTAGTTCACGCCTAGCTAGCAATAACGTCAATGCTTGAGCCCTGCTAACTGTTTTTCTGTCAATTCACCTGCAGCACTCGTTGACGCCTGATTTCGGAATAAATCCGTAATTTTTGAGCACTTTGATGCATCCTCCTTCAGCATCCGCTTCTTCTTCATTCTGGCCTTTTCGGCCCCTCCCTCTTCTTGCCTTCCATGGGTATCGTTAAAACAGCAAGCAACCACGCTAATCCTCCTGACTGTCAAAAAATTTACTTTTTTTTACTCGAACTTTCTCGCTTTCTCTCTGTCTGACGTATGCCTTATCTTTGGGTCATGCCATTAGACGAGGGGGCGCTCATTTATCTCCCTACATTTCTGTAAATAGACTTGACCTGCAATTGGTTCATTGGATAAATGCATTCCCCATTCCCAGGAGGCTTTGCTCCATTCTACGTTAATTTAAGAACAAACAAACAAATTAAATTGTCGTTTTTTTTCCCGTTCTGTAACGCCTGAATAAGAAGAATTGAATTAACATAGGCTACACAGATTGATGGGAGAGGCTACATAAACATCACTAGATTGACGGGAGAGATGAGTATGCAGGGTTACCATGAATGAGATATACTGCGCCGGTGCCCTCCGGCTCCCGCTCACGGCCGCTTCGAATAATCTGTGGGCCGGGCCGCACAAATTCATCGGCCGGCTGGCCAACCGGGAAAAGTCCTGATCGTCCCGATTGCCACTCCGCCCCTGGGTGTGGGGGTGTTTGACCTCTGACTGACCAGTGGTGGTGGAGGTGTCAGATCTTGAAATTGCAGAGAGTGTTGGGGTAGCAGATCTCTGCTGAAGTGTCACTGGAGAACTTGTCCTTGATTGTTCTGCTAATTCTGACTCCACATCATCTTCTGCAACAGTCATGTCCACAGGTCCATCTTCCAACTGCAGAGTGTGTCTGGAGCTACAAAAAAATAATAATAAAAACACATTTATATACATAGCTTAATTTGAAAAACTATTTTACAACACTCTGGCTTCATTAATAGTACCTTTTTTCATTATGTAACAACTTTGATTAATTGATGTATCTAATTAACATAATTCAAAGCATATTTCACAATATCAATTTAACATACTAACCTTGTGGACTGCATATGGGGAAGCAGAAAGGACATAATCTGTTCATATTTCCATTCTCTGATGCTTCCACCAGCAGAGCCATTAGGAACATTTTTTTTTTTTTTTGCTTCCTGTTCC
Organism: Abramis brama; assembly: GCF_963993115.1. Lineage (NCBI taxonomy): Eukaryota > Metazoa > Chordata > Actinopteri > Cypriniformes > Leuciscidae > Abramis > Abramis brama. The sequence goes on from NC_139964.1 coordinate 44,350,339, forward strand.
TTGCAAAGGCATTCCTTAGCACCTTCAGTCTCTTTTTACACTCATTTACTGTTGGAAAAAGAACAAAAACATTTTAATAACTACATACTTTTGTCTGTTTTTTTTCTCAGATTCCTCGGAACTGGGGAAAGCTTCACCAGCCTTGCCCTTCAATATTGTCTTGGGACAAGCACTGTTGCTGGGAGTGTGCATATGACTTGCAGGACAATTGAGAGGAAAATGATGGCAACGCAGTTTCCAAAGCCAGCAGAAGACATGTGGAGAATCATCACCTCCAAATTTTGGTCTAAATCGAACTTTCCAAACTGCATCCCTGCATCCTGTTGGTGTTCATCACCAATGCTTAATCATCAGTTAATTAATCACTGAATTATATTATTAACTTCAACACTGCTTCAGTGTTACTCTAACAATCTGTAGTGTGGACACACAAGTGTTCATTTAAAACGTGAAGATTTTGCAGTGGGGTTAAAAGTGTTAAATAAAAAAAATAAAAAGACTGAAGCGTAATTTAACAGTAATCAACTGTGAATTAATTTATGCCATAAAACTGTAGAAAAAAACAGCTATTTACTGGCAACCCAGCTGCCAGTAGATTACCGTAAAATCAAGGAAAAACAGTAATATAACAGTAAAATGTAACAGTCAGATTTATTAAACGAAAGAAGTTAATTTCACTGAAATATTAGTAAAAGTTCATTGAAAAAAGTTATGCGAAGTCAATAACTGATAAGGAGAGTAAATATTAAACTGAAGTGTTTTATGTGTTTTTGCAAAAGATAGGAGAGATCTGTTAGTTTAATTAATTAGTTTTGTGGGTCACCATTGAACTGGAGAGTAGAGCCTGTGCTTCAGTCAAAGATGAGCAGAGAAACACTGATGTTATGCTGCCTGTTGCTTTATTTAAAAGCAGTTACCGTGTAGTTGCTAATGCAGTGACAATCTCTTTGCTAAGTACATTAGCACATACATGCATGCTATTGTTCGCTAAATACAAGCTGCAAATATTTAAGTTAAAGTCATGTTTTTAATGAATTCACTATTACACATTAGGTGTTAGCAATTTTATTTGAAGAGATATTAATCAAATAGACTCAAATGAAGTTAGTTCACAGGACTATCAGAATAAACACTAGTTTTTGAACTCGAACTGTTTGAAGCAATCAGTTTCCCAAATGATACGAGATACCTTCCATGGTATTTTTACGACGACACACATGCATTATATTGCATTGCATATAATGTGTGCTGGTCAACTAGTCTAAAATTAAGAAACCCCTAGAAAACAATAAAAAAAAAAAAAAAAAAAAACATAGGAATATTGTGCAATTAGGATAGGCTACTTAATTTATTATTCCAATATCCAAATATGATACTAAATCCCACAGGGAAAAGGGCTTCTATTTGTGACATGCTGTCTTTGCGTTTGAACATTGCACATTTTAAACAGGACACGCATTAGCTGAATAAATGTTAGCCAATACAAACATATTTATAGAAAACAGTTGACAATGAATATGTCATAATATATTACGCGGAAGCAATGATGCAAGTAACTCTTTATTGAGGGGTCAAAAGACACAAAAATGTACAGGAACTCGGGTGGGCTGGTGGCGCAGGGACTAGATGGTCAGCGTGCTGGTGAAGACAGGTGACGGTGAATCCAGTGACAGTGAACATCCAGACGAGATGAGACGAACACCACGAAGACACCGAACAGGAAACTCGAATCAGGAAGAGGACTGGAGACGGCACACGATGACACACACTGAGGACACCAAACAACGATCTGACAAAGAGAGGAGAGTGCGATGAGTCTTTATAGGTGAGTGAATTGGCAGCAGCTGATGCGGGGAATGAGATCAGCTGGCGCGCTGATCAGCAGGAACGAGCGGTCACGCCCACTCACACACACCCACACACACAGAACAACAAATACACGAGACACGAAGAAAACAGTGAATTCATGAACCGTGACAGTACCCCCTCTCCTAGGAACGCCTCCTGGCGTCCCCAGACTCCCTTACCTGTCGATTGTAATCATCAATAAGGGAGTGATCCAGGATGTCTCTAGCAGGAACCCAACTTCTCTCCTTCCGCCTTGAGTCCAGAATACGATTAACCGAATATGTAGGTTCCCCTTCTACGAGTCGCGGCGGGGGGGGGGGGGAACCGGGACAGGCGGATTAATACGAGAATGAAACACGGGTTTTATTTTGGAAACATGGAAGGCGGAATGAATCCTCCTGTACACTGGAGGGAGTTTGAGGCGGACTTCCACCGGGCTAATGATCTTGGTGACAGTGAACGGGCCGATAAATTTGGGAGCAAGTTTATTAGAGACGGAACGGAGAGGAATGTTCTTGGTAGAAAGCCACACTTTTTGACCAACGACGTATACGGGAGGCCTAGACCGGTGGCGATCGGCTTTGGCCTTGGTGCGAGCTCCCACTTGGAGAAGAGTCTCGCGGGCTCTAGTCCAAGTGCGATGACACCTCTGGACGAAGGCGTGAGCGGAGGGGACCGCGACTTCGGATTCCAGACTAGGAAAAATTGGTGGCTGGTAACCTAGACTACACTCAAACGGAGATAGGCCCGTAGATGACACTGGTAACGAATTGTGGGCGTACTCCACCATTGACAGTTGTTGGCTCCATGAGGAAGGATTCTTGGAGACCAGACATTGCAACGTTCTCTCCAAATCCTGGTTGGCTCTCTCAGTTTGGCCATTGCTCTGGGGATGAAACCCTGAGGACAGACTAACAGTCGCACCCAGTAATCTACAAAACTTTTGCCAAAATTTGGACACGAATTGGGGTCCTCTGTCGGAAACCACGTCCGTCGGGAGGCCATGTAACCGAAAGACGTGGTTAACGACTGTTAACGCTGTCTCCTTGGCTGAGGGTAATTTGGGCAAGGGAATGAAGTGGACCGCCTTCGAGAACCGGTCCACCACGGTCAAAACTACCGTGTTACCCTGAGAGGGTGGGAGGGCGGTGACAAAATCTAGTGCGATATGGGACCAGGGTCTCGAAGGGATCGGCAGCGGTTGAAGGAGCCCATCTGGGGGTCGATTGGAAGTCTTACCAGTGGCACAAACTGAGCAAGCCAAAACAAAACTGCGAACGTCGCGAGCCATACGTGGCCACCAAAATCGTTGCTTGACTAAAGATGTAGTGCGACTGACTCCTGGATGACAAGCCACATTGGAACAATGCCCCCACTGAATAACGTCGGACCATAATCCCTCTGGCACAAATAAACGGTTCGGTGGACAACCGACCGGAGGCGTTACCCCTTGTAAGGCCGTCTTGACCTTCGATTCGACCTCCCATGTGAGTGTGGAGATAATTAGGGTCTCCGGAAAAATGATCGTAGACGGGGGCTGACCGCGTCCCCGCCGCTGGCTCGCATGGTCTCAGCCGCTCCAGAGACCCGAGCGGGTAATCTCAGACGTTCGACTCGGGAGAGTCGGGAATCTACACGAAGCGCCAGTTCGATCAACTCATGAAGTGAAGTGGGTAAGTCCAGGGCATAAATCTCTCGCTGGACGCGGTCAGCCAGCCCATGCAGGAACATATCCCACTGCGCCTCCTCGTTCCACTGACACTCTGCTGCCAAAGTCCGGAACTCGATAGAGTAATCAGATACAGATCTTTCGCCTTGCTTGAGGTCCGCGAGAACCCGTGCCGCTTCTCTTCCCGCTACCACGCGGTCAAAGACTCTTTTCATTTCGGCGGCGAGTGTCTGGAACGAGGCACAGCATGGATCTTGGTTCTCCCACACCGCCGTCCCCCATAGAGCTGCCCTCCCAGTCAGTAGCGTGAGCACAAACGCCACCTTGCTCTGTTCAGTAGCGAAGGTCCTGGGCTGCAGAGAGAAATGCATTGAACAGCGTGTTAGGAATGCTCTGCAATAGTTTGGCTCACCGTTGTATGGCTCGGGAACAGGTAGGCGGGGCTCTGACTGGGATACGCTCTCTGGTGGTACAGGGGGAGCGGCCGGTGTGGGTGGCGCAGTGGGAACTCGTAGATGTTGCAATTGCTGGGTGAGCTCGGACACCTGCGCCACAAGAGCTTGAATAGCCCGACCCGACTCGTTCATGTTCCTCTCCTGGGTATCCATCCGTGAAATGCTGGACTTGATGAATTCCTCCAGAGGAGAAGAGGATCCGCTTGCTGCTTCCATCGATTGGTCAGATCGTTCTGTCATAATATATTACGCGGAAGCAATGATGCAAGTAACTCTTTATTGAGGGGTCAAAAGACACAAAAATGTACAGGAACTCGGGTGGGCTGGTGGTGCAGGGACTAGATGGTCAGCGTGCTGGTGAAGACAGGTGACGGTGAATCCAGTGACAGTGAACATCCAGACGAGATGAGACGAACACCACGAAGACACCGAACAGGAAACTCGAATCAGGAACAGGACTGGAGACGGCACACGATGACACACACTGAGGACACCAAACAACGATCTGACAAAGAGAGGAGAGTGCGATGAGTCTTTATAGGTGAGTGAATTGGCAGCAGCTGATGCGGGGAATGAGATCAGCTGGCGCGCTGATCAGCAGGAACGAGCGGTCACGCCCACTCACACACACAGAACAACAAATACACGAGACACGAAGAAAACAGTGAATTCATGAACCGTGACAGAATAGTCCAATAATAGCATAACGAATCACTTATTCTAAAAATAATATCAAGTATAAGTTAAATGAATCCGACATATAATGAGGGCTGTGTTAACAGTAACGTCCGTCATCAACGAATTTTAAAAACACGGATGGATAAAACAAAATGCTTTCTGACATTTTGACAGAAAAAAAAACAAGCAAGAATAAATTTTAAACTTAGCCCGTCAATTTTCATTTTACAATTATCTTTTCTCTCTGTGTTTGTGAGAGAGCTCGCGCAGCACTGATACAACGGTACTTTTTAACCCAAGTAACTAACGAGCTAGTTTTCATACAAAATAAATATGTAACATAATTAGGTACTTTATTTATTAACACAATAACATAACACATGAAGGTCTACGTTTCTCAACACTGAGAATGAATAAATAAACGCCTGTTTCTCCAGACTCGTGCTCATCGGTAGGCTAATCCACAACACATCACTGTCATAATCACTAAGCCATAGCAATTTCAAATTTATTAAGATTTATTGTTCAGCATTACTTGAGTTGAGCATTTTATTATATGCATGGCTGAATGATGTCTTCCTTTTATCTGAGTGACCATGACGGAGTATTTTAAGATAATCCATGTGATCATCGAATCCATAGGATTAAGTTAACTCAATACAATATTTCAACTTTCCACATCGAGCCCAGGCCGTTTACTTTCAGGAGTCAGAAGTACTGTACTGTCCTCGCTTATGAAATCAGTCAGACGGCGGCCGCGGGAGTGGAAGGGGGATCGAGCGGGATTCTTTATTGGTGTTGATTTTCAGTCTCTTTTTAATGATAGGCCTTACACATCTGTCAATCATCCCCGCTTGCTATTTGGGGAATGAACCCAGAGCTATGATTGGTCGAACTCTTCTTCTTTTGCTGTTGCTTGATTTGAGGACTGCGCGTGCAGAGGCGTTGTCAGGTCACAAAAACACTGGATCCAATTGCGAATTAGTATAAGGTTTATTTGAACAGCAAGACAACAAGGCAAGGCAGGTGGAAAGTCTCTGGTCGGCAGTATGGTCCTTGGCAGCGCAGAGACTGTTGTGGGCTGAATAATTCCTAGAAGACAGGAACCGTAGAAAACAACGGCAAGCGGCAAAACTCGGGCAAAGTCCAATGCAACCGGTACAGAAGGCAGGAAAGTCTGCGGTGACCAGGAACTGGAGTGAACTGCACAGAGTGACACACAAGGAAGCAGTAACCAACGATCTGACACTGAACCTGACAAACACAAGACTACATATAGGATCCATAAACGAGACACACCTGCCGCTGATCTGATTGCTCGTCAACACAGCTGACGCAGATAGACAATCAGACCAGAACAGTACACACAGAATGAACAGACAGACCCGTGAAACGTGACATTACCCCACCTGGCGATTGTAATCATCGATAAGGGAGTGATCCAATATGTCCCGGGCAGGAACCCAACTCCTCTCCTCTGGACCGTAGCCCTCCCAGTCCACCAAATACTGGAATCCGCGTCCCCTCCGCCTTGAGTCCAGAATACGATTAACCGAATAAACTGGCTCCCCATCTACGATTCGCGGTGGTGGGGGAACCGGGGTAGGCGGATTAATAGCAGAACGAATAAGGGGCTTAATCTTTGAAACATGGAAGACGGGATGAATTCTCCGGTACGCCGGAGGAAGTTTGAGGCGGACCGTCACCGGACTAAGGATCTTGGTGACGGTAAACGGGCCAATGAATTTGGGAGCGAGCTTTCTACAAACGGAGCGGAGAAGAATATCAGTAGATGAAAGCCACACTTTTTGACCAACGACGTAGACGGGAGGCTTCGACCGGTGGCAATCGGCCTGGGCCTTGGTGCGCAAACCCACCTGGAGGAGAGTCTCTCTGGCTGTTCTCCAGATTTGTCTGCACCTCTGGACGAATTCGTGAGCAGAGGGAACCGCGACTTCGGATTCCAGACTGGGAAAAATTGGTGGCTGGTACCCTAAACTACACTCAAACGGAGATAGGCCCATGGACGACACCGGTAATGAGTTATGAGCGTACTCAACCCATGAGATATGCTGACTCCAAGAGGACGGATTCTGTGACGCCAAACATCGTAACCCTCGTTCCAATTCTTGGTTGGCCCTCTCTGTCTGACCGTTGCTCTGGGGATGGAACCCTGAGGAAAGACTGACACTCGCCCCCAGCAACCGACAAAACTCTCTCCAAAACTTGGATATAAACTGGGGACCCCTGTCAGAGACCACGTCTGTCGGGAGGCCATGAATACGAAAAACGTGATCTATGACAGCAACCGCTGTCTCTCTGGCAGAAAGTAATTTGGGCAGAGGGATGAAATGAGTAGCCTTCGAGAACCTGTCCACCACGGTTAAAACCACCGTGTTACCCTGTGAGGCAGGGAGGCCTGTAACGAAATCTAGCGCAATGTGTGACCAGGGTCTCGAAGGAACTGACAACGGTTGAAGGAACCCAGCCGGATGTCGAGTAGAAGTCTTACAACTGGCACAGACCGAGCAGGCCAATACAAAACGACGAGTGTCGCGAGCCATAGTTTGCCACCAGAACCGTTGCTTAATGAGAAAAATTTACGATTAAATACGAGTAAATACGATTTACTCCTGGATGACAAGCCACCTTGGAACAATGACCCCACTGAATAACGTTGGACCGCAACCTCTCTGGCACGAATAACCGCCCCAGTGGGCACCCGGGCGGAGGCACTACCCCATGTAAGGCCGTGCGGACCTTCGATTCGATCCCCCAAGTTAGCATTGAAACCACACATCTCTGTGGAACGATGAACTCGGGAGAAACCGGGCGTTCTGATTGGTCAAAAATACGGGACAATGCGTCAGGTTTGATGTTCTTAGAACCTGGGCGGTACGAAATGGAAAAATCGAATCGACCAAAAAAAAGTGCCCACCGAGCCTGCCTAGAGTTAAGTCGTTTAGCGGATCTGATGTATTCAAGGTTCTTGTGGTCGGTCCAAACAATGAAAGGTACCCCCGAACCCTCCAACCAATGACGCCACTCCTCCAAGGCTAACTTGACTGCCAACAATTCTCTATTACCAATGTCGTAATTACGTTCGGCGGGTGACAAGCGATGAGAAAAATAAGCGCATGGATGTACCTTGCCGTCCGCGGAGGAGCGCTGGGAGAGAACCGCACCTACCCCCACCTCTGACGCGTCGACCTCCACCACAAACTGACGAGAGGAATCAGGGGCGACAAGAATGGGGGCTGAAACAAAGCAGTCCTTGAGTTTGGTAAATGCAGTTTCGGCTGCACTAGACCACCTGAAAGTCATCATGGTGGAGGTCAAGGCAGTCAGAGGCGCGGCTAGTTGGCTATAGTTGCGAATAAAACGTCGGTAAAAATTGGCAAAACCCAGAAACCTCTGCAGGGCCTTGCGGGAATCTGGAGTTGGCCAATCCACCACTGCCTGAATCTTGTCGGGATCCATGCGCACCCCCTCAGACGACACGATGTATCCTAAAAAGGGAACAGACTGTGCATGAAAAACGCATTTCTACACCTTGACATAAAGCCCATTCTCTAACAGCCTCTGAAGCACTCGTCTGACGTGTTGAACGTGTTCCTGGAGAGACGAAGAAAAAATCAATATGTCATCCAGGTATACATATATGAATTGATCGACCATGTCTCTCAGCACGTCATTGACGAGTGCTTGGAAAACCGCGGGGGAGTTGGACAGGCCGAAGGGCATGACCAAGTATTCAAAATGCCCCCTGGGGGTGTTAAAAGCAGTTTTCCACTCATCCCCCTCCCTGATGCGGACCAAATGATAGGCGTTACGAAGGTCCAACTTTGTGAACAAGGAAGCGCCCTGCAGTCTCTCGAAAGCCGAAGACATCAGCGGCAAAGGATAAGTATTCTTTACCGTGATGTTGTTCAGTCCTCGATAATCAATACAAGGACGCAGGGAACCGTCTTTCTTACCCACAAAGAAGAATCCCGCCCCTGCAGGAGAGGAGGAAGGACGGATGAGTTTGGCTGCTAGAGAATCAGAAATATATTTCTCCATGGCCTCCCTCTCCGGGGCGGAAAGTGAGTATAATCTGCCCTTAGGCGGAGACGTACCTGGCAATAAATCTATAGCACAGTCATAGGGACGATGCAGAGGAAGAGAAGCAGCCCGAGACTTACTGAACACTTCCTTCAGGTCGAAGTACTCCCCGGGCACGTTAGACAGGTCCGCCTGCTCATCCTGCAACACAGAACAAGACACAGAAGAACAAGCAGACACCAAACAAGACGCATGACAGCTCTCACTCCAAGACATGACAGTGTTCAGACGCCAGTTTATGTGAGGATTATGTAATGTGAGCCAGGGGTGCCCCAAAACTACAGGAGCAAAAGCAGAGTCAATGAGGAGGAACCGAATCTCCTCCACGTGGTTGCCTGACGTGACTAGACTAGGAGATAGGCTGAGTGATGGGAGTGATCGGAATCCCAAGTCTGTGCGCCAGGTCCTGGTCCATAAAGCTCCCCTCTGCTCCTGAGTCCACCAAAGCGTCACACTGATGATGAGACGCAGCCCACAGCAGTCTCACCGGGAGGAGCGTAGATTCTCGGGAGGGTTCATCCAAGGAAAAGCCACCCGTCAGTAACCTCCTCTCTACTGACGGGCCTTGACTTTTACCGGGCACTTTACCGCAAAGTGTCCCGCGGCTCCACAATAGAGACAGAGTCCCTGTGCTCTTCTCCGTTCCCGCTCCTCCCGGGAGAGGCGAGCTCTGCCCACCTGCATGGGCTCGGGATCGAGTGAGGGGCCGACCGTATCGTATGGAGGGATGACAGGACGAATCTCCATGTCCGGGACCAAACTTCTCTGCATGTGAAGGTCTCGATGCTGCAGCCTTGAGTCCACTCGAATGGCCAGGTCAATCAAACCATCCAACGAGGCGGGTAAGTCCATAGTGTAGATCTCGTTTTGGATACGGTCGGCCAACCCATGCAGAAACATGTCCCACTGCGCCTCGCTGTTCCACTTACACTCTGCGGCCAGCATCCGAAACTCAATGGAATAGTCTGCCACCGACCTGTTCTCCTGCCGTAGCTCCGCCAACACTCTAGCCGCCTCTCTGCCAGACACAGCACGATCGAACACCTTCCTTAGTTCATCACTGAAGGTTTGGAACGACTCAAGACACTGATGTCCCTGTTCCCATACTGCTGTTCCCCATAGCGCAGCTCATCTTGCCAGCAGCGTTATTACAAACGCTACTTTGGACTGTTCAGTGGGGAAAGATGAGTGCTGCAAAGCAAAGAACAGTGAACATTTCGTCAGAAATGCACGACATAGTTGAGGCTCACCCGAATAAGCAGCAGGAGGTGGCAGACGAGGCTCCGGGCTGTTGATGGGTCGGTCCGTGGGTGGAACAGCAGGTGACGGGTCGGGCGCAGTGGGCACGTGGGCAGGCTCGACGCTTAGATGTTGCAACTGCACAGAGTGACACACAAGGAAGCAGTAACCAACGATCTGACACTGAACCTGACAAACACAAGACTACATATAGGATCCATAAACGAGACACACCTGCCGCTGATCTGATTGCTCGTCAACACAGCTGACGCAGATAGACAATCAGACCAGAACAGTACACACAGAATGAACAGACAGACCCGTGAACCGTGACAGGCGTCACCAGGTTTTTGCGTAGTTTAGAGTAACAAATCGTACCATCGTACTTTGAAGTCAAAATGCGTATCCATTACGCAAAATGCGTACATGTTGGCAGGTCTGTAGCTGCCAGTAGATTACCGTTATTTTACAGCGAAATTTTTTTGCAGTGTAGGTGAATTGGGACGCAGCAATCGGCCCTTTCATTGAAAGTCTGTTCACTCAGCGGCCATATTTGCAACTCCTTCCGGGCAGCTATTTCGGGCATCCAAGACCAAGTCCTATCTATTTGAATGGGGGAATCTTGAAATCTCAAAAACTGCTTGTCGAACTCACAACTAAAATACATATTTCAAATCAGCAACAAACTCTGACATGAACTGTCCCATAACTGTTGTTTCCAATGCTCAAATAGCGTTAAAAAGCTTATTTTTAACGCTAGACGAGCCAATGCACATATGCAGTCCTAAGCGCGAGTCTTAGGTTTCTAGGGGAACCGGAGCTTCTAACGGCAGCTGCAGTGACAATGACTTTAGCAATCAGCGATTGATAGAAGGCGGGACATATTCCGTCATATGGAATGCATGGAAGTTTTTCCCATTCATAAGTAATAGGATTGTAGCCAATCACAGACATATATGTTGAGCGCGTCAACACAATGGCCAATCAGAGACATACATGTTGAGCGCGTCAACACAAAGGCAAATCAGAGGTGTTTAAGAATACGTTCAACAGCATTCAAAATGCTAGAGAGAAATGCTGCACTGAAAAAAATAAAATCTTTAAAAAAACGGTCAATGACTGTCAGCTACGGCTGCCAAACAAAAAACGTAAAAATGAAATAATAAACTTTTACAGAAATAATCCTTAAATGTTTTACAGAAAAACACTGTTATTTTACAGCTATTTCCTGAACTATTACGATCAAACACCTTCACTGTAAAAAAAAAAAAAAAAAAAAAAAAAAGTCAAATGACTGTCAGTATTGGCTGCCATACAAAAACCATAAAATGAACGTAAAATATCCTAATTTAAATAAAGTGCAAAATAATTTTACATAAATCTTCTTTAAACTTTTTAACAGAAACAGTTATTTCACATATATTTTCAGAATTTTTACTAACAAACACATTCACTGTTAAAAGTGAATCTCTTGCAGTTTAAGTCAAATATTTGAAATCCAAATTATACATTCCACCTATATTTACCTTCTCCAGTTCACTTGTCCTGCATGAGTTTGGACTGTGGGGGAAACCAGAGCACTCAAACTTGGCAGAACAGCTAACATAATTATTAGTCTTCATTTTTATAGAAAATATGTTATGCGGCATCATTTTGTGTAAAACATTGACTTTCATTTTTGTCCACTAAAGTCAAAGTAAAAATCCTTCTTTCTATTGTGTAGCCTATAATACAAAAAAATTGTAAAAAGGTGCCCACAAAACATTATTCCTGTCTCCCATCACTACTGTTCTGTCAGTTCAGTTCAGTTGATTTATATAGCACGTTTAAAAAACAACCATAGTTGACCAAAAGTTGAACCATGGCGGTCATTTTGACCGTTTTGAATTTTATATCTGCAATAACTTTGTTGAAAAAATTAACAAAAAAACAAATTAACATATTTACCTATTTCGGCCAGAGACGGTCATATTTACCGCACTGAATTTCGCGGTATTCTTTTGTTACATTTCCCGCGGTTGACCTTGTCTCTCAGCAACTTGCAGAGGAGCTGAGAGCACAGTTCATGGAGGAGAAAAGAGCAGTATGGCAGTTGGTACAAGGTTCCAGTCAGCAGCAGAAGCAACCACTGCAGCAGACACCAAAGTGGAGGCAGTGCCAGGTTCGGAGAAGCTGCAGTCAAAACAAAACCCACGACACCTGCTGCAAATGCCGCAAACCCGTGTGTGGAAATAGTGCGAGGAGAAGAGAGGTCACTTGCCTTGACTGTGAAGCTTAAATAGCCAAGCACTATATTGATGTAAAATAGTTAACATACAATTTGTAATATAGGCTAGTATTTTTATATTTCTGTAGCCTACGCTTCCTTCTTGGTTCTTCTTTGTTTTGTTTTAGATCAGCTCGTTTCCAGCTTTTTCTATTAGCCTATTTTCTCTGTTATTATATTAAAATAAAATGTTTTATAATTAAATAAGATACTTTTAGTTGTTATTATCTTGTTCTGAGTTATGTTGAATGGATATGGAAATATAGCCTTTCTGTTGTGAATATACGATAATTACGGTAGGCTACTAATGATATTATTATTTATAAATGTATAATTAAACTTGTTTAAATGTACAGTTTGGTGTCGTTTTGTTTTTAAAAGATATCCTAATACAATAAATGCATTAATCTCTGAAATGGGTATTTATCATTAAAGATATAGAGTTTGGAATCTAGCGGTCAAAATGACCGCTTGCGGCAGTTCTAGTAGTTATGGAATTCTGGCACTTCTAGTGTTAACAAGGTCCAAAGAGATAATATACACAAACAATACACAATATACAATACAAAATAACCAACATTAGAAAAAGGTCAAGATATCAAAGCTCAACTTGAATTGAAAGCCACTGCATAGTAATGGGTCTTAAGCAAGGACTTGAATGTTTCAATGGTCCGAGCTTTTCTTACATTAATAGGTAGACTATTCCAGAGGTTTGGAGCAGCCACTGCAAAGGCTCGGTCACCTTTGTTTTTTAACCTGGATCTGGGCACATCGAGGAGCATCTGATTGGAAGACCTCAGTGCTTTGACAGATGTGTGGACATGTAAAAGCTCCGATAAATAAGGCGACAACCCATTTAAGATTTTGAAAACAATTAATACAATTTTAAATTCAATCCTGAAACAAACAGGAAGCCAGTGAAGCGTGGCCAAAACCGGTGTAATATGGTCGCGCTTTTTGGTCCCGGTTAAAAGTCGAGCTGCTGCGTTCTGGACTAACTGTAACCGACGAAGGGATGACTGATCCAATCCAACATACAAAGAGTTACAGTAGTCTAAACGGGACGTAATAAATGCATGTATGACTCTTTCAAAGTCTTTGCGTAGCAGGTAGGGCTTGACCGTGGCTGCCGTCGCATCATCCAGGTGGATGCTGCACATTGGTGGTGGTTGAGGAGATTCCCCCCTTCCATGTAAAGCGCTTTGAGCACCTAGAAAAGCGCTATATAAATGTAACAAATTATTAGCCAAAAGTCTCAGCTGGAAGAAGCTAGTTTTAACAACAGAACTAATCTGTTTATCAAATTTAAAAGCACTGTCAAAAATCACACCCAAATTCTTGGTAAAAGGTCGAATATGGGAACCAAAAGTACCAAGAGCATCTACATAGGCACTAAAATCTACTGCATGACCAAACACAACAATTTCAGTCTTATCATCATTGAGACAGAGAAAATTCTGATCCAACCAAATTTTGAGATCACTCAAGCAGTTCAACAAAGGCTGGACAGTGTCCTTCTCATTGTTTTTTACAGGCAAATAGATTTGTACATCATCTGCAAAACAGTGGAAAGAAATGTTATGTTTTTTAAAAATGGACCCTAAGGGCAGCATGTACAGAGAAAAGAGCATGGGTCCTGTAAGAAAAAATGATGTGGACGTCGAAGATCTCAAAAATGAAGTTTATTACAGCATAGCAGTGGCAAGATACACAAAGCACCTTGGGTTCACCGGCATCAGAATGAACCCAGAACATCCAAATCTTAAACCTTTTATCCTGTTACAGTTTACAACTCTTAATGTAAATTAAGTTGTCCTTGTTGTAACAGCTGTGGTCTGTATGTTAATGAAGTTGAGACACCCCATTGTCTGAGAAGGTTCTCTGTGTCCCACACCCAGTCCCATTCTACAATTGACTACCATTTGCTCAGGATGTGAACAACCCAAATGGTCAAGAAACAATATAACTTGACTGCCTTAATCTATATGATAAGCCATTTTGGGGACGAGCTCATTCTAAAATATATTTAGGAGTGGAATCTGGGTCGAGGCAGACTACAATTTCTTACAGTCCCAAAATGGAACCTTGGGGGACCCCACAAGAAAGAGGGGCAGCAGATGAAGAGCAATTCCCAAGGTGGACAGCAAAACTCCTATCTGACAAATAAGATTCAAACCATTTTAGGGCTATGCCCGTAATACCAACACTTTGAGTCGGGATAAGAGGATAGAGTGGTTGACAGTGTCAAAGGCAGAAGTCAAATCTAAGAGCACTAAAACAGCAGATTTTCCTGAGTCAACCGCTAAGAGAAGGTCGTTATAGACTCTTAGAAGGGCAGTTTCAGTACTGTGGCGGGGTTTAAAACCAGACTGGAACTTTTCATAAATACTAAAATCATCTAAAAATGATTGAAGTTGATTCAAAACTACCTTCTCCAAGACTTTAGATAAAAGGGGAAGTTTAGAAATAGGTCTAAAATTAGACAAAACTGAAGGATCCAGATTTTTCTTTTTTAAGAGTGGTTGCACAACAGTATGTTTAAAAGCAGCTGGAACACACTCTGAGCTGAGAGATGCGTTAACCAAAGATAAAATACTGGACCCAACAGTGTTAAAGACATCTTTGAGTAAGCGGGCAGGGAGGCAGTCCAACAGGCAGTTTGCAGGGCGAAGCTGCTTAACTACATCAGAGAGAATGTGTAATGTAACTGGCTCAAACTGCTGGAAGACAGCTGGGCATAAAGGAGGAACAGAGGGGTCACTGGTAAAAGCAGGGGATGAAAAGCTCAGTCCAGCAATTTTATCTATGAAGTGTTTCAGGAAGTTTTCACACAACAATGTGGATGGCACAGCACAGTCAGTTTCACCAGGGTTAACAAGAGAGTTAAACACTTTAAAAAGAACGTGAGGCCTCTGGGTGTTATTAGTTATTTGTTATTATTACCAGGTGAGATAAAAAAATGAGTTTTAGCAGATTTAACTGATCCCTGGTATTTATATAATGTGCCCTTTAAAATTTAAAAAGTCCTTTTTCCACTTTCTCTCAGCTGTTCTGCAGGCACGTCTGAGAGAGCGGGTATGGTCATTTAGCCAAGGTTCTGTTATCGCTTTAGTGCGTTTCTCCCTCAGTGGAGCAACAGAGTCAAGTATCTCAGTACAAGTAGGGTCAAAGAGGTTGGTGAGTTCCTCCACATTAAGATTACAAACTTCAAGATTGTACAGCACTGAGTCTTTAAAGGCAGCAGAAAACTGTGAGGCAGTTAGAGGGTTAATTGCACGCACACTGCGTGCGGGAGCAACAGTCGAAGTGTCCGAGCAGGGGACAACTATAGTAAATACAACGGGCAGATGATCCGACATACAAGTGTCACATATTTCACTAATGGCAACATCTAAGCCATATGACAGTACGAGGTCCAAAGTATGTCCTTTTTTGTGTGTCGGGCCAGTGACCGACTGCATAAGATTAAAAGAGTCAATAAGATTAAGAAAATCCTTAGACATAGGTCTGGATTTGCAGCACACATCACCAATGATTAAAAAGCGATCATATTTTAACGCAATCCCAGCCACAAAGTCAGCAAAGTCCTGAATAAAATCCTTGTTAAACTTTGGAGGTCGATACACCACCGCACATAATACAGTCACTGGAAGATTTGTCTCAAACAGCTGCAGCTCAAAGCTAGAGCAGCTGTCAAACGGAATCTCCCAACACTGAAAAGCACACTTAAACAGGGTCTAGTCTGCCACCTCTACCTGTGATCCGAGGGGAGCTGAGGAAGCCACATCGGGGAGGAAGAAGTTCGGAGAAAGGCGTGAGCTCGCCATCATGAAGCCAGGTTTCTGTTAAGAACATAAAATCCAACTCACGAGAAGTGAAGTCATTGAGGAGAAAAGTCTTGTTGGCTAGCGATCTAGCATTAAACAAAGCCAGGCGAAGAGTTTGATCCTCACTGGCTGGAGGCGCCGCACGATCTAGCGGGCAGAGGTTCGAAAAGTCCACACCACCTCGGTGGATCCGAGCCCGCATGGGAGAAGATGGTGCCATCAGCAGGTGGGCCTCGGAAATAACCCGTGAGCCAGGGAAAACGGGATGGAGCCAGCGGTCTCTCATCCCCAGTAAGCATCCGGCAGCAGGAATGTAGCGTCCATCAGGACACGTCACACAGGTGGACGCCAGGTAAGCCTTGAATCTGGCCAGCACACCTCCGCGTTTTCCCCGTCACCTGTAACGTTTCTTATGGGGAAGAACAACAGGTGAACGGCGCAGGTGCTCAGGTATATCCGACAGCAAAGGAGGAAGCCTCGAGGTCCAGCGGTCTCCTAAATCATGTCTTTCAGACAATATATCAGCAGATAATCGAATGTTGAAAAGTGTGTGGCGATCATAAACGAGCAAAGCAGAGACATCTTGACAGTATGTACAGATAAATAGGGCGATAGCAAACAGCAAACTAAGCAGATGAGACAGAGACAGACGGCAAGCCATGCACACTGGCGCCATCTGTCCTGACAGACTGCAAAAGTAGCTACACACATCCTTCACACACATCCAAAAAGTCTCAGGTACAAAAGTGTAGTCAGTACTACTACCTGTTTTAATGTCACGCTGGTAACTGGACCCCACATCATATTAATGCATTAATACAAATTAACTTATTAGCTAATGAATGTATCCAGGCTGAACAACCACCATGTAGAACAGGGCCGGACTAGGACAAAATTTCAGGCTGGGAAATCTGTAGTAAAACCATGGTTCATTTTCGTAAGGGTTCTGTTGTTGTCTGCCCTATAGCTCCTTCTAAACCCATTATAAAACGATGTGAATATTTGTCTGCTAAATTACTACTGTAACTTTACAATAGGCAATAATTATGTCCTTTGAGTGATAAAAGTAATTGGCTGCTACTACTATCAGCTGCTATCAGTTTAATGCTTAACTAAGTAAACAAAGAAAAAAAAAACTACAATAGCCAATTCACAGATTAAACTAACCTGCCACCTGGGCGCTTCAAATCCATTCTCAAGTCTCATCTCCAGTAAAATCCCAGGTGTTAAATTACACCGCTCAGTGTTTATATGTGAACCACCAGCAGTTAAGAGTTAAAAGTAACACCGAAGCAGTGTTAGAGTTAAAGTGATTAATTGAGTGATGATTGAACATTAGTGATGAACATTTGCTGTTAACAAGCAGAATCACTGAAAGAAAGATTCACTATTTACTATTACTATATTTACCATTATGGTAATCAGTGTTTGTTGTAGTTGGGCTCTTGAACCTTGACTTTTTAAAATTATTATTATTCTGGTTGGTATGATTGTGTGTTTGTAAGGCATGTTTGTTATGGCAAAGAAAGCCCAGCAAAAAATGTATCAGGTGTTGATTATATTTTGATGGGTGCAATCACCATGTAGTGGCCTGAATCAATGATCTCACTCACAGTATTCGATTATATGGGTGATGTGTTGTTTTTACATTATTACTTAAAGCAGCCCTGTGACTTAAAAGTAGGGTTGGGTACCGAAACCGGGCACTGATATGGAACCGGTACCCAAGTAACTGGTATGTAACCAGACCGAATCAAAACGCAGATTTTGGTGCATCATTTCGGTGCCACTTAAATGTCTCAGCTGTCGGTTGAAATATTTGCCCTCTGGTTCTCCGAAATGGACGAAAGAAGCATCATCACCGCATGTGATCGCGAGTTAACCCTTTGTACGATCAAAGGCTAGTACGATCGTTCACACCGGTGTGATTAGAACATTCAAATCGCATGATCAACTTCTAAATTCAAATCTGCGTTCCCGCGTTGACTGGGGCTGAGACACTGAGACAGACGCTCAGCGCTATCATATATCACAACTATTCAGTGTTTTCAACCAGATAAGGTTTATTTTAGGTTTCAGACATTTAAATACACATAAGTATTAGCAAACAACATTTATAGTTAGTAAACAGTTTTTTCACCTCACAGTATCATAGATAAATGTGTAAACATGTATCTAATTTTCCCATCTAATGATTTTCCTTTTATGTGGTTTGGCCTTTGTATTCTTGTAAACTTTTGGATTAATGTCTCAGACTGTGTTGCATACTATGGTTAACCAAAAGCATATGTGTGGCATGTTTAGTCTCTATAAACTCCAATCTTCGTCCCCCATTTGTTAATTTACATTACATTTTGCTAACTTTGTGACGCAATAGTATTATAAGCGTCTTAAAGATTCTTGTGTTAAACATCCAATCAAATTACATGTTCAAAGGCCTGCTTGAACAATGGGTTGTAAAGAAATTTCCCTCCAAAGGAAAACACTTCTTATTGGCTCACACACCTCCAGAGGGTGTGACATCTTCACGCTTTAAAAAATCACTGATCACAAGATCAGCTCTCTCTCTTAGCTCTTTTAGTCCACTCTTAGTCCCTTTCTGAAATGCTGACGTGAAGATGATGTTGAACTAGAAGTTTCTAAGGACCCCCAAGCTTGTGCCAGGCTGCGGCTCCTCTGACTACCACTGGTTCTCTCTCATCAAGACCACATCAGCAAAGATCAACTGGAGCCTCGACAAATTGCATCAGGACAGTTTAATTTAAATGGGCGAGACATGCAAGTATCAAACTTAGTCTCATTATTTGATACATTAAGTATCCTTACTCCTTTTAAAGAAAGGCGTTTTAGAACTAAACTGATGGTTTGCTCAAGGCTGTTGATCTGCTGAATTTCAAACAATGCTATAGCTTCTTGCTTTCCTGTATTCTGCTTCAGCTCTCTTTCCCTTGGTAAACTGTATGTATGTGTATGTTAGGGTAGTTTACGTGTTTAGTCTAGTTAATAAAGTCTTGTTCATGTCACACGTAAAGTTGTCTGTGTCTCAAGCTCATATCTGGTGTCTCTAATCATAAATCTTGACTACTTGCTCTTAGTAGTACTGTAAAGTAAGAAAGACATTTCCCATGCATTAATAAACAATTAACTCTGAGTGTTCACGGGACAAACAGGTTAATTGACTGTAAAATTAATTTACAACATTAAGTTAATTGTATTAACTGATCCAAATATTAATAATCAATAATAACCAGTTATTATTTATTATTAATATTTCGTAGAGCTAATTTGCTACAATAGAATGGGTTTCCATGGCTGAGCAGCTGCATCCAAGCCTTACATCACCAAGTGCACTGCAAAGTGTCGGATGCAGTGGTGTAAAGCACGCCGCCACTGAACTCTAGAGCAGTGGAAACGTGTTTTCTGGACTGACGAATCACGCTTCTCTGTCTGGCAATCCGATCGATGAGTCTGGGTTTGGCGGTTGCCAGGAGAACGGTACTTGCCTGACTGCATTGTGCCAAGTGTAAAGTTTGGTTGAGGGGGGATTATTGTTTGGGGTTGTTTTTCAGGGGTTGGGCTTGGCCCCTTAGTTCCAGTGAAAGGAACTCTTAATGCTTCAGCAAACCAATACATTTTGGAAAATTTCATGCTCCCAACTTTGTGGGAACAGTTTGGGGATGGCCCATTCTTGTTCCAACATGACTGTGCACCAGTGCACAAAGCAAGGTCCTTAAAAACATGGATGAGCGAGTCTGGTGTGGAGGAACTTGACTGGCCTGCCCAGAGTCCTGACCTCAACCCGATAGAACACCTTTGAGATGAATTAGAGTGGATACTGCAAGCTAGGCCTTCTCGTCCAACATCAGTGCCTGACCTCACAAATATGCTTCTAGAAGAATGGTCAAAAATTTTAAAGGCCTAAACTTTGTGCAAAGGGTGGGCCAACTCCATAATAAACCCTACAGATCAGGAATGGGATGTCATTAAAGTTCATGTGCATGTAAAGGTCTGGTTTCTGTCCCAAAACCTTTGGCAATATAGTGAATATCTGTCTGGTGTTAAAGCTCTTCATAGCACAAAAACTGCACTTTCAAATATTTAACAATCACTTATTGGTCACAGACTCTGCCATTCTTATGCTTTTAGATCTGACTTTTTCTTTCTGTGACAGTTTTAGGGCTCCTTCATGAGTCAAAGATGCATGTATTCAGTGTCAACAGATTCAGTTATAATGAGAGCGCACATTTAATTTCTGTGAGCAATCTAATTTTGACTCATGCAGATAATAATAATAATTAATAATTTGTTACATTTATATAGCGCTTTTCTAGGTACTCAAAGCGCTTTACATGGAAGGGGGGAATCTTCTCAACCACCAGCAATGTGCAGCATCCACCTGGATGATACAACGACAGCCATATTGCGCCAGAACGCCCACCACACACCAGCTTACTGGTGGAGAGGAGACAGTGATGAAGCCAATCAGTATATGGGGATGATTAGGAGGCCATGATGGACAGGGTAAAATTTGGGCAAATTTGGCCAGGATGCCGGGGTTACACCCCTACTCTTTTTCTAAGGACATCCTGGCCTACTGATCCCTACTGACACCCCCTACTGGCCTTCCAGCAGCAACCTGGTTTTCTCAGGAGGTCTCCCATCCAGGTACTAACCAGGCTCAGCCCTGCTTAGCTTCAGTGGGCAACCAGTCTTGGGCTACAGGGTGATATGGCTGCTGGCAATCCAGATGCATTATTTTAATTTTACACAATAAACAACTCATGACGTGTCAGTGGTCACATTGATATAATGACCATGAAATGTAGAGAGGTTCATCTTGCCAAAAGGCAGTTTTGACATTTTTCATTCAGCTTTAAAGTAAGGTCCCTCTGTTCAAAAATAGCAACTCACTGTACTATTTCTGTCCTGACCTTCAGAGCAATTCAAAGTTCCCATATCTTTTTGAAGTATTCATGGTCACAGGTTGTCAGTCATGATGTTATGCTTCTATAGGCTGGAAAATAATGCAAAATAATAATGGGAAGAACAGTATAATTTCTTTACAAAGACATTCTTTATGCTTTTTGGAACTTCATTTGTCAATATCTGGAGGGTAAATCATTGTCCTCAATGTAACAAGACTGTCATACTCAGATATAATAGCACATACATCAACCAGTGGTCTTTGACTATAATTACTAAAATACTTAATGATCAATGCTAAATTATGCAAGCTGCTAAATGACTTATGACCGATAATGAATTCAGCAGTCAACACTGTCAATCACTATATTCTTCATGCAGCGTAAAATTAATTTCCAGTCTTCACTGTCACCTATCTTTTTATCTCATTAAATTAAAGCCCATTGAAGTTGCAAACAATGCAGTGAACAAAGGTTTCATGCCTATCCCCATAGCTTCAGGTGCACTGTCATTTAGGGTTCATGCTGAACAGCAGGATAAGTAATCAATTGGTTTTGAATTTTAACTATATGGGGCTCTTAGGAACCGTGGCTGGAGGTACTGTATGTATAAATGTATTCTTTCAATGTACTATAGTGGTGTGTGTTTGATAGAATAGTGTGTTATCATTAAGTACTATAAAACATTTAAAAGTACTGTTATTTCTCAAAATATATTGGAAATTTCATTGTCTGTTTTAAGATTCATATATTTATCTTATATTTATATATTTTTTTAATTAAAAGGATAGTGAAAAATTTTGAAAAATGTAACCCTTATGAGCTCTTTCTTCCCAGGTGAAAAAAAAGTTCACTAAAATACATTTTATTTAAGTGCACTTAGTACACTTCCATAATGTACTTAAAGTGCTCTATTTTCACGCACTTATGTTGTACTTAATATACTAAAAGCTTATCTTCAGTACTTCTTAAGATAAACTTAAGATCATCAGTCAATAAAGTGCAGTCATTAATAGCTGCAAACAGTTACAGTACTGTTACAACTCAAACCATCTTCATCCTTCAAGTGAATTGGAGTGATTGGTCTTTGAGTTTGCCTCATTGTTGCATTTCCTTCGAATCAGTGCTCGCACCTCAGACATGTTGGAAATTGTTTGATCACAGTGTCTGTGAAAGGGGAAAAAGATGAGTTTATTTTTATATTAAATGTAACGAATACGACTCTGGGTAAATATGAATTAGCTCAAGAATATGGGGAATCCTGGGAATATTAATATTTATGACTCATGGTCATAATTCATAAGTCGCATGTACATTTATTTTATCAATTATCGAGATTACCTCGTTCTGTAACTGGTCTGACCAACATTTAATTCGTCCAGCGAGTAGATGTAAGGTCAGTACAGTTAAGAAGGGGTATTCACAAACTCCACTAAAGTTCAGGTCCTGGCCACGAACACATTAAACTTTATTGAGTTTATTAATTAAAACTACTGAATGTAGTCTAATATCGAGCTTGTAGCTTAAGATCTTTTGTTTCAGTGACTTTAGAATGGTGGGCTTTCAAATACAGAGACAGTGAAAAGTATTTATGAATTTTAATAAATGCAAAACTAGAGATTATATGAGCTACGAATATAAACGTACGTAAAAATGCAAACAATAAAACAAACACACATTTAACCAAACAAGAAAATACGTGATCAGGATAACATGAAATGAAAGAAAGAAAGAAAGAAAGGCAGAGAAGGGGAAAATAATAATTACATACAGAAAACCTAAATTCACGAGACAACCTGGAAAGCAGTTTTATCAACTCAATATACTTGCGATTTTGTCTTTTGTTCGGGTGATGCTGAAACTGGCAGGACAGCGCGGATGGTGTCCTGTTTCTGTTGCGTCTTCAGGTGCCGCGAAGTTTAAAGGCTCACTGGATGTACATTACCGAGAAAGTTCGTCTTCCGTGCGGAAGAGGCTAGAAATCTTGGTTTCTAAGACGGCAGGCTTTTACATGACGCGGGCCATGTGTCCCAGAGGCCGAGGCGAGGGCCTGTCCAACCGGAGCAGCGCTGCGCTGCACGTGGAGAAGGAGGAGGTCAAGCGGGATCGATGAGAGAAGAGGGAGATCGAAGAGGGAAGAGAAGAGCCAGAGAGGGAAGAGAGCGAGAAGTGGGGGTCTCGTCCTTTTAACAGACATCTGTTTTACGCCCTGTTTTGTGACAGAGCGAATCAAAACTTCTGATCTGTGGCGGGAAGATGTCTTCTTTGTGTGAAGAAAAACACGCCCCCTTGTATCATATGTCTTCTGACCGAAATAATTAATATTTCCTCTTAAGATTATACATACAGAATAATACATCTTACGATAATACTATGTGCGGGACTGGTTGAATTAAAACAGGACGGTCAGACAGATACCAAGAATTACAGGTAGATATTGGACACACATAACATTATGTTCATATGCCTCATTACACACAAATAAAGCTGGATTAAACACACAATAAAATTGTCAGTGTTTCCGTTATGGCAAACGACGACACTTTGAGAAACATAGGAATACATATCAAACATCTTAGGGAGTTTTCTCTGAAGAGTTTCATGTATGTTAAGGTGTTGGAATGTTGGCTTTACAAGAAGAACTGGATGAGATGCCGTCTTGAGGTCATAAAAGTTTATGACCAGGTTCGGGTTACAAGACACTATGGAGTGATTTTCTTTCAATGAATCTTCGGAATTAAAGATTTTACTCTAGCAAACCACACCTCTATTATAAATTTGTAATGAATGGTAAAATGAAATTTTACTATGTGGAAGTCCATATATGGCAATGTGCCTCAGTTGCATCTCGTGGTGGGTTTCTGGTTGAAAGCCCACGTGTGTGTGTGTGTGTGTAATGTGTGCGTGTGTTTGTGTGAAATGTCACGAGGTTGTAAAGTCACAGGGAGTCCATGCTGAACTGGGGGTTTTACAAGGGATTGTCCATTTGACTAAAATGTTCCTCTGGGAACAACAGATTGCAATTTTGACATGTCCAAGCAGACTTAGCGACGCCGTGGACAGACCCGTTGTCTGAAAAGACAACGAAGGATGTGTTTTAAAGACAAGGAATTACTAATTGGAACAGCATGTGACCGCATGTCAGGCATTGTCGCTACATTCCCCCTTTGTGTTTGATGAAGACTTGGAGATGGACTTCATCGAACAACAAATAGGCACAATGGATGGCAGGTGGGTCATTCAGCTCAAGTGAGGTTGAGGGGGTCGATGGTGTGGGACCCCCCCCCTTTTTCCAGGGTTCGTAGGAAATCGCCAGACACGGCTTGGTGAGCTTGGCTGTGTGTGCTCACGTCGTGTTGAGTCTGGTACAGGATGAAAGCCAAGACGAGTGTCGGGGCGTGGTCGGTGACCGTGGAGATGCCCATCACAGTGTTAGACTTCCTGGGTGTGAGTCTTGCCTTGGTGATCAGGAGTCGGGCTGGTGTTCTCTCTTAATGCGATGCCGGATGCCGGATCTGGTGATGTCCGATTGTGGCTGCTTTCTCGCGAACCACCACAGCATCCTGTTAGAGGCAAAAGGGAGAGAGAGAGAAAGGGAGGAAAAACTTCAGCGATGGATGTCCTTGGTTGGCTAGGACAGTCTTGTTGCTTCGCTGAGGTTGGTATGCCACATGCTTCGATGTCTCATGAGTGGCGTTGGGGCATCATTGTTGGCATAGGAAAGGTCTGTTCATCAGAGGCCCGCATGACCTTCTTTGTACACAGCGGAGGTAGTGTAAGCGGCTCTGAGGCGTGCAGTGTAGTTGGTAAAGTTCGTTTGTGCTGTGTAGTCACTGCAATCGTGATGGTGGTAGGTATGTGGCGCAGACATTGGTCTGGTTGCACAGCTGCAGGTCAGAGATGACCTTGAAGCAGCAGGTGTCAGTGTTCATTTTCTGTGTCGGTGTCAGACGTGGCTGCACTGTCTTCATCTGTTGTGTAAGAAGACTCTGGCTCACCAGTGTTCTGGGGAGAGAGGTTGCAGTTTCGACGGTCTGGGCTTGGAGTTCTGGACGGCGAGTGATGCTGGTTCCAGAATCTTTCTGAGCGTTCGGTCCGACGCTCTGGATGAGCACCGTCACAGTCGTGCTGCAATCTGCTGTCTGGCTCTGAGCAGTGCTCGGAGACGGAGTAAATTGTGTGCGTTTCTACAGTCTTTTCATCTATAGCCCTTTGCTTGGTGTAAGCCTTGTGGGCTAAGTCTCTGAGTTGTCGAGTAGACATGGTTCGTGGGCAGACGAGCACATCGAGATGTTTACTCACGGTGCTATGTAGATTTCGCAGAAACAACGTTCTGAAAGTCACATCCTCTTCCATACCTGGGGAGTTGGTTGCTCCGAAGAACGTTTGTCGGAGTCGGTCATAATAGGAGTGTGGGTGTTCACATCGGGCCTGTTTGACGTCAAAGGCCGTGATAAACCCTTGGTCTGATTCTGGGTCAGAGAATTCACGGATCAAAGCTTGTCGCAGTTGCTTGTAATCTGCTTTGACGGCCTCTGGTTGGCGATCCAGAAACTTACGCACATCTCTATTTGCGGTGGTTCGTAACAAGTAGAACTTGTCCCAAGCTGTCACGTTAGCGACAGTTTGCAGGTGAAAATCAATGTCTTGAAGGTACGCATAAACACTGTGGTCTCCGGCAAACGTAGGAATGTTTCTGGCCAGCTTGTCAAGGCTTTTGGGAGGAGAGCTGTTGCTGGGGGCCCAATCCGTCTGGAGAGGATTCTGACCCTTTTCAGCTCCGCCCCCTTCAGCTTTTGATGTTTGGCTGACAGGGTTGGGGTGGCTGGCCGGGAGAAACTCTGTGATGTGTGTTTCTCCGTTCCAGACACTCTGCAATCTGTAAGCATGTTTTAGTTCTGCATGAACAGTGTCAAGTTCATCTTGGAGCTCGTGTCTCTGCTGAGCGAGCTGATGAATTCTAGTCTTTGCTTTCTCAAGGGCTTCAGCCCGTTGGAGCCTTTCGTTGAGTTCTTTTCTGGTTTCTCTCTCCAACTGTTCTCTTTGGTCTGTGTCGAGGTGCAGATCTTGCAGGGCATTTCGAAGTCTTTCTACTTCTTTCTGGAGCTTTGTGTCTGTGGCGTCCTCTTCCTTGGTCGGGAAGGGTAGCTGGTCTAGACGGCTCTGTGTGTGTGCTCGGTCCTCCAGGGCCTCTGTGGCCTGGAGCTGTAGTGCGGCTGTCTTTTGCTGCAGGTCGGCGTTGCTCCTTTCGCTGTCCCGGGCCCTGGCGACGAGTTTGAGTGCGAGGTTTCCGAAGATTTTGGACAGCTGCTCGTGGCTGTATGTCTGGGCTGGATCATGGGACTCGAACTGGCTCAGGTCTGTGTCCCGTTGCTCTTGGCTCGAGCAATGTGGGTCCTGGGGCAGCACGGTCTTTGTTATGTCTCTCAGCCATGCCTCAAGGTCGTCCCAGCGGACTGCAGGACAGGGTGAGCTCGACATCTCGGCTTACTGTTGGCGAGAGAAGCACAGCACACACAAAAAGAGACAAAAATGCAAGTTTGTTTTAGGGTCAAAATGAGCTATACTCATACGGGCTAGGCCGTTTATGAGAATTTCGGGGCTAACTGATGCCGACAGTTAGCGGAGCCAATTTCGTGGGTATGGCTAAACCCACAATAGAGATTTTGACAGGCGGTAGCCTGGGGGTCGTCTATGACGCCCGCTTGGATTGTTTACTCTATTATTCAGCTTTCCTGGGGTCTCTCTTAGGTTCTGTATGTACGTGAAATGAGAGAAACAAATCACAACAGAATAGACAAAGTTAGAGGTAGGGAAGAAAAAGGGAAACACAACACAAGGAAGTGAATTGGTCTGCAATGAAATGTCACAAACAATAACACGGAGAGTGTTATATAGTAAAGTAAAAAAAAAAATTAAAGAGGCCTAAGCCTATTAATACTGCTAGAGTTATCGGGACAGGACCTCGAAAGGAGGTGTGTCTTAGAGAGAAAAAGGTGGGCCCAAACACTTAAAATACACCAGGAGGAATATCTAGTATTCTGTGGTTCATAATAAGTGGATGGGTTCTATCAAATTTTAGTTACCTGGGGTGAATAGAGGTCATCCAGGTGGAAACCAGTGATGACGTCTCAATCACCACAGTGCACTGACTGAGTCCTGCCCATAGATACACAATAAGGGATTAAGAGGTTGGACTTAATGTGAATTAAGGCTTTCTGGTTTCATCAAATTGGGTAAATATGTATGCAGGAGTCAGAGGCAAAGGCTTTACTAAAATAGTGATACAACAAAAAGGAAATTATGATAACTGATGGTGATTTATCAGAATAACCCCCCCCCCCCCTTTTGGAGAGACTGGAGAAGAGAGGGAAGAGGAAAAAGAAAATTATCAATGAAATAAAATGTGAATAACAACACAGGCTTGAGACGCAGGCAGAGGAATAGGCCCCGGCAGTGGATTTGTGCCACAAGGGTGAGGGTGTATGTCCTCTCAGTGGTCGACCTGGTGGATTAGACACAATTTTAAATCAAAATTCAAACTAGTTTGAATTGAAATTCAACTAAGCGTTCAAGGAGAGGTCCAAAATAATAAAAATAAGGAAGGAAAGAAAATTAGAATGATAACAGTGAAGTATCAATAATAATTAAAACTGAAATTCAGAATGACTTCCTATAATCCTTACAATAACACTGAAGTTATTAGTATTGAAATAATCAAACGAAAAGGTTAGCAATGAGACCCTTCAATGCAGGCTGGGACTATCAATGAACTGAGTGAATCAAGTCTAAGCTTTAATTCGGAAAAGTTTTTTTTTTTTTCTTAAAGTGTGACAATCAAAAACAGAAAAGAGAATTGTCTAACTCCAAATAATATCAGCATAAGCTAAGCTTTGAATGCAGGTAAGTATTTGAGAGTTCGACCGTTCATTCTATGATCGGGGAAAAGAAGAGAAAATGAATGCAGAGAGAGAAAAAGAAATTGAAAGCAGGTATTATCTTATAACGCCACGAGATGGCGTAGTTGCGCTCGCGCAGGCTGACGTCAGTGGGAGGCGACGCTCACGCAGGATGACGTCGGTGGGGGGCGCGTAATTTGAGCACTGCCACACCTCTAGAGGCTGCCCTCTAGTGTCGGTGCATGATTCAGCAATTTAGACAGCAGATTTTTTTATCTGTGGAAATCACGAGTATTTCGCGCTCTGTTGCATGCGGAAAAATTACACGAGTTTCATAACATGTGACTAATAGGAATTACACATCTATTAAATTACACATTATATATGAAACGGTTTACAATAAAAACAGGAATTAGGACTTCTGTTTTATAGAAACTGTGAGCAAACAGGGATTAAACATCTATTTACTTAAACTGTGAGTACACAGGAATTAAAACATCTGTGATTACTACAGCTGTGAACAGGTATTATTCTTCTGTTCCAGCTATGAACAGGAATTATCTTCTGTTCAATTATTAGAAACTGTGAGCAAACAGGGATTAAAACATCTATTTACTTAAGCTGTGAGCACGACAGGCATCAAAACAGCTATGAGCAGGAATTATGCCTCTGCTCATCTCCCATAAACATTAATCAAAATAGCACTTTATGATAATGCATTAGGTGTACAAAATTGGATCGCGACGCCAATTTCTGACCAGGAGTTTATCGTTAACGTATCATAAGGCCTACTACGACTGAAACTGACGCACTGCTCAGATCAGATTTACGTCTTCGTCCTAAAAAAAGATCCTTCGTCTTCATTTAGTCGGTTTAAATCATATTACATGTACAGAGAGAATTGTAATATCATGAACTGCAGATTTTTACAGAGCTGAGCTGGCTTTGTGCCTATACCATCAGCTGGGTGAGTTCGCCTTAGCGACTTAACTCACAATTCAAAACGCGCGTATAGCTTACAATTATTAAACCAATAATACACATTCAACTGAAACTGAATTTGCCCATCAAATAAAGTTTGAAACTGCCTAAAATTATTCCACCAAACATGTAACGAATACGACTCTGGGTAAATATGAATTAGCTCAAGAATATGGGGAATCCTGGGAATATTAATATTTATGACTCATGGTCATAATTCATAAGTCGCATGTACATTTATTTTATCAATTATCGAGATTACCTCGTTCTGTAACTGGTCTGACCAACATTTAATTCGTCCAGCGAGTAGATGTAAGGTCAGTACAGTTAAGAAGGGGTATTCACAAACTCCACTAAAGTTCAGGTCCTGGCCACGAACACATTAAACTTTATTGAGTTTATTAATTAAAACTACTGAATGTAGTCTAATATCGAGCTTGTAGCTTAAGATCTTTTGTTTCAGTGACTTTAGAATGGTGGGCTTTCAAATACAGAGACAGTGAAAAGTATTTATGAATTTTAATAAATGCAAAACTAGAGATTATATGAGCTACGAATATAAACGTACGTAAAAATGCAAACAATAAAACAAACACACATTTAACCAAACAAGAAAATACGTGATCAGGATAACATGAAATGAAAGAAAGAAAGAAAGAAAGGCAGAGAAGGGGAAAATAATAATTACATACAGAAAACCTAAATTCACGAGACAACCTGGAAAGCAGTTTTATCAACTCAATATACTTGCGATTTTGTCTTTTGTTCGGGTGATGCTGAAACTGGCAGGACAGCGCGGATGGTGTCCTGTTTCTGTTGCGTCTTCAGGTGCCGCGAAGTTTAAAGGCTCACTGGATGTACATTACCGAGAAAGTTCGTCTTCCGTGCGGAAGAGGCTAGAAATCTTGGTTTCTAAGACGGCAGGCTTTTACATGACGCGGGCCATGTGTCCCAGAGGCCGAGGCGAGGGCCTGTCCAACCGGAGCAGCGCTGCGCTGCACGTGGAGAAGGAGGAGGTCAAGCGGGATCGATGAGAGAAGAGGGAGATCGAAGAGGGAAGAGAAGAGCCAGAGAGGGAAGAGAGCGAGAAGTGGGGGTCTCGTCCTTTTAACAGACATCTGTTTTACGCCCTGTTTTGTGACAGAGCGAATCAAAACTTCTGATCTGTGGCGGGAAGATGTCTTCTTTGTGTGAAGAAAAACACGCCCCCTTGTATCATATGTCTTCTGACCGAAATAATTAATATTTCCTCTTAAGATTATACATACAGAATAATACATCTTACGATAATACTATGTGCGGGACTGGTTGAATTAAAACAGGACGGTCAGACAGATACCAAGAATTACAGGTAGATATTGGACACACATAACATTATGTTCATATGCCTCATTACACACAAATAAAGCTGGATTAAACACACAATAAAATTGTCAGTGTTTCCGTTATGGCAAACGACGACACTTTGAGAAACATAGGAATACATATCAAACATCTTAGGGAGTTTTCTCTGAAGAGTTTCATGTATGTTAAGGTGTTGGAATGTTGGCTTTACAAGAAGAACTGGATGAGATGCCGTCTTGAGGTCATAAAAGTTTATGACCAGGTTCGGGTTACAAGACACTATGGAGTGATTTTCTTTCAATGAATCTTCGGAATTAAAGATTTTACTCTAGCAAACCACACCTCTATTATAAATTTGTAATGAATGGTAAAATGAAATTTTACTATGTGGAAGTCCATATATGGCAATGTGCCTCAGTTGCATCTCGTGGTGGGTTTCTGGTTGAAAGCCCACGTGTGTGTGTGTGTGTGTAATGTGTGCGTGTGTTTGTGTGAAATGTCACGAGGTTGTAAAGTCACAGGGAGTCCATGCTGAACTGGGGGTTTTACAAGGGATTGTCCATTTGACTAAAATGTTCCTCTGGGAACAACAGATTGCAATTTTGACATGTCCAAGCAGACTTAGCGACGCCGTGGACAGACCCGTTGTCTGAAAAGACAACGAAGGATGTGTTTTAAAGACAAGGAATTACTAATTGGAACAGCATGTGACCGCATGTCAGGCATTGTCGCTACATAAAGCAAAACTAACCTCTGTTAAAAAAATAACTGTTCCCTTTCAAAAGGGAACTTGCACTGCTTCGATGATGCTATTGAGGAACAATGTTCTCTAGGCGCCTCTTTAATACTTCTGAGTCGCACTAGTAGTGTCATAGGCTGTCGCCAGTCAAATTCTATTGCCGTGATTGTACAGTTTTTCAAACACTGGTTCACATGGAGGGTGTTCCCCATAGCGTCATCGATGCAGTGTCTCATTCCTTGTTCTCAGGGAACAGAGGTCGTAACCTAGACGTTTTTTATTACAATACAGTATGATGTTTTGACATTTCCCTATGTTGTACATACAAGGTGAAAAAGACGTACTGTTAAATGTATTATAAATGCATTAAAGTACATTTGTTTTGTACTAAAAACATACTTAAGTACATAATACATTTAATAGTAAGTCTTTTTCACCTGGTAAAAATGGAATTCTTTAACATGGCATGTAATGCTTAGTTCATATATTTTAACAGTAGACATTCAATATAAAATGTTAATGTAATTCAGAAAAGGAGTTAATAAAATATCTCTTGAACAACTGTGAAGTCTATGTCACTGTATCACAGCAAAAAAGGGCAATTTAACTGTTTAACTGAAAAAGTATACCCAGCCAACAAGACTAATAATTATAATGTACAACAAATGCTAATCTTTATTTTTAGCATTAATGTTTTAGTCAGCCCCCTTTGACTTTGAGAGCAAAAAAAAAGAAAAAAAAAAGTGATGTACAGAAACACATACACTCTTCACCTCTGTTAAAGGGTCATGACACCCCCCTCTTTCAGCTCAAGTCTAGCTCACAATCTTTTTGAAAAATGCAACTTAATAGGCTTTATGCCGAACGTCACATGACCAAACCGGAAACCATGTCTCATTACTTCCGCCTTTCGAAGACAGCGCGGTAACAGCAGTGTCTCTGGTAACAGTATGATTGCAGCAAATGAACTGACGGTAATTTTAAGATTTCACTTCATTTCACTTCACTTCATATATATATACAGTGCAATGCATAAGTTAATACACCCATGCTAAAGTTGACTAAAAAGAGGAATAAAAAATCATATTTTGGAAATTGAACTTAATGCCTTAATTTAAAAAATTAGGAAAAATCCAACCTTTTAGGACACCAATTTTCTTTGTGAATGAATAATGTATCATAAATAAATAAATGTTCTTCCTTAAAATACATGGTGCATAAGTGTGTACACCCCTATGTTAAATTCCCATAGAGGCAGGCAGATTTTTATTTTTAAGTATTTTTTTTAAATTAATTTTTAGGATACTATGCATCCTGATAAAGTTCCCTTGGCCTTTGGAATTAAAATAGCCCCACATCATCACATAGCATTCACCATACCTAGAGATTGGCATGGTTTTATTTCAGTTAGCCTAAAAGCTAGTTTGTTTTGCATTGAGAGATGATCTTATGGAAAGTACCCCATGCCAATCTCTAGGTATGGTGAATGCTATGTGATGATGTGGGGCTATTTTAATTCCAAAGGCCAAGGGAACTTTATCAGGATGCATAGTATCCTAAAAATTAATTTAAAAAAAATACTTAAAAATAAAAATCTGCCTGCCTCTATGGGAATTTAACATAGGGGTGTACACACTTATGCACCATGTATTTTAAGGAAGAACATTTATTTATTTACGATACATTATTCATTCACAAAGAAAATTGGTGTCCTAAAAGGTTGGATTTTTCCTAATTTTTTAAATTAAGGCATTAAGTTCAATTTCCAAAATATGATTTTTTATTTCTCTTTTTAGTCAACTTTAGCATGGGTGTATTAACTTATGCATTGCACTGTATATATATATAACGTTATATATATATATATAAGATCAGTGTCTAACACAAACTGCGAGACAGGTACAGGTAATAGCCAACCATATTTTGATCTATGCTCCCCAGCATAATCACATTGTCACTGATTTTTCACCAGTATCAAACAAAGACAAGCTGACTGGTACTGTCAGCATCAGGGCAGCCTGTCACAGGTCTATGAGGAAAATGGAGAAGCCACACAGCCTGAGAGTAACGTTAGGGATGGGTTGGGTGTTCTGTTCAAGTTCTCAATATGTTCCAGTTCAGGGACAGTATTTACCAAGCCTCTCATAAAGACTAATCAGTGATCACGACTGGGTCCCCTTGACTATCTAATCACCATGGTGAGAAAGGCAAGAGCTGTCATATTCTGAGATGCTTGGTTAATGCATGCACAGTTGTTCCAAGTTCAGTGTTGTTTTTTATGTACTTGTTATAGAGCTAGGATAGTGAGGTCACTGGGGTATAGTTGACTGACTGTAAATCCTTGATCTTGAGTGCCAGCCATCGTTCATTAATATTCATAATCAGGCCTACCAAGATTTTTTTTTAAAACTATTACAGTAATAACAAATTCTGTTATTGTATTAATGGCATTGCCAATCTTGCCCTAGCGACCTGCTACTAAAATAAGTGGCATCGGTTTGGACCACTGATTAAGAATGATAAATTAAAGCTTAACCACATTTTCAAATCAGTGTCAATGTTTGTAAAAAAAAAATATATACTTTTTGTACAGATAGTGCTTCGGGATTCTGACCCTGTCATCCTCATATCAAACCAGTGCTCATGTGTAGCTGGCACTGCAGTGTGTAACCACACAGTTGCTTTGCTCTTCCAAACTGCACACTATTCTGAGCTGAATGTGCAGGTTGTGCCCCCGGTCCACACCTGCACTGAGACAGAGCAGCAATGGCACAAGCCCAGATCAGCGGTAAGTGTTGAGATGCAATTTCTTAGGTCTAATATTTATTTTATTTGTGATGTACTTAATTATAAACAATGAGACAACTGTATTGGAAGCATGATCTGTTTATGTACAACTTGTGAAGGATCAGATGGAGAGCGATGTATTATTGAATGCAGTTTTTTTTCTTTTACACAGACAGTTGCATAGTAATGTCACATACCTTGCCTGACTAGTTAGTTTTTTCCCCTTTTAATTTTCTTGTCTCTCATGGTTGAGATTCTATGCATGTTGTTTGTCTTTTCTCGGTCAGGGAGTGAAACCTGGCCCCATAAACAACATGGTCATCACCAGACCAAGACTCAACCGGCTTATGGAAGGAGGAATCAGGTGATGTAGTGAGCTGTGATTACTGTTAAAAAAAAAAAAAAAAAAAAATGTCAGTAATTACTCACCCTCATGTTGTTCCAACCCCGTGAGACCTTCGTTCAACTTCGGAACACAAATTAAGATATTTTTGATTAAATCTGAGAGCTGGATCACTCCTACATAGGCTTCTAAGGGATTGAAACTTGCCGGCCCAGAAAAGTTATTTGTTAATATAGTCCAAGTGACTACAGTGGCTCAACCTTAAGTTTATCAAGTGACGAGAATACTTTTTGTGCGCAAAAAAGTAAACAAAAATAACGACTTTATTCCACTATTCATTTCCTTCTCTGTGGGACTCGAGTGAGTTTACGTAGTGTAATAGCGAAGCGCTTCTGTGTTGTACGTCACACGTAGGCTCACTATTGGCCGACGTTGGTCATGTGTGTGACGTACAACACAGACGCGCTTCGCTATTACACTACGTAAAGTCACTCGAGGCTCACAGAGAAGGAAATGAATAGTGGAATAAAGTCGTTATTTTTGTTTACTTTTTTGCGCATTCTCGTCGCTTGATAAACTTAAGGTTGAGCCACTGTAGTCACTTGGACTATATTAACGATGTCTTTAATAACTTTTCTGGGTCGGCAAATTTCAATCCCTTAGAAGCCTATGGAGAAGTGAGACAGCTCTCAGATTTAATAAAAAATATCTTAATTTGTGTTCTGAAGATGAACGAAGGTCTTACGGGGTTGGAACAACATGAGGGTGAGTGATTACTGACAGAACTTTCATTTTTGGGTGAACTAACCCTTTAACTTAATTTCCCCTACACACATTACTGTCTTTTACAGAAGTACACTCTACAAGGGCTTGGTTGGGGACCCACTTGACATCTCCTTGCTACAGATTGGAGATGCGTACAAAGATTTAGCTATTACATAGAAACCTCTTGCAGCAAATATGGGCATCAGCGACAAGAAGACCCTTGTTGAGACCACTTTTGGCTTAGCACAAAAGGGGAGTGTGCTTGCTTGCCAGCAGCCTATATTCCCAACAAAGTGAGTCAAGATGCACCAAGATCCTACACCTTACCCACCGCTGCCTCTTGGGGAGTGCAGGCTTGCCCCAACAGAGTGTGTGCATGTGTGCACTGAGGAGGAGCACTCCCATCTGAAAAGCTTGATGGTGACACTGGACATGGCCTATAAGATTGAGGCGGCAACAAGAGAGCAGGCAGCAGACCAGGAATGGCATAAGCTCCGTAGGCCTAGGATCACCTCCTCACGTTTTAGAGAGGTGTGTTTTGTGAGGGGAGAGAGCTCTGCAGAGTCTCTTGCAGAAAGAATCCATTTGCACAGCCAACATTTGGACTAGTGCCCTAATGTAAAGTACTATGTGGACTGTAAATACCTTCGAATGCAGAATGGCACTTTAGCTCTCCGTGAAAGCCACTCATACTACTGGCAGGTGCAGGGTCAACTGTTGATTACTGGCCTGAAATGGTGCGACTTTGTGATTTGTGCCCAGGAAGACATGCTGGTACAGCGTATCTATGTTGACCCGAAGGTAACAGCAGTCATCAGAGAGAGAATGGACCAGTTTTACTTCTATGTGGACATGCAGAAGTACCTGTTTGTTTCCAAAAGTTTAGTGATGCAACTGCTAAAGAGGTAACATGTTCATCAAATGGTTACACAGTAATTGTTACATAAATAGGTACTGTATATTTTACAATGAACAAAGACAAAAATGATTTTTTTTTCACAAAGATTTATTTGTCATTGGCAATTATCACATTAAAACATTTAATATAAAACATGTCTCATTGTGATTATATTATGTTTATAAAATATGTTTTCTGATTTCATGTTTTACTGTATGCATTGTTTGATCACACACATTTTACTAGATATAAAAGCTAAGATTTTAAACAAATTTAAACTAGTCAAAGTAAAAATGTATCAATAATAATCATTAAAATAATAATAATAAAAAAATATAGAATATGTATAAAATCTGCAACATCAGAGAATCCTGTTATTGTTGAAATTGTTGTGATGTGTTATTGTTTATCACAAACAAAAGAAACAGAATTGAGGGAAGCCCATTGTCAGTTTGGCAGGCAGATCTGAGACAAGCATATTGACAGGCCATTCAGTGTGCAAGTATACAGAGAGGCTGGCTCAGTAAGGACAACACATAGTCAGTTCTTTGGCCCAAGCCTTTACCAGTGGCTTGTTCTGATAGTTTGTTAGGAGGCAGGCTACCGCAAAAAGCTGGTTGATACTGCCAGCAATGGTCAGGGGGATAACAGAGTCAAAAAGTTTGTTCTCTTTGATGCACCTAATTGTCCTCTCCACGTGTATCCGTAACTGTGCAATGTCCTGAGTGACCAGCACTTCCCCATGAGACAACTGGGACTTTTTACTTAGAAAAGGTGGTCTGTAAACTTTGCAGGGCACTAGGTCATCAATTCTGAATCCCTTGTCCACCATTACAGCCATATCTTTATCCAAAAGAGGGATAATGCCAGACTGTCTAAACAGTTCTTTGTCACTGACTGAGCCAGAATACAATGAAGAAACAAAAGTAACAGCACCATGCGGTGACACGCCTATCATTCCTTTCAGGGTAGTGTGGGATTTATACTGTGAAAACATCTCACTCTGTAAGAGTAAAGATGAAGGCATCTGGCATCTCATCTCTCTACAGTCAATAATGACTTGGGTGTCAGAGTACTTGCCGAACACACTCGGCATTGTGGCTCTAACTGACTCTGGAGACATCCATATCCCAACAGCGCCCAATAAAGTGTACAAAAAATTTACCCAAGTTGAGATTATCCTGCTGACTATGGACTGATGTATGTTAAAACGATCACCCAGATCTTTCTCCTTCAGACCCAGCGACAGGTACACCAAGAACAGGAACAGTTCATCGATCAGTGGAAGGCATCGGCTCTGGTGGGGTGGGGGGTGGGATTAATAACAATAATCATTGTATAATAACAATAATGACCATTGGTCATCATAAATGTATATATGTGCCTTTATCTAGATTGAATTAAATAGCAGTGTTATCTTGGGTGCTAATTTATTAGCAAACTGCTTTTAAAAACAAAATGATGTAGTGTGAACTATGCCTACCGGTCGACGAGGTGGATCAGTGGCCTTGTCGGGAGCTGCTGTTGTGCTGGAAGTAGATGATCGTGTGCGAACACGAACGATTCTCCTTGTTGCGGGTTCAATCGATCTCCAAAATTCCTGTAAATGGTGGTAACTGGCAAATCTGAAATGAAATGAAAATTGAATGAATGAAGTGAAAAGTGAATGAAAATTATTATATTTAAATCAAAGCATAACTCATTGCCCTAGTTAGATCTAATCCAAAATGTAATCACCTTGTTTTAAAGTTGAGTTAATGTCAATTCTGATTTTATTCACGTAATTTAATTTGTCCTGTTATTTTTTACTTTTATTTATTACTATACAGGGAAAGATTAAAAGTAACTCACAGTGTGTCCACATAGAGTTGCTTTCATATGTCATACAGTAAAAATAAAGGTAAATGAATATGAACACAACTTAGGTCTGCAACAAAGTCATAACCACAAAGGTATACAAGCTAAATATATCATATGACAAAATACTACCTGGTATATAATCTGATGTCATCATCCGATGCTGAAAACTTCTCCAAGCCAAACGACTGCTTCAGTGAAACCTCTTCCAGCCTCTTTTGCAGCTTCTCTATCTGCAGCTTCTCTATCACCAGCTGCTGGGCCTCGAGTTTCTCGCATACTGTATCCACAGCTGATGGTTCTGGTTTTGCATCATAATCGTGGCACTGAAGCAACAATTCAACACCCATCTCTTCCTCTTCAATTAATTCCTCCTCTGGTCGTTGTGTCCTCTCCCAGACACTTGGTCTGGCTGCCGGCAGAGAGTAGTCGTTCCAGGCAAACAACACAGGCACAGCCCCCTCTTTCAAGCGTCGTCGTCCTCCTTGAATAACATCCGTGGTGACGAAATGTCTACTACAGACTGTCGTGGTCCTCTTAATTACTAAATCCTTACGTCTCACATTGTGTATCCATGATTTTCTAAAGGTTACATCCTTTGGGAAGTGATGGAAGCTTACGGTGGAGTTGAACTTCCCTGACATTGTGCATTGCGGTACACAGCAGAATTCACTGTTTGGATTCTCCCGCTTCTGGTACTTAATTTTTTTTTGACAAAGACATTTTTCCTTCACTAACATTCAGATACTATAATCTAATGAAAAAGTAAACAATAAGCAATAGCTAGCTAGGTTAGCATAACGATAGCTATCGCCGTCAGTCCATTACTGTAAGGTAATAACGTGATACTGTATTGTTAACGTTATTTTTCTCGCTGATGATCTGATATGAACACAAGATAATAATTTTAACCAATTAAAAGAACAAAGGGATGAAGTGAAACCTTAAAATTGCCGTCAGTTCATTTGCTGCAATCATACTGTTACCAGAGACACTGCTGTTACCGCACTGTCTTCAAAAGGCAGAAGTAATGAGACATGAGCTGTGTCCCAATGTGAAGGCTGCATCCTTCGAAGGACTGAAGACTTCAAGGATGCAGCCTATGCGTCCTCCGAAGGATGCACCATGTAGCCTCCGTAGGATTTCCTAATTGCACAGCCAGGTGTTCCCGATTACTGCTCGAGGCGCCAAGCAATGGTGCGAGAGTATGCTGCCATCCTGACAATTCATTTGATATGCTATGGAGCCAGAATTGGCTATTGTCATTTTTATGTTTTATATTTTACTGGAGGACATGGTATTAAGGATGTTTCAGGTCATACTTTCGGCTTAGCCTTACCTTACCTTGATGCGATTTTGTAGGCTAGTGTATTTTTTTTATTATGCACATAAATGGACCATGGTAAATATATTTACACAGGTTTTTAACCCCATTTGAATATAAAACCCAGTTGAATATAAAAAGTCCAGTGCGAATGTTACTCCCGCTCTTCATCGGCAGCTGTCAGTCACTGTTGCTAGGCGACAAGAACAATCCTCCGTAGGCTAGACCGGTCCGAGCGCTTCAGATGCGCCCTTTGAAATGGGACGGAGCTGTAGTTGGCAACAATTTGTTAATATTGTGACAATAAGCCTACATTTTGTTACTTTAATTTTCAAAATAACCAGTGGTGGTATGTAAGGAACTACATACTTCGTTAATACTCCAAGTAATTTTCCCACACGGGACAGCAACACTACAAAATTGTTATTTTACAATATGATGCATTGTTTTACATTAAACTACACAAAAGTATATAGTTTAAATGTATCAACCTTGAAAATATTCAGAAGTAAAATGCAACATGCAGTAATAGAAATGCAAAATTTTTTCCTGCAGAATTCCTCTACTTTTACTCTTGATACCTTAAGTACATTAGAGTATGCAAGATAATGAACTAGTAGTTTTTCGCCAATGCGGTATTAGTGGCTATTAAAAGTACTTTAGTGTAATAAAGTATCTGAATATTTATTCCATGAGTCAGCCCTGCAAACCTGTTGGTAGACAACTTAGTGGATAGTGAAAATATGCAATATGCAATATGGAGAGCATCCCAGATGATGTCCCACCAGCAGGAGGCCTTACCAGGGTCTCTATTGTGGAGCCTATCACGGTCCAGCAGCACACCAGGGTCTCCCACTCAGCTCAATAAAACTCTACATCATTTTTTCTTATTTTATGTACTGTAAATTTAAATGTTTATGTTGATTTTGAGATGTTTAACGTATGTTGTAAATAGTTTGGGGAAAAAAGGTATAGAAGAATTTGTTTCATGTAGAAATTATGACTGTCATTACAAAAATAAACAATGTCCAGAGCAATGAATTATCTTTTATTTACACATTTAAAGTTGCATAAAAATAAATAAATGTACAGATTTTTTTTCCTTTTAAAAAATATAGGTGAAAAAAAGTTAAACAAGAATATATATATATATTTCTCAATAATACTTTCAAGAAGAGAAAACAGCCTGTCCATCCTCTCCCTACTCTCCCGACCATAGTAGCCTGATTAGAACGTCAATGACAAAAAAATAACTTGGGAATCACTAAAACGAGAGATTATTCTAATTATATTACATTAATTTTAAGTTGCAATCAACAGTTGATAATAAATGTATTACTGATCAATGGTAACAAGGTTGCGCTGCTGAGGCTCGTGCAGCTTCTCCAGGAGAAACGTAAACAACTGAGCGCAGCACACAAAAAAGAAACCCAGTTAACAACATACTGACTATAAAAATTACAAATATGGAGTTTTTATATATTTTATAACATATGATAAGAGCAACCTCACTTGACGAGTAGGCTGTGTTTCCTGAATACAATCACGATTGAAACTGCGACATTGATTTCATCAACAGGTTAATAAACAGTTACAATTAAGTCACTTACATTTAAGATGCAATATTGACTGTTTTTGTTCTGTTTCAGCAGCAAAAATAGTTAAACCAAGATCACAGCAGAACCATCGCGCATCTCACAGCAACTTGTTTTCTCATTTCTGAATGATTCAGCATTTTGAACGAATCGGTTGACTCAAAGATTCAATGACCAATCCATAAACATCTGTCTCAATCATGAATGACTCAGTCATTCGAACGAATCGTTTGAACGAATTAATTAATGACTCGCTCATTAAGACGATCGCCTGGCGACACCTAATGGCGGTTTAGTGTTATGTTTAAAAGTATCATTCTTTCCAACGTGTGTGCACCATTATCAATGTCTGTGCGGACGTCTTTACTTTCACTTTTATATTAGCGATTTAAAAGCACCCGCTCGTGTCACACATCGATTAACCAATGGGAAAATATCCTCACAGTCATATACCTAATAAATTTATATTTAAATACAATAGGCCTACCTAGTAAAACGTTTTATATACTATTTGGATATCCTTTTGGACACAAGAGGGCAGTATAGCCCTATGTTTGCTTTTTTGTTGAACCAAATAGCACTAAATAGCCTGTTCATAACTTTTTCATACTTCTTGAATTGCAAAAACAGAATAAAATGGGTTTAGTTCTAATATTTGTATAATTTTATATAAAAATAAATGGTGTATAATTACATTTTTAGAAGTTATGAGATGTTTCCTGCTTCCTTTTTGACATTAATTTAATCCCTCGCCATAGCAAAACCGTTTGAGATATTCAATATCCGTTCACAATTTAGCATCTTTAATGTATTTTCATCATGTTGAAAAAGTTTGGTGGGAATAAAATAAATATTTTAAGAGGAGTGGCTAAAAATTCAGAGGCTGATTTTGCAAAAAAATCCACATTCAGACCAAAATATCTGACTTCCTCATGGCCGGAGCTAATGAATGTAAATTAGAAAGTTGTCCGGCTTGATGAGAACAATATACAAACTATTTTTTTTTACTGTAGTTAAAACTAACCCCCCCACTTTTGTCAAAAGCATGTTGAAAGTGACACACTTCCTGCTGCCAGATGGTGGCGCTATAACTTTGACTCACAATAGTTACATCCATCTGATCGGCCTCTTACCACGAACACACTGGTGAAGTTTCATCAAGATCAGTTAATGTATGCAGAAGTTATACCACTTCGTGTTTCTCTTTTCTCGCCATAAATTCGTTTCCTCGCCACGGCCAAACCGTTCGAGATATCAAAAATCTGTCCGCAATTTAGCATCCTCAATGTCTTGACTTCATGCACACCGAGTTTGGTGGGGATTGGATGAATTCTCTAGGAGGAGTACTTCGCATTCCACAGCGAGCGTTTTCCAAACAACCCATAATAGCCGACTTCCTGTTGGGCTGGCGTAAAACTTGACCGGGGGAAAGTTGTTCGGCCCAATGAGATCTATATGTGTACCGAGTTTCATATTAATTCATGCAAGCGTGTTTGATCTATGGACCAAGTTTTGGGACCCCGTTCAAGGGGGCGCTGTTGAGCCCCCCTGCCACGCCCGGGTACCAGCTTCAGCCCGTCCCTGATGGCAGGGGGTTCTGACTTTTGTGCAAAGTTTCAAGAGTTTTTTAGCACGTTAAGGACCCCAAAAGCCCCTGAAACCTTGATTAACAATATAAAAGCAATAGTCAAATCCCCCCCTCCCCTCACACACACAGAGACACAGAGAGAGGGAGAGAAAATTCTTCAGAAAATCCACATTCAAACCAAAATATCTCTCTTCCTGTTGGTTCGAGATAGTTAATGTAAATTAGAAAGTTGTCCGTCTTGATGAGATCAATACACATACCAAGTTTTGTTGCTGTTGATAAAACTAACCCCCCCACTTATGACTAAAGGTGGCGCTACTGAGCCCCTCACCACGCCCGTTTCTGAAACTTTGCACATGTCTACGGGCTAATAAATGTGATGTGTCTGTCGAGTTTCATCCAATTTCAAGTATGTTAAGAGTCTCAAAAGCATCAAAAAAGAATATTAAAGTTTGAAGCGTTGCCATGGCAACAGTATTAAAGATATAAAAAATCCTTTCACAGGTCTACATCTGCCGTGTGTCTACATTATACACATAAAATTTGAAGCAAATCGGGTAAAAATAAGAGGGTGATTTCAAAGCATTTTGAAAGTGACACACTTCCTGCTGCCAGTTGGTGGTGCTATAATTTTGACTCACAATAGTCACATCCATGTGATCGGCCTTTTACCACGAACACACTGCTGAAGTTTCATCAAGATCAGTTAATGTATGCAGGAGTTATAACACACTTCCTGTTTTCATTATTCGCCATAAATTCGTTTCCTCGCCACGGCCAAACCGTTCGAGATATCAAAAATCCGTCCGCAATTTAGCATCCTCAATGTCTTGACTTCATGCTGACCGAGTTTGGAGGCGATTGGATCAATTCCCTAGGAGGAGTACATTAAATTCCACAGCATGCGTTTCCAAACAACCCATAATAGCCGACTTCCTGTTGGGCTGGCGTGTGTTTGATTTATGGACAACTGTTCGGATCCCGTTCCAGGGGGCACTGTCGAGCCCCCCTGCCACGCCCGGGTACCAGCTTCAGCCCGGCCCTGATGGCCGCGGGTTCTGACCCATGTGCAAAGTTTCAAGAGTTTTCGAGCATGTTAAGGGCCCCAAAAGTGCCCGGAACCTTGACAAAATAATAATAATAATAATAAATATAGCTGCGAGCAGCGATTACGGGCCCAAGCCGGTGGCACCGCAACCCCGGTGCCTTTAGTTACCTAAAGGCACCGGGTTGGCGGTACCGCCGGCTTCGGCCCTCCATCGCTGCTCGCAGCTATATTTATATATATATATATATATATATATATACATACATACACACACATACATACATATATATATATATATATATATATATATATATATATATATATATATATTACCGTTCAAAAGTTTGGGGTCAGTAAGATTTTTAATGTTTTTAGGAGAAGTCTCTTCTGCTCACCAAGGCTGCATTTATTTGATTAAAAATACAAACAAAAACTGTAATATTGTGAAATATTATTCCAATTTAAAACAGCTGTTTTCAATTTTAAAATATTTTACATAGCAATTAATTTCTGTGATCAAAGTTGAGTTTTCAGCATCATTACTCCAGTCTTCAGTGTCACATGATCCTTCAGAAATCATTCTAATATGATGATTGATGCTCCGTCAATATTTCAATATTACTCCGTTGCGTTCCGTCAATATTACGTTATTAGAAAAATATTTTTTTAGAGAATCGATTTTTTGACATTTGTGAATTGATTCAGAATCGTCCACGTCCGCATCGCGATGCATCTAAGAATCAATTTTTTCTCCCACCCCTAGATTTCATACAACAGGTTAATAAACAGTTACAATTAAGTCACTTACATTTTAGATGCAGTATTGATTGTTTTTGTTCTATTTCAGCAGCGAAAATAGTTAAAGATCACAGCAGAACCATCACGCATCACGTGTTTTCTCATAACTGAACGATTCAGCATTTTTAAGGAATCGGTTGACTCAAAGTTTGAATGATCAATCCATAAACATCTGTCTTAATCATGATCGACTCATTCGAACGAATCGTTTGAACGAATTAATCAATGACTCGCTTATTAAGATGGATGCCTGGCGACACCTAATGGCGGTTTAGTGTTGTTTAAAAGCATCATTCTTTCCAACTTGTGTGATTTGTGTGTGCAACATTATCAATGTCAGTGTGGAAGTCTGTATTTTTCTTTTACTTTTATATTAGCAATTTAAAAGCACCCGCTTGTGTCACACGTCGAATAACCGGTGGGAAAATATCCTCAGACACATACCTAATAAATGTATCTTTAAATAGAATATTGGCCTACCTGGTAAAAAGTTTTATATACTATTTTGATGTGCTTTTGGACACAAGAGGGCAGTATAGCCCTATGTATGACTTGTTTTTTTTTTTTTACTTTACTGTTTTTAATTTTAGAATAAAATTAGAATAAAATTCTTTTTAAAAACAGGAT
The DNA here is from genome assembly GCF_963993115.1 of Abramis brama. NCBI lineage: Eukaryota > Metazoa > Chordata > Actinopteri > Cypriniformes > Leuciscidae > Abramis > Abramis brama. The sequence goes on from NC_139964.1 coordinate 44,394,940, forward strand.
AAAATGGGTTTAGTTGTGATATTTGTATACTTTTATATAGAAATAAATGGTATATAATTACATTTTTAGAAGATTTTAGGCTTTTAGTGTTTCCTTTTTGGACATTATTTTAATCCCTCGCCATAGCAAAACCGTTTGAGATATTTATTATTCTTTCACAATTTAGCATATTTAATGTATTTTCATCACGTTGAAAAAGTCTGGTGGGAATAAAATAAATAGTGTAAGAGGAGTGGCTAAAAATTCAGAGGCTGATTTTGCAAAAAAAATCCACATTCAGACCAAAATATCTGACTTCCTGATGGCCAGAGCTAATGAATGTAAATTAGAAAGTTGTCCGGCTTGATGAGAACAATATAAAAACTATTTTTTTTTTACTGTACTTAAAAATAACCCCCCCACTTTTGTCAAAAGCATGTTGAAAGTGACATACTTCCTGCTGCCAGTTGGTGGCGCTATAACTTTGACTCACAATAGTTACATCCATCTGATCGGCCTCTTACCACGAACACACTGCTGAAGTTTCATCAAGATCAGTTAATGTATGCAGAAGTTATTCCACTTCGTGTTTCTCTTTACTCGCCATAAATTCGATTCCTCGCCACGGCCAAACCATTCGAGATATCAAAAATCCGTCCACAATTTAGCATCCTCAAAGTCTTGACTACATGCACACCGAGTTTGGAGGGGACACGGTGAATTTTCTAGGAGGAGTATTTCACATTCCACAGCAAGCGTTTTCCAAACAACCCATAATAGCCGACTTCCTGTTGGGCTGGTGTAAAACTTGACCAGGGGAAAGTTGTTCGGCACGATGAGATCTATATGTGTACCGAGTTTCATATTAATTCATGCAAGCGTGTTTGATATATGGACCAAGTTTTAGAACCCCGTTCAAGGGGGCGCTGTTGAGCCCCCCAGCCATGCCCGGGTACCAGCTTCTGCCCGTCCCTGATGGCAGGGGGTTCTGACTTGTGTGCAAAGTTTCAAGAGTTTTTGAGCACGTTAAGGACCCCAAAAGCCCCTGAAACCTTGATTAACAATATAAAAGCAATAGTCAAATCCCCCCCTCCCCTCACACACACAGAGACACAGAGAGAGGGAGAGAAAATTCTTCAGAAAATCCACATTCAAACCAAAATATCTCTCTTCCTGTTGGTCGGACATAGTTAATGTCAATTAGAAAGTTGTCCGTCTTGATGAGAACAATACACATACCAAGTTTTGTTGCTGTTGATAAAACTAACCCCCCCACTTATGACTAAAGGTGGCGCTACTGAGCCCCTCACCACGCCCGTTTCTGAAACTTTGCACATGTCTACGGGCTAATAAATGTGATGTGTCTGTCGAGTTTCATCCAATTTCAAGTATGTTAAGAGTCTCAAAAGCATCAAAAAAGAATATTAAAGTTTGAAGCGTTGCCATGGCAACAGTATTAAAGATATCAAAAATCCTTTCACAGGTCTACATCTGCCGTGTGTTTACATTATACACATAAAGTTTGAAGCAAATCGGGTAAAAATAAGAGGGTGATTTTAAAGAATTTTTAAAGTAACACACTTCCTGCTGCCAGTTGGTGGCGCTATAACTTTGACTCACAATAGTCACATCAATGTGATCGGCCTCTGACAACGAACACACTGCTGAAGTTTCATCAAGATCAGTCAATTTATGCAGAAGTTATAACACATTTCCTGTTTCCATTATTCGCCATAAATTCGTTTCCTCGCCACGGCCAAACCGTTCGAGATATCAAAAATCCGTCCGCAATTTAGCATCCTCAATGTCTTGACTTCATGCTGACCGAGTTTGGAGGCGATTGGATGAATTCCCTAGGAGGAGTACATTAAATTCCACAGCATGCGTTTCCAAACAACCTATAATAGCCGACTTCCTGTTGGGCTGGCGTAAAACTTAGAGCACGAAAGTTGTTCGGCCCGATGAGATCTATATGTGTTCCGAGTTTCATATTATTACATGCAAGTGTGTTTGATTTATGGACAAGTGTTCGGATTCCGTTCCAGGGGGCGCTGTTGAGCCCCCCTGCCACGCCCGGGTACCATCTTCAGCCCGGCCCTAATGGCCGCGGGTTCTGACCTGCGTGCAAAGTTTCATGAGTTTTTGAGCACGTTAAAGGCCCCAAAAGCCCCCGAACCCTTGAAGAACAATAATAATAATAATAATAATAATAAATATAGCTGCGAGCAGCGATTACGGGCCCAAGCCGGTGGCACCGCAACCCCGGTGCCTTTAGTTACCTAAAGGCACCGGGTTGGCGGTACCGCCGGCTTCGGCCCTCCATCGCTGCTCGCAGCTATATTTATATATATATATATATATATATATACATACATACACACACATACATACATATATATATATATATATATATATATATATATATATATATTACCGTTCAAAAGTTTGGGGTCAGTAAGATTTTTAATGTTTTTAGGAGAAGTCTCTTCTGCTCACCAAGGCTGCATTTATTTGATTAAAAATACAAACAAAAACTGTAATATTGTGAAATATTATTCCAATTTAAAACAGCTGTTTTCAATTTTAAAATATTTTACATAGCAATTAATTTCTGTGATCAAAGTTGAGTTTTCAGCATCATTACTCCAGTCTTCAGTGTCACATGATCCTTCAGAAATCATTCTAATATGATGATTGATGCTCCGTCAATATTTCAATATTACTCCGTTGCGTTCCGTCAATATTACGTTATTAGAAAAATATTTTTTTAGAGAATCGATTTTTTGACATTTGTGAATTGATTCAGAATCGTCCACGTCCGCATCGCGATGCATCTAAGAATCAATTTTTTCTCCCACCCCTAGATTTCATACAACAGGTTAATAAACAGTTACAATTAAGTCACTTACATTTTAGATGCAGTATTGATTGTTTTTGTTCTGTTTCAGCAGCGAAAATAGTTAAAGATCACAGCAGAACCATCACGCATCACGTGTTTTCTCATAACTGAACGATTCAGCATTTTTAAGGAATTGGTTGACTCAAAGTTTGAATGATCAATCCATAAACATCTGTCTTAATCATGATCGACTCATTCGAACGAATCGTTTGAACGAATGAATCAATGACTCACTTATTAAGATGGATGCCTGGCGACACCTAATGGCGGTTTAGTGTTGTTTAAAAGCATCATTCTTTCCAACTTGTGTGATTTGTGTGTGCAACATTATCAATGTCAGTGTGGAAGTCTGTATTTTTCTTTTACTTTTATATTAGCAATTTAAAAGCACCCGCTTGTGTCACACGTCGAATAACTGGTGGGAAAATATCCTCAGACACATACCTAATAAATGTATCTTTAAATAGAATATTGGCCTACCTGGTAAAAAGTTTTATATACTATTTTGATGTGCTTTTGGACACAAGAGGGCAGTATAGCCCTATGTATGACTTGTTTTTTTTTTTTACTTTACTGTTTTTAATTTTAGAATAAAATTAGAATAAAATTCTTTTTAAAAACAGGATAAAATGGGTTTAGTTGTGATATTTGTATACTTTTATATAGAAATAAATGGTATATAATTACATTTTTAGAAGATTTTAGGCTTTTAGTGTTTCCTTTTTGGACATTATTTTAATCCCTCGCCATAGCAAAACCGTTTGAGATATTTATTATTCTTTCACAATTTAGGATATTTAATGTATTTTCATCACGTTGAAAAAGTCTGGTGGGAACAAAATAAATAGTGTAAGAGGAGTGGCTAAAAATTCAGAGGCTGATTTTGCAAAAAAAATCCACATTCAGACCAAAATATCTGACTTCCTGATGGCCAGAGCTAATGAATGTAAATTAGAAAGTTGTCCGGCTTGATGAGAACAATATAAAAACTTTTTTTTTTTTTACTGTACTTAAAACTAACCCCCCCACTTTTGTCAAAAGCATGTTGAAAGTGACATACTTCCTGCTGCCAGTTGGTGACGCTATAACTTTGACTCACAATAGTTACATCCATCTGATCGGCCTCTTACCACGAACACACTGCTGAAGTTTCATCAAGATCAGTTAATGTATGCAGAAGTTATTCCACTTCGTGTTTCTCTTTACTCGCCATAAATTCGATTCCTCGCCACGGCCAAACCATTCGAGATATCAAAAATCCGTCCACAATTTAGCATCCTCAAAGTCTTGACTACATGCACACCGAGTTTGGAGGGGACACGGTGAATTTTCTAGGAGGAGTATTTCACATTCCACAGCAAGCGTTTTCCAAACAACCCATAATAGCCGACTTCCTGTTGGGCTGGTGTAAAACTTGACCAGGGGAAAGTTGTTCGGCACGATGAGATCTATATGTGTACCGAGTTTCATATTAATTCATGCAAGCGTGTTTGATATATGGACCAAGTTTTAGAACCCCGTTCAAGGGGGCGCTGTTGAGCCCCCCAGCCATGCCCGGGTACCAGCTTCTGCCCGTCCCTGATGGCAGGGGGTTCTGACTTGTGTGCAAAGTTTGAAGAGTTTTTGAGCACGTTAAGGACCCTAAAAGCCCCTGAAACCTTGATTAACAATATAAAAGCAATAGTCAAATCCCCCCCTCCCCTCACACACACAGAGACACAGAGAGAGGGAGAGAAAATTCTTCAGAAAATCCACATTCAAACCAAAATATCTCTCTTCCTGTTGGTCGGACATAGTTAATGTCAATTAGAAAGTTGTCCGTCTTGATGAGAACAATACACATACCAAGTTTTGTTGCTGTTGATAAAACTAACCCCCCCACTTATGACTAAAGGTGGCGCTACTGAGCCCCTCACCACGCCCGTTTCTGAAACTTTGCACATGTCTACGGGCTAATAAATGTGATGTGTCTGTCGAGTTTCATCCAATTTCAAGTATGTTAAGAGTCTCAAAAGCATCAAAAAAGAATATTAAAGTTTGAAGCGTTGCCATGGCAACAGTATTAAAGATATCAAAAATCCTTTCACAGGTCTACATCTGCCGTGTGTTTACATTATACACATAAAGTTTGAAGCAAATCGGGTAAAAATAAGAGGGTGATTTCAAAGAATTTTTAAAGTAACACACTTCCTGCTGCCAGTTGGTGGCGCTATAACTTTGACTCACAATAGTCACATCAATGTGATCGGCCTCTGACAACGAACACACTGCTGAAGTTTCATCAAGATCAGTCAATTTATGCAGAAGTTATAACACATTTCCTGTTTCCATTATTCGCCATAAATTCGTTTCCTCGCCACGGCCAAACCGTTCGAGATATCAAAAATCCGTCCGCAATTTAGCATCCTCAATGTCTTGACTTCATGCTGACCGAGTTTGGAGGCGATTGGATGAATTCCCTAGGAGGAGTACATTAAATTCCACAGCATGCGTTTCCAAACAACCTATAATAGCCGACTTCCTGTTGGGCTGGCGTAAAACTTAGAGCACGAAAGTTGTTCGGCCCGATGAGATCTATATGTGTTCCGAGTTTCATATTATTACATGCAAGTGTGTTTGATTTATGGACAAGTGTTCGGATTCCGTTCCAGGGGGCGCTGTTGAGCCCCCCTGCCACGCCCGGGTACCATCTTCAGCCCGGCCCTAATGGCCGCGGGTTCTGACCTGCGTGCAAAGTTTCATGAGCACGTTAAAGGCCCCAAAAGCCCCCGAACCCTTGAAGAACAATAATAATAATAATAATAATAATAATAAATATAGCTGCGAGCAGCGATTACGGGCCCAAGCCGGTGGCACCGCAACCCCGGTGCCTTTAGTTACCTAAAGGCACCAGGGTGGCGGTCCCGCCGGCTTTGGCCCTTCATCGCTGCTCGCAGCTATATTTATATATATATATATACATATATATATATATATATATATATATATACATATATATATACATATATATATATATATACACACACAGTATATGATGTATATATATATATATATATATATATATATATATATATATATACACATTATATACTGTGTGTGTGTATATATATATATATATATATATATATATATATACATTTTAGGGACAAGACACAGAGAATTTTACTTGCCTGACCTGATTAGAATAACGAAAAAAAAAAATCTAATAAAAAGATAACTAGGGAATCACTAAATCGAGAGAATTATTCTGATTTTATGATACACTCAAAATATTCCACAACAAATCCTTTAAATGTAACGATATTCAGAACGGAACAAGAATAAAAAAAATAACTACAAACAAGCCAAAACGAAATAAAAAAATAAAAATACATTTAAGCAATCCATGACATGACATTATTTATCTAGTTTTTGGACTGAAACATTCTGGTTGTTTTTAAACTCAAACATAATTCTTAAATTGAAAACAAACAAACAAACAAAAAAAAGAATAAAATGGGTATAGTTCTGATATTTGTATAATTTTATATATAAATAAATGGTGTATAATTGCATTTTTAGAAGATATGAGACTTTTAGTCTGTCCTTTTTTGACATTACTTTAATCCCTCACTATAGCAAAACCGTTTGAGATTTTATTTTTAAAAATAATCAGTTAACAACATAGGCCTGCTGACTATAAAAATGACAAATATGGAGGTTTTATATATTTTATAACATATGATACAGTGAAGCAACCTCACTTGACGAGTGTCATTTCCTGAATACAATCACAGTTGAAACTGTGACATTGATTTCATACAACAGGTTAATAAACAGTTCCAGTTAAGTCACTTACATTTTAGATGCAATATTGACTGTTTTTGTTCTGTTTCAGCAGCGAAAATAGTTAAACAAAGATCACAGCAGAACCATCGCGCATCACGTGTTTTCTCATAACTGAACGATTCAGCATTTTTAACGAATCGGTTGACTCAAAGATTGAATGATCAATAAACATCTGTCTTAATCATGATCGACTCATTCGAACGAATCGTTTGAACGAATGAATCAATGACTCGCTTATTAAGATGGATGCCTGGCGACACCTAATGGCGGTTTAGTGTTGTTTAAAAGCATCATTCTTTCCAACGTGTGTGTGCAACATTATTTTTCTTTCACTTTTATATTAGCGATTTAAAAGCACCCGCTCGTGTCACACGTCGATTAACCGGTGGGAAAATATCCTCAGACACATACCTCATTAATGTATATTTAAATACAATATTGGCCTACCTGGTAAAAAGTTTTATATACTATTTTGATGTCCTTTTGGACACAAGAGGGCAGTATAGCCCTATGTTTGCTTTTTGTTTAACCAAATAGCACTAAATAGCCTGTTTTTAACTTTTTCATTCTTCTTGAATTGCAAAAACAGAATAAAATGGGTTTAGTTGTGATATTTGTATACTTTTATATAGAAATAAATGGTATATAATTACATTTTTATACGATTTGAGGCTTTAATGTTTCCTTTTTGGACATTACTTTAATCCCTTCCTTGCCATAGCAAAACCGTTTGAGATATTTATTATCCGTTTACAATTTAGCATATATAATGTATTTTCATCATGTTGAAAAAGTTTGGTGGGAATAAAATAAATAGTTTAAGAGGAGTGGCTAAAAATTCAGAGGCTGATTTTGCAAAAAAATCCACATTCAGACCAAAATATCTGACTTCCTGATGGCTGGAGCTAATGAATGTAAATTAGAAAGTTGTCCAGCTTTATAAGAACAATATACAAACATTTTTTTTTTTACTGTAGTTAAAACTTACCCCCCCACTTTTGTCAAAAGCATGTTGAAAGTGACACACTTCCTGCTGCCAGTTGGTGGCACTATAACTTTGACTCACAATAGTTACATCCATCTGATCGGCCTCTTACCACGAACACACTGCTGAAGTTTCATCAAGATCAGTTAATGTATGCAGAAGTTATTCCACTTCGTGTTTCTCTTTTCTCGCCATAAATTCGATTCCTCGCCACGGCCAAACCGTTCGAGATATCAAAAATCCGTCCGCAATTTAGCATCCTCAAAGTCTTGACTACATGCACATCGAGTTTGGAGGGGACACAGTGAATTTTTCTAGGAGGAGTATTTCACATTCCACAACAAGCATTTTCCAAACAACCCATAATAGCCGACTTCCTGTTGGGCTGGCGTAAAACTTGACCAGGACAAAGTTGTTTGGCCCGATGAGATCTATATGTGTACCGAGTTTCATATTAATTCATGCAAGCTTGTTTGATTAATGGACCAAGTTTTCAGACCCCGTTCAAGGGGGCGCTGTTGAGCCCCCCTGCCACGCCCGTTTCTGAAACTTTGCACATGTCTACTGGCTAATAAGTGTGATGTGTCTGTCGAGTTTCATCCAATTTCAAGCATGCTAAGAGGTTTAAAAGCATCTGAAAAAAATATTAAAGTTTGATACGTTGCCACGGCAACAGTATCTAAGATATCAATAATCCTTTTACAGGTCTACATCTGCCGTGTGTCTACATTACACACATAAAGTTTGAAGCAAATCGGGTAAAACTAAGAGGGTGATTTCAAAGCATTTTGAAAGTGACAAACTTCCTGCTGCCAGTTGGTGGCGCTATAACTTTGACTCACAATAGTTACATCCATCTGATCGGCCTTTTACCTCGAACACACTGCTGAAGTTTCATCAAGATCATTTAATGTATGCAGAAGTTATAACACACTTCCTGTGTCCCATTATTCGCCATAAATTCGTTTCCTCGCCACAGCCAAACCGTTCGAGATATCCAAAATCTGTTCGCAATTTAGCATCCTCAATGTCTTGACTTCATTCACACCGAGTTTGGTGGCGATCGGATGAATTCCCTAGGAGGAGTATTTCACATTCCATTGTATGCGTTTTCCAAACAACGTATAATAACCGACTTCCTGTTGGGCTGGTGTAAAACTTAGAGCATGAAAGTTGTTCGGCCCGATGAGATCTATATGTGTACTGAGTTTCATATTATTACATGCAAGCGTGTTTGATTTATGGGCCAAGTTTTCAGACACCATTCCAGGGGGCGCTGTCGAGCCCCCGTGCCACGCCCGGGTACCAGCTTCAGTCCGGCCCTGATGGCCGCAGGTTCTGACGTGTGTGCAAAATTTCAAGAGTTTTTGAGCATGTTAAGGACCCCAAAAGTGCCCGAAAGGTTGACAAAATAATAATAATAATAATAAAATATAGCTGCGAGCAGCGATTGCGGGCCCAAGGCGGTGGCACCGCTACCCTGTTGCCTTTAGTTACACTAAAGGCACCGGGGTGGCGGTGTCACCGGCTTGGGCCCTCCATCGCTGCTCGCAGCTATATATATATATATATATATATATATAAAAATGTAATATATATATATATATATATATATATATATATATATATATATATATATATATCGGACAAGTAATATTCTCTGTCTTGTCACTTTAAAATATATATATATATATATATATATATATATATATATATAAAATTCAGAGGCCGATTTTGCAAATAAATCCACATTCAAACCAAAATATCTGACTTCCTGTTGGTCAGAGCTAATGACTGTAAATTAGAAACTTGTCCGGCTCGATGAGACCAATATATGTACTGATTTTTGTAACTGTGGGTAAAAGTAACCCCCCCATTTTGTCAAAAGCATTTTGAAAGTGACACTGTTCCTGTTGCCAGTTGGTGGCGCTATAACTTTGACTCACAATAGTTGCATCCATCTGACCGGCCTCTTACCACGAACACACTGCTGAAGTTTCATCAAGATCAGTTAATGTATGCAGAAGTTATTCCACTTCGTGTTTCTCTTTACTCGCCATAAATTCGATTCCTCGCCACGGCCAAACCATTCGAGATATCAAAAATCTGTCCGCAATTTAGCATCCTCAGTGTCTTGACTACATGCACACCGAGTTTGGAGGGGACACGGTGAATTTTCTTGGAGGAGTATTTCACATTCCACAGCAAGCGTTTTCCAAACAACCCATAATAGCCGACTTCCTGTTGGGCTGGCGTAAAACTTGACCGGGGGAAAGTTGTTCGGCACGATGAGATCTATATGTGTACCGAGTTTCATATTAATTCATGCAAGCGTGTTTGATATATGGACCAAGTTTTAGAACCCCGTTCAAGGGGGCGCTGTTGAGCCCCCCAGCCACGCCCGGGTACCAGCTTCTGCCCGTCCCTGATGGCAGGGGGTTCTGACTTGTGTGCAAAGTTTCAAGAGTTTTTGAGTACGTTAAGGACCCCAAAAGCCCCTGAAACCTTGATTAACAATATAAAAGCAATAGTCAAATCCCCCCCTCCCCTCACACACACAGAGACACAGAAAGAGGGAGAGAAAATTCTTCAGAAAATCCACATTCAAACCAAAATATCTCTCTTCCCGTTGGTCGGAGATAGTTAATGTCAATTAGAAAGTTGTCCGTCTTGATGAGAACAATACACATACCAAGTTTTGTTGCTGTTGATAAAACTAACCCCCCCACTTATGACTAAAGGTGGCGCTACTGAGCCCCTCACCACGCCCGTTTCTGAAACTTTGCACATGTCTACGGGCTAATAAATGTGATGTGTCTGTCGAGTTTCATCCAATTTCAAGTATGTTAAGAGTCTCAAAAGCATCAAAAGAGAATATTAAAGTTTGAAGCGTTGCCATGGCAACAGTATTAAAGATATCAAAAATCCTTTCACAGGTCTACATCTGCCGTGTGTCTACATTATACACATAAAATTTGAAGCAAATCGGGTAAAAATAAGAGGGTGATTTCAAAACATTTTGAAAGTGACACACTTCCTGCTGCCAGTTGGTGGCGCTATAACTTTGACTCACAATAGTTACATCCATCTGATCAGCCTCTTACCACGAACACACTGCTGAAGTTTCATCAAGATCAGTTAATGTGTGCAGAAGTTATACCACTTCGTGTTTCTCTTTTCTCGCCATAAATTCGTGTCCTCGCCACGGCCAAACCGTTCGAGATATCAAAAATCCGTCCGCAATTTAGCATCCTCAATGTCTTGACTTCATGCTGACCGAGTTTGGAGGTGATTGGATGAATTCTCTAGGAGGAGTACATCAAATTCCACAGCATGCGTTTTTCAAACAACCCATAATAGCCGACTTCCTGTTGGGCGGAGCTAACTTAGAGTGCGGAAGTTGTTCGGCCTGATGAGATCTATATGTGTACCGAGTTTCATATTAATTCATGCAAGCGTGTTTGAAATATGGACCAAGTTTTCGGACCCCGTTCAAGGGGGCGCTGTCGAGCCCCCCTGCCACGCCCAGGTACCAGCTTCAGTCCGGCCCTGATGGCCGCAGGTTCTGACCTGTGTGAAAAGTTTCAAGAGTTTTTGAGCACGTTAAGGGCCCCAAAAGCCCCTGAAACCTTGAAAAACAAAGATTAAATGGAATAGACAAATCCCCCCCACCCCCTCCACACACACACACACACAGAGAGAGAGAGAAAATTCTCCAGAAAATCCACATTCAAACCAAAATATCTGACTTCCTGTTGGTCTGAGCTAATGACAATAATTTAGAAAGTTGTCCGGCCTGATGAGAACAATATACGTACCAAGTTTTGCGATTCTAGGAAAAACTAAGCCCCCATTTTTGGCTAAAGGTGGCGCTACTGAGCCATTCCACCACGCCCATTTCTGAAACTTTGCACATGTCTACTGGATAATAAATGTGATGTGTCTGTCGAGTTTCATGCAATTTCAAGTATGTTAAGAGTCTCAAAAGCTTAAAAAAAGAATATTAAAGTTTGAAGCATTGCCACGGCAACAGTATCTAAGATATCAATAATCCTTTCACAGGTCTACATCTGCCATGTGTCTACATTATACACATAAAGTTTGAAGCAAATCGGGTAAAAATAAGAGAGTGATTTCAAAGCATTTTGAAAGTGACAAACTTCCTGCTGCCAGTTGGTGGCGCTATAACTTTGACTCACAATAGTCACATCCATGTGATCGGCCTCTTACAACGAACACACTGCTGAAGTTTCATCAAGATCAGTTAATGTATGCAGAAGTTATAACACACTTCCTGTTTCCATTATTCGCCATAAATTCGTTTCCTCGCCACGGCCAAACCGTTCGAGATATCAAAAATCCGTTCGCAATTTAGCATCCTCAATGTCTTGACTTCATGCTGACCGAGTTTGGAGGCGAATGGATGAATTTCCTAGAAGGAGTACATCAAAATCCACAGCATGCGTTTCCAAACAACCCATAATAGCCGACTTCCTGTTGGGCTGGCGTAAAAAGTAAAAGTACGAAAGTTGTTCCGCCCGATGAGATCTATATGTGTACTGAGTTTCATATTATTACATGCAAGCGTGTCTGATTCATGGACCAAGTATTCGTACTTCGTTCAAGGGGGCGCTGTTGAGCCCCCCTGCCACGCCCGGGTACCAGCTTCAGCCCGGCCCTGATGGCCGCGGGTTCTGACCCGTGTGCAAAGTTTCAAGAGTTTTCGAGCATGTTAAGGGCCCCAAAAGTGCCCGAAAGGTTGACAAAAAAATAATAATAATAAATAATCCTACCGAAAACAATAGGGCCTTCGCCCTTTCAGGGCTTGGGCCCTAATTAAAGCTGCAAGCAGCGATGAAAGGGCCCTCGCACCCGTGCCATCAACACTCGGTGGCTTTAGGAAGACAGAGCATGGTTGGGAAATGTACATTTAAGGAGGTATATATAGTAAGAGTATGTCAAAGTCAGTTACAAAATGTTTTGTATAATGGTGATAATAGCATGCTTCATGACTCAGCTAAGTGTTGCTAGCATGTTTAGTCTGTTTCTAGCATGCTTAGTACACAATAATTATGTGGTTAGTACTGCATTACTGTGTTAACCATGTCAGTTTCTGTTGCCAGTAGGTGGCGTTATGACTATAACTGAATATGAGCATGGATGTGTGTTCAGGACAGAACTCTTATCAAACGTGTGAAGTTTGGTGCAAATTGGACATTGCCTTCTTGAGTAACAACAAAGTCATGTTTCATTGAATTAGCATTCTTTAGCACTTAGCTAAGCATTGTTAGCATGTTTTAACATGTTTCTAGCATGTTTAGAACTCAATGGCATTTTTAACATGTTGCTAGAACGGCATCAACGTGTTAAACATGTCACTTCCTGTTGCCAGTAGGTGGCGCTATTACTATAACTGAACATTCTCATGTAGATGTGTTCAGGCCATGATTCTTATCAAAAGTGTGAAGTTTGGGGCAGATTGGACATTCCATGCCTGAGTTACAGCAAATTCATATTTAATTGCAGTAATATCATTCTTTAGCACTTAGCTAAGTGTTTGCTAGTATGTTTTAGCATGTCTCTAGTATGTTGGTAGGATGTTTAGCACCTACTGGCATTTTTTTTATATGTTATTAGGAGTCAAGAACAGTGTTAAACGTCACTTCCTGTTGCCAGCAGGTGGCGCTATGACTATAACTAAATATGAGCATGGACATGTGTTCAAGAGATAACTCTTATCAAACGTGTGAAGTTTGGGGTAGATTGTACATTGCCTTCTTGAGTAACAACAAAGTCCTGTTTCATTGAATTAGCATGCTTTAGCACTTAGCTAAGTATTGCTAGCATGTTTTAACATGTTTCTAGCATGTTTAGAACTCAATGGCATTTTTAACATGTTGCTAGAACGGCATCAACGTGTTAAACATGTCACTTCCTGTTGCCAGTAGGTGGCGCTATTACTGTAACTGAATTTGAGCATAGACATGTGTTCAGGCCATGATTCTTATCAAACGTGTGAAGTTTGGGGCAGATTGGACATTCCGTGCCTGAGTTACAGCAAATTCCTATTTAATTGCAGTAATAGCATGCTTTAGCACTTAGCTAAGTGTTTGCTAGCATGTTTCTAGTATGTTGATAACCTGTTTAGCACTTGCTGGCTCTTTTTTATATGTTATTAGGAGACCACAACACTGTTAAACATGTCACTTCCTGTTGACAGCAGGTGGCGCTATTACTATAACTGAATATTCTCATGTAGATGTGTTCAGGCCATGACTCTTATCAAACGTGTGAAGTTTGGGGCAGATTGGACATTCCATGCCTGTGTTACAGCAAATTCCTATTAAATTGCAGCAATAGCATGCTTTAGCACTTAGCTAAGTGTTTGCTAGCATGTTTTAGCATGTTTGTAGTATGTTGTTAGCATGTTTAGCACTTGCTGGCACTTTTTTATATGTTTTTATATGTCCACAACAGTGTTTAACATGTCACTTCCTGTTGCCAGCAGGTGGCACTATGACTGTAACTGAATATGAGCATGGTCATGTGTTCAGGACAGAATGTTTATTAAAAGTGTGAAGTTTGGCGCAGATTGGACATTGCCTTCTTGAGTAACAACAACATCCTGTTTCATTGAATTAGCATGCTTTAGCACTTAGCTAAGTATTGCTAGCATGTTTTAACATGTTTCTAGCATGTTTAGAAGTCAATGGCATTTTTAACATGTTGCTAGAATGGCATCAACGTGTTAAACATGACACTTCCTGTTACCAGTAGGTGGCGCTATTACTATAACTGAATATTCTCATGTAGATGTGTTCAGGACAGAACGCTTATCAAAAGTGTGAAGTTTGGGGCAGATTGGACATTCCATGCCTGAGTTACAGCAAATTCCTATTTAATTGCAATAATAGCATGCTTTAGCACTTAGCTAAGAGTTTGCTAGCATGTTTTAGCATGCTTCTAGTATGTTGTTAGCATGTTTAGCACTTGCTGGCACTTTTTTATATGTTATTAGGAGTCCATAACAGTGTTAAACATGTCACTTCCTGTTGCCAGCAGGTGGCGCTATGACTATAACTGAATATGAGCATGGTCATGTGTTCAGGACAGAACTCTTATCAAACGTGTGAAGTTTGGGGCAGATTGGACATTCCATGCCTGAGTTACAGCAACTTCCTGTTTCATGGCGAAACATCGAAATTTGTCAGGCCGCCGAGGACCCGCCCTTCGACGAAAACTCAAGATCTTCGCAATTTAACGTCGCAAAGGCCTTAAGATTACACTCACCAAATTTGAAGATGATCAGATTAAAACTGTAGGAGGAGTTCGTTAAAGTATGAGGCCTGAAAATGGCAAAAACTGCACAAAAATCTGAGAGGAAGTTCAAAATGGCTGACTTCCTGTTGTGTTTAGGGCTACGCTCCAAGAGACTTTTTGGTAGGTATTAGGTCATTACATGTATGTACCGAATTTCGTGCACATACGTGGAACGTTGCGGGAGGCGCACTCCGTTGAACTTTTATAGGTGGCGCTATCGAGCCATTTTGCCCTGTCCAATTCTGAAACCTATATCAGATGTAAATTTTCGCCAGTTCTGACGCGTGTGCAAAGTTTCGTGAGTTTTCGAGCATGTTTAGGCCCTCAAAAATGCAATTTAATGCGGAGAATAATAATAATAATAATAATAATAATAAATATATATATATATATATATATATATATATATATATATATATATATATATATATATATTTATATATAAATATAGCTGCGAGCAGCGATTACGGGCCCAAGCCGGTGGCACCGCAACCCCGTTGCCTTTAGTTACCTAAAGGCACCGGGGTGGCGGTGCCACCGGCTTTGGCCCTTCATCGCTGCTCGCAGCTATATTTATATATAAATATATATATATATATATATATATATATATATATATATATATATATATATATATATAAAAGACAGAAACCTTATTACCTTATTCTGATTTTATGATACACTCAAAATATTCCACAACAAATCTTTTAAATTTAATGTAAAAATAAAAACGAAAGTAAGCACTGTTGGGCTCACGTAACCCTCTCATTAGAATCAAAATGTTTCAGCATTTGCGATGTATTTGGATGCTAAACTATTCTTTATTATAGGCTTTGTTCTTCACTCGTGTTCCAATATCGACGAAAAAAATCATCCTCTTCACACGCGCAAAAATGTGCTTGAAACATCACAGTGGAGCGGTGCTTACTGTGAATGTACGAATTGTACTACTGACTATTTAGAGCAGTGTAATTTTTATATGTTAGGTTAACTATTTTATTATTATATTTTATTAAGGCTATAATGAACAGGCTGCGATGTCAAGATTGCAATGCTGGAATGTGTGTGTGTGTGTGTGTGTGTGTGTGTGTGTGTATGTGTTCATGTTTTCCTATCCCGGTGGGGACTTCAACCTGAATGCACACAGACTCATGGGGACTCATGTCACAGTGGGGACCTAAATAGATGTCCCCATGGGTAAACAAGTTTATAAATCATACAGAATGAGTTTTTTTGGAAATGTAAAAATGCAGAAAGTTTTCTGGGATAGGTAGGTTTAGGGGTAGGGTTAGTGTGAGGAGATAGAATATACAGTTTGTACAGTATAAAAACCATTAAGTCTATGGAGAGTCCCCACAAAGATAGTAAACCGTGTGTGTGTGTGTGGCGTGGGCGCGATTGAACAGTGGACACATAAAAACATACTCCGTCATTATACAGGACGACATTCAAACTGCAAAGTGTTAACTTATATTTGTGTACAGTCACAATAAAACACAACATTGTGCTTTTGTAAAATAATTCCAAGCAATCCACCCCCCGAAAGGTGCTAATTTTAAAATGAAACTAAAATGCTCATGGCTTCCATAGGAATTCATTTGAAACGCTCGCTCAACCACTATCAATGTCAGTGCGGACGAGCATATTTTACTTTCGTTTTTAAGTTGGCGATTCAAAAGCCCCCAGCGGTGTCACACATAGATTAACCAGTGGTAAAATATTCTCAACGTCACAAACCTAGTATATTTTTATGTAGATACAATAGGCCTACCTGATTTTGAACACAAGAGGGCAGTATAGCCCTATGTATGACTTGACTTTTATGGGACTAAATAGTACAATTACTATTTTTAAACTTATAAATAATTATTAAATTGAAAAAAAGAATAAAATGGGTTTAGTTGTGATATTTGTATACTTTTATATAGAAATAAATGTTTTTTAATTACATTTTTAGAAGATGAGGCTTTTAGTTTCCTTTTTGTACATTACTTTAGTCCCTCACTATAGCAAAACCGTTTGAGATGTTTAATATCCGTTCACAATTTAGCATCTTTAATGTATTTTCATCATTTTGAAAAAGTTTGGTGTGAATAAAATAAACCAGTTAGGAAGAGTAGCTAAAAACTCAGAGTCTGAAATATCCAAAAAATCCACATTCAAACCAAAATATCTGACTTCCTTTTGCTCTGAGCTAATGACTGTAAATTAGAAAGTTGTCTGACTCGATGAGACCAATATATATACTGATTTTTGGAACTGTTGGTAAAACTAACCCCCCCACTTTTGTCAAAAGCATGTTGAAAGTGACACACTTCCTGCTGCCAGTTGGTGGCGCTATAACTTTGGCTCACAATAGTTACATCCATCTGATCAGCCTCTTACCACGAACACACTGGTGAAGTTTCATGAAGATCAGTTAATGTATGCAGAAGTTATACCACTTCGTGTTTCTCTTTTCTCGCCATAATTTCGTTTCCTCGCCACGGCCAAACCGTTCGAGATATCAAAAATCCGTCCGCAATTTAGAATCCTCAATGTCTTGACTTCATGCACACCGAGTTTGATGGGGATTGGATGAATTCTCTAGGAGGAGTACTCCGCATTCCACAGCAAGCGTTTTCCAAACAACCCATAATAGCCGACTTCCTGTTGGGCTGGCGTAAAACTTGACCGGGGGAAAGTTGTTCGGCCCGATGAGATCTATATGTGTACCGAGTTTCATATTAATTCATGCAAGCGTGTTTGATCTATGGACCAAGTTTTGGGACCCCTTTCAAGGGGGCGCTGTTGAGCCCCCCTGCCACGCCCGGGTACCAGCTTCAGCCCGTCCCTGATGGCAGGGGGTTCTCACTTGTGTGCAAAGTTTCAAGAGTTTTTGAGCATGTTAAGGACCCCAAAAGCCCCTGAAACCTTGATTAACAATACAAAAGCAATAGTCAAATCCCCCCTCCCCTCACACACACAGAGACACAGAGAGAGGGAGAGAAAATTCTTCAGAAAATCCACATTCAAACCAAAATATCTCTCTTCCTGTTGGTCGGAGATATATCATGTAAATTAGAAAGTTGTCCGTCTTGATGAGAACAATACACATACCAAGTTTTGTTGCTGTTGATAAAACTAACCCCCCCACTTATGACTAAAGGTGGCGCTACTGAGCCCCTCACCACGCCCGTTTCTGAAACTTTGCACATGTCTACGGGCTAATAAATGTGATGTGTCTGTCGAGTTTCATGCAATTTCAAGTATGTTAAGAGTCTCAAAAGCATAAAAAAAGAATATTAAAGTTTGATGCGTTGCCACGGCAACAGTATCTAAGATATCAATAATCATTTCACAGGTTTACATCTGCCGTGTGTCTACATTCTACACATAAAGTTTGAAGCAAATCTGGTAAAAATAAGACAGTGATTTCAAAGCATTTTAATAGTGATGTACTTCCTGCTGCCTGTTGGTGGCGCTATAACTTTGACTCACAATAGTCACATCTGTGCGATCGGCCTCTTACAACGAACACACTGCTGAAGTTTCATCAAGATCAGTTAATGTATGCAGAAGTTATAACACACTTCCTGTTTAATTTTTTCGCCATAAATTCGTTTCCTCGCCACGGCCAAACCGTTCGAGATATCAAAAATCCGTCCGCAATTTAGCATCCTCAATGTCTTGACTTCATGCTGACCGAGTTTGGAGGAGATTGGATGAATTCTCTAGGAGGAGTACATTAAATTCCACAGCATGCGTTTCCAAACAACCCTAAATAGCCGACTTCCTGTTGGGCTGGCGTAAAACTTAGAGCACGAAAGTTGTTCGGCCCGATGAGATCTATATGTGTACCGAGTTTCATATTATTACATGCAAGCGTGTTTGATTTATGGACACGTGTTCGGATCCCGTTCCAGGGGGCGCTGTCGAGCCCCCCTGCCACGCCCGGGTACCAGCTTCAGCCCAGCCCTGATGGCCGCGGGTTCTGACCTGTGTGCAAAGTTTCAAGAGTTTTCGAGCATGTTAAGGGCCCCAAAAGTGCCCGAAAGGTTGACAAAATAATAATAATAATAATAATAATAATAATAATAATCCTACCGAAAACAATAGGGCCTTCGCCCTTTCAGGGCTTGGGCCCTAATAATAATAAACAGAGCAATTCCAAGAGGGTCCTCACACCATCGGTGCTCGGGCCCTAAATATAGCTGCGAGCAGCGATTACGGGCCCAAGCCGGTGGCACCGCAACCCCGGTGTCTTTAGTTCCCTTTCGTGGTCACTCCGAGTTACGTCGGATGACGACGATTGGGGTTTCGCTTAGAAGCCTATCACCTTCGAGTATATAAAACGAGCCAATGGCAATGAAATGCCATGGGTCTGCGGAATTTGCATAGCGTAACTCCGCCCGCCGCAGGGGGTATATAAGGAAGTACGCTGGCATAATGCAGATATGTTTTCGCTTCGGAGCCGAGAACTTCTCCACTCCTTGTAAGCCAAAATTCTGAGTTATTTCTTCTCATTCCTTCGAGACGAGCGAGCTCTCCGGTGTTGGTGTGACGGCGATTTCAGCGAGTGCACACTTCCCTGCTGATCTGGTCAGTGATCTGACAGTTAGTGTGATTTCTCCCTGTTCGCTTCAACATCCGCGGAGTTTTCCTCTCACAAAAAGAGCATTGCATGTGGCACGTCTTTTTAAAGATGTCTCGCCCGTGCACTTCTGGTTGTGGTCGCGATGTATTTTCTCCTGATGGGCACAATCTCTGCTTAGCGTGTTTGGGCGTTGATCACGCTGAAGCAGCGTTTGTGGATGATTCATGTTCTCATTGCGGGAACATGACCATCTCCATGCTGCGGTCGAGACTCAATGAGCTCATCAGAGCGAGAGTCCCCTCATCCACACCCCGATCTACGGTCTCCCCGAGAGGCTGTACTTTGGCTGGTGGCCAGGGTGACCTGAGGGTATCTGTGTGGGACAAACCGCCGACACGTCCACGGTCCACACACCCCTCTTCAGCATTGGTACCCGCGAGCGTGCAAACCGAAACCGCTGGTCCTTCTACGGAGGCCCCGCGCGTTTCGTTTGGCGTTCCACAGGAGGATGCAATGTCGATCACTGCATCACAAGGTGGGCATGAGTCCTCGGGAAGTGAGGATTCGGCTGTGTTGCCGCCCTCGGGCGTGCCAGCATTGCCCGAGTCTGATCCCGAGCTGACTGCCATGCTTTCCCGGGCAGCCGCGGCCATTGGGCTCGAGTGGTCCCCGCCGCCCGATCCAGTGCGCTCGCGGCTGGATGATTGGTTTTTGGGAGCGGCCGCTGACATTCGTCGCCGCCCAACCCCAATACCATTCTTCCCGGAAGTGCATGAGGAAGTCACGCGGTCCTGGAAGGCTCCCATGTCTTCCCGCGATCGTTCGTCGGCTTTCTCCGCCTTTCCTCCCCTCGATAGAGCTGATGCTTGTGGGTACACTGGGATTCCCACGGTTGAACGTTCTGTCGCGATGCAGCTGTGTCCGGCAGGCGCTTCATCACGTGGTGATCCTAAGCACCCGTCCAAAGCCTGTGGATTCTCGTCCACTCTCGTGGCGAAGTCTTACAGTGCGGCGGGACAGGCAGCTGCCTCTTTGCATGCCATGGCCATCCTGCAGGTCTACCAGGCCCAGATGCTTCGTGACATGCACGAGGGCAGGACAGACCCAGGGCTCGTTGATGAGCTGCGCGCCGCCACCGACCTCGCTCTCCGAGCGACGAAGGTAACCGCGCGCTCCCTGGGTTTGGTGATGTCCACAGCTGTGGTCCAGGAGAGACATCTCTGGCTAAACCTGGCTGATATGTGTGAGCCCGAGCGGACTCGTCTGCTTGACGCTCCCATATCCCAGGCCGGCCTTTTCGGCGGTGCGGTCGAGGATTTTGCCCAACAGTTCTCGACCGCCCAGAAGCAGACTGAGGCTATCAAGCACATTCTGCCCCGACGCTCCGCTGCTCAGCCGTCGGCACAGAATCCTCAGCCTGCTCGCCGCCGAGGGCGCCCTCCCACGGCCGCCCCTCCCGCACGGCCCCAGCAGCAACCTTCACCCGGGCCGCGTGGTGGAGGGAGCCGCAGGCAGGCGCCACAGCCCTCTCCAGCCCCGCCGCCCGCTAAACGCCAGGCCAAGCGGCGCTCCTGAGACGGGCTGCTCAGGGTTGGCTTCAATTCTGTCCCAGGAGCTGGTAGCAGGGCCACTCCTTCCCCCGGTGGAGGGCCGGGGGAGAATCTTTTGTTCTCCACTCCCCGCTGCTCGTCCAACGACGAGCAGTACTCTGATGTGGTTGAAGACAGAATTGAATTCCCCAATCCTGAGCCGACAGAGTCCGAGGGCCGCAGTGGGCGCCACCCTCGGGTCCCGCCACTGCCGCCCTCCTCTGTCCCAGAGGTGCGGGATGACAGCACGCGCCGCCCACGGGCCACGCTCCTCTCATCCCCCTCTGTCGCCAGACCCCTGCCAGAGCACGCCCCCGTGGGACGCGCGCCCTCCCCTGGCCTCCTCTGGCAGGACGCGGTTAATGACCGTGCCCCCGCACAGGGCCGCTATGCCACCCTCGCCGGTACCGGTCATTCCGCCTCGCTGCCCCACCGACGGTACGTCTGTGGTTCGTATGACCCCGCTGGTGCACTTTCTGTAGGCCTGGCTAGAGCTTCCCAGACTGTCCCGCTGGGTCGCGAGAACCATCAGGCTCGGCTACGCGATTCAGTTCGCGAGATCTCCTCCCCGCTTCAGGGGAGTCCGCTTCACTATGGTCGGTGGCAATGCCCCTGTCATGAGAGCGGAGGTCGCCACCCTACTGGCGAAGGGTGCGATCGAGATTGTCCCTCCAGCCGAAATGAAGTCCGGCTTCTACAGCCCTTACTTCATTGTACCCAAGAAGTCCGGTGGGTTACGGCCAATCCTCGACCTGCGCGTCTTGAACCGCTCCCTTCACAGGCTGCCGTTCAAGATGCTAACGGCCAAACACATCCTCCAGTGTGTGCGGCCGCAGGATTGGTTTGCAGCGATCGACCTGAAGGACGCCTACTTCCATGTCTCCATTTTACCTCGACACAGACCGTTTCTACGGTTTGCTTTCGAGGGGCAGGCATACCAGTACGCGGTTCTCCCTTTCGGGCTAGCCCTGTCTCCTCGCGTCTTTACGAAGGTCGTCGAGGCAGCCCTTGTTCCCCTCCGGGAACACGGGGTTCGCATCCTGAACTATCTCGACGACTGGCTGATCCTAGCTCACTCTCGAGACCAGGTTTGCGAACACAGGAACCTAGTGCTCCGGCACCTAGCTCGTCTGGGCCTTCGGGTCAACTGGGAGAAGAGCAAACTCTGCCCCGTGCAGAGGATCTCTTTTCTCGGTATGGAGATCGACTCGGTCGCCATGTGCGCGCAGCTTACGAGCGAGCGCGCGCAGTCACTGCTGACTTGTCTTCGCCAATTCGAGGGCAAGAGTGCGGTTCCACTGAAATTATTTCAGAGGCTCCTGGGGCATATGGCATCCGCAGCCGCAGTAACGCCGCTGGGATTGCTTCATATGAGACCGCTTCAGCTTTGGCTTCGCGATCGAGTCCCGAGGTGGGCATGGCAACACGGCACGCTCCAAGTCCCAGTGACTTCAGCCTGCCGTCAGACCTTCACCCCGTGGACGAACCTCAAGTTTCTACGGGCCGGAGTGCCCCTAGAACGAGTTTCCCGGCATGTTGTTGTATCAACAGATGCCTCCACCACGGGCTGGGGCGCCATGTGCAATGGTCATGCTGCCGCGGGCTCCTGGACAGGACCCCAGCGCCTCTGGCATGTCAATTGCCTCGAGTTGCTGGCTGTACGTCTCGCCCTGCACCGCTTCCATGCGCTGCTCAGGGGTCAGCACGTACTAGTCCGATCAGACAATACCGCAACAGTAGCGTACATCAACCATCAGGGTGGTCTACGCTCCCGCCGTATGTCGCAACTCGCTCGCCACCTCCTCATATGGAGTCAGAAGCATCTGAGGTCGCTTCGAGCCATTTATATCCCGGGACACCTGAACCAGGCGGCCGACGAGCTGTCTCGAGTTCGGCCTCTCGCTGGAGAATGGCGACTCCATCCCCAGACGGTCCAGCTGATTTGGGATCAGTTTGGCGACGCACAGGTAGACCTGTTTGCCTCCCGCGACTCGTCCCATTGCGACCTGTTTTATTCCCTGACTGAGGGCACGCTCGGCACGGATGCACTGGCGCACAGCTGGCCGCGGGGCCTACGCAAGTATGCGTTTCCCCCAGTGAGCCTCCTTGCGCAGACCTTGCGCAAGATCAGGGAGGACGAGGAGCAGGTCATTTTGGTTGCCCCGTATTGGCCCAACCGGACCTGGTTCTCCGAACTAGTACTCCTCGCGACAGCACCTCCCTGGCCAATTCCTCTGAGGAAGGACCTCCTTTCTCAGGGACGGGGCACCTTATGGCACCCTCGTCCCGATCTTTGGAACCTCCACGTGTGGCTCCTGGACGGGACGAGGCAGGTTTGAGTACCCTACCACCTGCGGTGGTGGCTACCATCACTTCCGCTAGAGCATCGTCCACGAGACATGCCTATGCGTTGAAGTGGAACCTCTTCGTCAACTGGTGTTCTTCTAAACATCAAGAACCCACGAAATGCCCGATCAGTGTCGTGCTTTCCTTCCTGCAAGAAGGGTTGGAGCGAAGGCTGTCTCCCTCCACCCTGAAAGTGTATGTTGCCGCCATTGCCGCACATCACGAAGCAGTTGATGGTAAGTCTTTGGGGAAGCACGACCTGATCGTCAGGTTCCTGAGGGGAGCGAGGAGACTAAATCCTCCTTGTCCTCCCCTCGTACCCTCTTGGGACCTCTCAGTGGTTCTAACTGCCCTGCAGAGTGCTCCGTTTGAGCCTTTGCAATCAGTGGAGCTTAAGTTCCTGTCTATGAAGACAGCGCTCCTGGTTGCATTGGCCTCCATCAAGAGGGTAGGGGACCTGCAGGCATTTTCGGTTGACGAAGCGTGCCTGGAATTCGGGCCGGCTAACTCTCACGTGATCCTGAGACCCCGGCTTGGATATGTGCCCAAGGTTCCTACCACACCCTTTCGAGACCAGGTAGTGAACCTGCAAGCGCTGCCCTTGGAGGAGGCAGACCCAGCCTTGGCACTGCTCTGTCCAGTACGCGCCCTTCGTGCTTACGTAGACAGAACGCGGTGTTTCAGGACCTCAGACCAGCTCTTTGTCTGTCATGGTGGGAAGCTGAAGGGAAAGGCTCTCTCAAAGCAAAGGTTATCACACTGGACAGTGGATACCATTGCTTTGGCATACCAGCAGCAAGGTCGTCCGTGCCCCCTTGGTGTGAAAGCCCACTCCACTCGTAGTGTGGCTTCCTCTTGGGCTCTAGCGCATGGCGCCTCGCTAACAGACATTTGTAGAGCTGCAGGCTGGGCGACACCCAACACATTTGCGAGATTCTATAATCTCCGAGTAGAGCCAGTTTCTTCTCATGTACTCGCTTCAACCAGCCGGTGCTAGATTCTGCTCAGGTGTCTTCGCTTGCTCGCCATTCCTCTCCACGGACGGGATACGTGCGATATTTCTCTCAGGTGAGTCTGATAAGCTCTGAGTTCCTCCAGCACTGGTGACGTCAACGCCTGACTTATGCCATTTTGCCATAACGCAGCTTTTGCGCTTGACTAGGTGCCTCCATGTGCATGGTTCCCCCTCTGGGCGACCCCCACATGTGTATTCCACTGTAAGTCTCCTTGTGAGCGTGTGTCTTTCCCTTGGCAAGCCACCTTGCCACCCCTGGGGTTTAAAATTCCACCTGCGGCTGGACACCCCAGTGATTCTCCATATGCATCCCTCTGGGTCATATGTGTATTCTAAGTCCCCCCCATCAATGGCTGGGCATGATTGCATATTTCTCTCTGGAGATATGCTTCCCAGTGTACCTTGGTATCCCTGTGTTAAGTAGGACTCCTTCGTTCGTGCTAGTCTCACAACAGGGAGCTCAGACTTACGCAGGGCACTGGAAGACAGCCGAGGTGGCGTGATTAGACTGGAACCCCAATCGTCGTCATCCGACGTAACTCGGAGTGACCACGAAAGGGAACGTCTCGGTTACGGATGTAACCCTCGTTCCCTGAGTGGGAACGGAGACGTTACGTCTTCCTGCCACTTCCGCTGTACCGCTGAAAAACGCCTGGGTCCAGTCTCGACTCCTCAGCGAAGACATATCTGCATTATGCCAGCGTACTTCCTTATATACCCCCTGCGGCGGGCGGAGTTACGCTATGCAAATTCCGCAGACCCATGGCATTTCATTGCCATTGGCTCGTTTTATATACTCGAAGGTGATAGGCTTCTAAGCGAAACCCCAATCGTCGTCATCCGACGTAACGTCTCCGTTCCCACTCAGGGAACGAGGGTTACATCCGTAACCGAGACGTTACCTAAAGGCACTGGGGTGGCGGTACCGCCGGCTTTGGCCCTTCATCGCTGCTTGCAGCTATATTTATATATATATATATATATATATATATATATATATATATATATATATATATATATAAAAGACAGAAAATATTACTTGACTTACCTTATTCTGATTTTATGATACACTCAAAATATTCCACAACAAATCCTTTAAATTTAATGTAAAAATAAAAATGAAAGTAAGCAGTGTTGGGCTCACGTAACCCTCTCATTAGAATCAAAATGTTTTAACATTTGAGATGTATTTGGATGCTAAACTATTCTTTATTATAGGCTTTGTTCTTCACTCGTGTTCCAATATCGACGGAAAAAATCATCCTCTTCACACGCGCAAAAATGAGCTTGAAACATCACAGTGGAGCGGTGCTTACTGTGAATGTACGAATTGTACTACTGACTATTTAGAGCAGTGTAATTTTTATATGTTAGGTTAACTATGTTATTATTATATTTTATTAAGGCTATAATGAACAGGCTGCGATGTCAAGATTGCAATGCTGGAATGTGTGTTTGTGTGTGTGTGTGTGTGTGTGTGTGTGTGTGTGTGTTCATGTTTTTCTATCCCGGTGGGGACTTCAACCTGAATGCACACAGACTCATGGGGACTCGTGTCACAATGGGGACCTAAATAGAGGTCCCCATGGGTAAACAAGCTTATAAATCATACAGAATAAGTTTTTTTGGAAATGTAAAAATGCAGAAAGTTTTCTGGGATAGGTAGGTTTAGGGTTAGTGTGAGGAGATAGAATATACAGTTTGTACAGTATAAAAACCATTAAGTCTATGGAGAGTCCCCACAAAGATAGTAAACCGTGTGTGTGTGTGTGGCGTGGGCGCGATTGAACAGTGGACACATAAAAACATACTCCGTCATTATACAGGACGACATTCAAACTGCAAAGTGTTAACTTATATTTGTGTACAGTCGCAATAAAACACAACATTGTGCTTTTGTAAAATAATTTCAAGCAATCCACCCCCCGAAAGGCGCTAATTTTAAAATGAAACTAAAATGCTCATGGCTGCACGGGCATTCATAACGGTGCGCATCCACGGCGAGGAACGAGCAGAACAGAGTGAACGTTTTTTCTGTTAATTCCTACTTCCATAGGAATTCATTTGAAACGCTCGCTCAACCACTATCAATGTCAGTGCGGACGAGCATATTTTACTTTCGTTTTTAAGTTGGCGATTCAAAAGCCCCCAGCGGTGTCACACGTCGATTAACCGGTGGTAAAATATTCTCACCGTCACAAACCTAGTATATTTTTATGTAGATACAATAGGCCTACCTGATTTTGAACACAAGAGGGCAGTATAGCCCTATGTATGACTTGACTTTTATGGTACTAAATAGTACAATTACTATTTTTAAACTTATAAATAATTATTAAATTGAATAAAAAAAGAATAAAATGGATTTAATTGTGATATTTGTATACTTTTATATAGAAATAAATGGTTTTTAATTACATTTTTAGAAGATGAGGCTTTTAGTTTCCTTTTTGTACATTACTTTAGTCCCTCACTATAGCAAAACCGTTTGAGATGTTTAATATCCGTTCACAATTTAGCATCTTTAATGCATTTTCATCATTTTGAAAAAGATTGGTGTGAATAAAATAAACCAGTTAGGAAGAGTAGCTAAAAACTCAGAGTCTGAAATATCCAAAAAATCCACATTCAAACCAAAATATCTGACTTCCTTTTGCTCTGAGCTAATAACTGTAAATTAGAAAGTTGTCTGGCTCGGTGAGACCAATATATATTATGATTTTTGTAACTGTTGGTAAAAATAACCCCCCCACTTTTGTCAAAAGCATGTTGAAAGTGACACACTTCCTGCTGCCAGTTGGTGGCGCTATAACTTTGACTCACAATAGTTACATCCATCTGATCGGCCTCTTACCACGAACACACTGCTGAAGTTTCATCAAGATCAGTTAATGTATGCATAAGTTATTCCACTTCGTGTTTCTCTTTTCTCGCCATAAATTCGTTTCCTCGCCACGGCCAAACCGTTCGAGATATCAAAAATCCGTCCGCAATTTAGAATCCTCAATGTCTTGACTTCATGCACACCGAGTTTGGTGGGGATTGGATGTATTCTCTAGAAGGAGTACTTCGCATTCCACAGCAAGCGTTTTCCAAACAACCCATAATAGCCGACTTCCTGTTGGGCTGGCGTAAAACTTGACCGGGGGAAAGTTATTCGGCCCGATGAGATCTATATGTATACAGAGTTTCATATTAATTCATGCAAGCGTGTTTGATCTATGGACCAAGTTTTGGGACACCGTTCAAGGGGGCGCTGTTGAGCCCCCCTGCCATGCCCGGGTACCAGCTTCAGCCCGTCCCTGATGGCAGGGGGTTCTGACTTGTGTGCAAAGTTTCAAGAGTTTTTGAGCACGTTAAGGACCCCAAAAGCCCCTGAAACCTTGATTAACAATATAAAAGCAATAGTCAAATCCCCCCCTCCCCTCACACACACAGAGACACAGAGAGAGGAAGAGAAAATTCTTCAGAAAATCCACATTCAAACCAAAATATCTCTCTTCCTGTTGGTCGGAGATTGTTAATGTAAATTAGAAAGTTGTCCGTCTTGATGAGAACAATACACATACCAAGTTTTGTTGCTGTTGATAAAACTAACCCCCCCACTTATGACTAAAGGTGGCGCTACTGAGCCCCTCACCACGCCCGTTTCTGAAACTTTGCACAAGTCTACGGGCTAATAAGTGTGATGTGTCTGTCGAGTTTCATCCAATTTCAAGTATGTTAAGAGTCTCAAAAGCATCAAAAAAGAATATTAAAGTTTGAAGCGTTGCCATGGCAACAGTATTAAAGATATCAAAAATCCTTTCACAGGTCTACATCTGCCGTGTGTTTACATTATACACATAAAGTTTGAAGCAAATCGGGTAAAAATAAGAGGGTGATTTCAAAGCATTTTGAAAGGGACACACTTCCTGCTGCCAGTTGGTGGCGCTATAACTTTGACTCACAATAGTCACATCCATGTGATCGGCCTCTTACAACGAACACACTGCTGAAGTTTCATCAAGATCAGTAAATGTATGCAGAAGTTATAACACACTTCCTGTGTCTATTTTCTCGCCATAAATTTGTTTCCTCGCCACGGCCAAACCGTTCGAGATATCAAAAATCCGTCCGCAATTTATCATCCTCAATGTCTTGACTTCATGCACACCGAGTTTGGAGGTGAATGGATGAATTTCCTAGGAGGAGTACATCAAATTCCACAGCATTGGTTTTCCAAACAACCCATAATAGCCGACTTCCTGTTGGGCTGCAATAAAACTTAGAGCACGAAAGTTGTTCGGCCCGATAAGATCTATATGTGTACCAAGTTTCATATTAATTCATGCAAGCGTGTTTGGTATATGGACCAAGTTTTCAGACCGCACTCGGACCCCATTCAAGGGGGCGCTGTCGAGCCCCCCTGCCACGCCCGGGAACCATCTTCAGCCCGGTCCTAATGGCCGCAGCTTCTGACCCGTGTGCAAAGTTTCATGAGTTTTCGAGCACGTTAAAGGCCCCAAAAGCCCCCGAACCCTTGAAGAACAATAATAATAATAATAATAATAATAATAATAATCCTAACGAAAACAATAGGGCCTTCGCCCTTTCAGGGCTTGGGCCCTAATAATAATCCTAACGAAAACAATAGGGCCTTCGCCCCTTCAGGGCTTGGGCCCTAATAATAATCCTAACGAAAACAATAGGGCCTTCGCCCCTTCAGGGCTTGGGCCCTAATAATCCTACCGGAAACAATAGGGCCTTCGCCCTTTCAGGGCTTGGGCCCTAATAATCCTACCGAAAACAATAGGGCCTTCGCCCTTTCAGGGCTTGGGCCCTAATAATAATAATCCTACCGAAAACAATAGGGCCTTCGCCCTTTCAGGGCTTGGGCCCTAATAATCCTACCGGAAAAAATAGGGCCTTCGCCCTTTCAGGGCTTGGGCCCTAATAAATATAGCTGCGAGCAGCGATTGCGGGCCCAAGCCGGTGGCACCGCCAACCTGGTGCCTTTAAAGGCACCGGGCTGGCGGTGTCACCGGCTTGGGCCCTCCATCGCTGCTCGCAGCTATATTTATATATATATATATATATATATATATATATATATATATATATATATATATATATATATATATATCGGACAAGTAATATTCTCTGTCTTGTCACTTTAAAATATATATATATAAAATTCAGAGGCCGATTTTGCAAATAAATCCACATTCAAACCAAAATATCTGACTTCCTGTTGGTCAGAGCTAATTACTGTAAATTAGAAAGTTGTCCGGCTCGATGAGACCAATATGCGTACTGATTTTTGTAATTGTGGGTAAAACTAACCCCCCCACTTTTGTCAAAAACATTTTGAAAGTGACACACTTCCTGCTACCAGTTGGTGGCGCTATAACTTTGAC
This sequence comes from Abramis brama, assembly GCF_963993115.1. NCBI lineage: Eukaryota > Metazoa > Chordata > Actinopteri > Cypriniformes > Leuciscidae > Abramis > Abramis brama. Next base: position 44,424,876 of record NC_139964.1, read on the forward strand.
TCACAATAGTTACATCCATCTGACCGGCCTCTTACCATGAACACACTGCTGAAGTCTGTATAACATATGATACAGTGAAGCAACCTCACTTGACGAGTGTCATTTCCTGAATACAATCACAGTTGAAACTGTGACATTGATTTCATACAACAGGTTAATAAACAGTTCCAATTAATTCACTTACATTTTAGATGCAATATTGACTGTTTTTGTTCTGTTTCAGCAACGAAAATAGTTAAACAAAGATCACAGCACGCATCACGTGTTTTCTCATAACTGAACGATTCAGCATTTTTAACGAATCGGTTGACTCAAAGTTTGAATGATCAATCCATAAACATCTGTCTTAATCATGATCGACTCATTCGAACGAATCGTTTGAACGAATGAATCAATGACTCGCTTATTAAGATGGATGCCTGGCGACACCTAATGGCGGTTTAGTGTTGTTTAAAAGCATCATTCTTTCCAACGTGTGTGTGATTTGTGTGTGCAACATTATCAATGTCAGTGTGGACGTCTGTATTTTTCTTTCACTTTTATATTAGCGATTTAAAAGCACCCGCTCGTGTCACACGTCGATTAACCGGTGGGAAAATATCCTCAGACACATACCTAATAAATGTATATTTAAATACAATATTGGCCTACCTGGTAAAAAGTTTTATATACTATTTTGATGTCCTTTTGGACACAAGAGGGCAGTATAGCCCTATGTTTGCTTTTTTGTTTAACCAAATAGCACTAAATAGCCTGTTTTTAACTTTTTCATTCTTCTTGAATTGCAAAAACAGAATAAAATGGGTTTAGTTGTGATATTTGTATACTTTTATATAGAAATAAATGGTATATAATTACATTTTTAGAAAATTTGAGGCTTTTAGTGTTTCCTTTTTGGACATTACTTTAATCCCTCGCCATAGCAAAACCGTTTAAGATATTTATTATCCATTCACAATTTAGCATATTTAATGTATTTTCATCATGTTGAAAAAGTTTGGTGGGAATAAAATAAATAGTTTAAGAGGAGTGGCTAAAAATTCAGAGGCTGATTTTGCAAAAAAATCCACATTCAGACCAAAATATCTGACTTCCTGATGGCCGGAGCTAATGAATGTAAATTAGAAAGTTGTCCGGCTTGATGAGAACAATATACGTACTATTTTTTTTTTACTGTAGTTAAAACTAACCCCCCCACTTTTGTCAAAAGCATGTTGAAAGTGACACACTTCCTGCTGCCAGTTGGTGGCGCTATAACTTTGACTCACAATAGTTACATCCATCTGATCGGCCTCTTACCACGAACACACTGCTGAAGTTTCATCAAGATCAGTTAATGTATGCAGAAGTTATTCCACTTCGTGTTTCTCTTTTCTTGCCATAAATTCGATTCCTCGCCACGGTCAAACCGTTCGAGATATCAAAAATCCGTCCGCAATTTAGCATCCTCAAAGTCTTGACTACATGCACACCGAGTTTGGAGGGGACACGGTGAATTTTCTAGGAGGAGTATTTCACATTCTACAGCAAGCGTTTTCCAAACAACCCATAATAGCCGACTTCCTGTTGAGCTGGCGTAAAACTTGACCAGGGGAAAGTTGTTCGGCACAATGAGATCTATATGTGTACCGTGTTTCATATTAATTCATGCAAGCGTGTTTGATATATGGACCAAGTTTTAGAACCCCATTCAAGGGGGCGCTGTTGAGCCCCCCAGCCACGCCCGGGTACCAGCTTCAGCCCGGCCCTGATGGCCGTGGGTTCTGACCTGTGTGCAAAGTTTCAAGAGTTTTCGAGCACGTTAAGGGTCCCAAAAGCCCCTGAAACCTTGAAAACAAACATTAAACTCAACAGACAAATCCCTCCCACCCCTCACACACACAGAGACAGACAGAGAGAGAGAAAATTCTCCAAATAATCACATTCAAACTAAAATATCTGACTTCCTTTTGGTTGGAGCTAATGAATGTAAATTAGAAAGTTGTCCGGCTTGATGAGAACAGTGTGTTTTGTGACTCTATGTAAAACTAAGCCCCCATTTTTGACTAAAGGTGGCGCTACTGAGCCCCCTCACCACGCCCGTTTCTGAAACTTTGCACATGTCGACTGGCTAATAAGTGTGATGTGTCTGTCGAGTTTCATGCAATTTCAAGTATGTTAAGAGTCTCAAAAGCATAAAAAAAGAATTTTAAAGTTTGATGCGTTGCCACGGCAACAGTATCTAAGATATCAATAATCCTTTCACAGGTCTACATCTGCCGTGTGTCTACATTGTACACATAAAGTTTGAAGCAAATCAGGTAAAAATAAGAGGGTGATTTCAAAGCATTTTGAAAGTGACACATTCCTGCTGCCAGTTGGTGGCGCTATAACTTTTACTCACAATAGTCACATCCATGTGATCGGCCTCTTACAACAAACACACTGCGGAAGTTTAATCAAGATCAGTTAATGTATGCAGAAGTTATAACACACTTCCTGTTTCCATTATTCGCCATAAATTAGTTTCCTCGCCACGGGCAAACCGTTCGAGATATCAAAAATCCCCTGGCAATTTTTCATCCTCAATGTCTTGACTTCATGCACACCGAGTTTGGAGGCGATTGGATGAATTCCCTAGGAGAAGTGTTTCAAATTCCTGAGCATGCGTTTCCAAACAACCCATAATAGTCGACTTCCTGTTGGGCTGGCGTAAAACTTAGAGCACGAAAGTTGTTCGGCCCGATAAGATCTATATGTGTACCGAGTTTCATATTATTACATGCAAGCGTGTTTGATTTATGGACCAAGTTTTCGGACCCCGTTACAGGGGGCGCTGTCGAGCCTCCCTGCCACGCCCGGGTACCAGCTTCAGCCCGGCCCTGATGGCCGCGGGTTCTGACCCGTGTGCAAAGTTTCAAGAGTTTTCGAGCATGTTAAGGGCCCCAAAAGTGCCCGAGAAGTAGAAAAAAATAATAATAATTAAAGCTGCAAGCAGCGATGAAAGGGCCCTCGCACCCGTGCCATCGTCACTCGGTGGCTTTAGGAAGACAGAGCATGGTTGGGCAATGTGCATTTAAGGAGGTATATATAGTAGTTGCTAGCATGTTTAGTATGTTTCTAGCATGCTTAGTACACAATAGTTATGTGGTTAGTTCTGCATTACTGTGTTAACCATGTCAGTTTTTGTTGCCAGTAGGTGGGGCTATGTCTATATCTGAATATCGCTATTTAGATGTGTTCAGTGCAGGACTTTTATCAAACATGTGAAGTTTGGGGCAGATTGGACATTGTATGCTTGAGTTACAACAACTTCCTTTAGCATTTCTAGCATGTTTTAGAACTTAGCTATGTGTTGCTAGCATGGTTCTTGCATGTTACATATTAAGTTTGGGGCAGATTGGACATTCCATGCCTGTGTTACAGCAATTTCCTATTTAATTGCAGCAATAGCATGCTTTAGCACTTAGCTAAGTGTTTGCTAGCATGTTTTAGCATGTTTCTAGTATGTTGTTAGCATGTTTAGCACTTGCTGGCACTTTTTTATATGTTATCAGGAGACCACAACAGTGTTTAACATGTCACTTCCTGTTGCCAGCAGGTGGCGCTATGACTGTAACTGAATATGTGCATGGTCATGTGTTCAGGACAAAACGCTTATCAAAAGTGTGAAGTTTGGGGCAGATTGGACATTGCCTTCTTGAGTAACAACAACATCCTGTTTCATTGAATTAGCATGCTTTAGCACTTAGCTAAGTATTGCTAGCATGTTTTAACATGTTTCTAGCATGTTTAGAAGTCAATGGCATTTTTAACATGTTGCTAGAACAGCATCAACGTGTTAAACATGTCACTTCCTGTTGCCAGTAGGTGGCGCTATTACTATAACTGAATTTGAGCATGGAGATGTGTTCAGGCCATGATTCTTATCAAATGTGTGAAGTTTGGGGCAGATTGGACATTCCATGCCTGAGTTACAGCAAATTCCTATTTAATTGCAGTAATAGCATGCTTTAGCACTTAGCTAAGTGTTTGCTAGCATGTTTTAGCATGTTTCTAGTATGTTGTTAGCATGTTTAGCACTTGCTGGCACTTTTTTATATGTTATTAGGAGTCCACAACAGTGTTAAACATGTCACTTCCTGTTGCCAGCAGGTGGCGCTATGACTGTAACTGAATATAAGCATGGTCATGTGTTCAGGACAGAACGCTTATCAAAAGTGTGAAGTTTGGGGCAGATTGGACATTCCATGCCTGAGTTACAGCAAATTCATATTTAATTGCAGTAATATCATTCTTTAGCACTTAGCTAAGTGTTTGCTAGTATGTTTTAGCATGTCTCTAGTATGTTGGTAGGATGTTTAGCACCTACTGGCATTTTTTTATATGTTTTTAGGAGTCAAGAACAGTGTTAAACGTCACTTCCTGTTGCCAGCAGGTGGTGCTATGACTATAACTAAATATGAGCATGGACATGTGTTCAAGAGATAACTCTTATCAAACGTGTGAAGTTTGGGGTAGATTGTACATTGCCTTCTTGAGTAACAACAAAGTCCTGTTTCATTGAATTAGCATGCTTTAGCACTTAGCTAAGTATTGCTAGCATGTTTTAATATGTTTCTAGCATGTTTAGAACTCAATGGCATTTTTAACATGTTGCTAGAACGGCATCAACGTGTTAAACATGTCACTTCCTGTTGCCAGTAGGTGGCGCTATTACTATAACTGAATTTGAGCATAGACATGTGTTCAGGCCATGATTCTTATCAAACGTGTGAAGTTTGGGGCAGATTGGACATTCCATGCCTGAGTTACAGCAAATTCCTATTTAATTGCAGTAATAGCATGCTTTAACACTTAGCTAAGTGTTTGCTAGCATGTTTCTAGTATGTTGCTAACCTGTTTAGCACTTGCTGGCTCTTTTTTATATGTTATTAGGAGACCACAAGAGTGTTAAACATGTCACTTCCTGTTGACAGCAGGTGGCGCTATTACTATAACTGAATATTCTCATGTAGATGTGTTCAGGCCATGACTCTTATCAAACGTGTGAAGTTTGGGGCAGATTGGACATTCCATGCCTGTGTTACAGCAAATTCCTATTTAATTGCAGCAATAGCATGCTTTAGCACTTAGCTAAGAGTTTGCTAGCATGTTTTAGCATGCTTCTAGTATGTTGTTAGCATGTTTAGCACTTGCTGGCACTTTTTTATATGTTATTAGGAGTCCATAACAGTGTTAAACATGTCACTTCCTGTTGCCAGCAGGTGGCGCTATGACTATAACTGAATATGAGCATGGTCATGTGTTCAGGACAGAACTCTTATCAAACGTGTGAAGTTTGGGGCAGATTGGACATTCCATGCCTGAGTTACAGCAACTTCCTGTTTCATGGCGAAACATCGAAATTTGTCAGGCCGCCGAGGACCCGCCCTTCGACGAAAACTCAAGATCTTCGCAATTTAACGTCGCAAAGGCCTTAAGATTACACTCACCAAATTTGAAGATGATCAGATTAAAACTGTAGGAGGAGTTCGTTAAAGTACAAGGCCTGAAAATGTCAAAAACTGCACAAAAATCTGAGAGGAAGTTCAAAATGGCTGACTTCCTGTTGTGTTTAGGGCTATGCTCCAAGAGACTTTTTTGTAGGTATTAGGTCATTGCATGTATATACCGAATTTCGTGCACGTACGTGGAACGTTGCGGGAGGCGCACTCCGTTGAACTTTTATAGGTGGCGCTATCGAGCCATTTTGCCCCGTCCAATTCTGAAACCTATATCAGATGTAAATTTTCGCCAGTTCTGACGCGTGTGCAAAGTTTCGTGAGTTTTCGAGCATGTTTAGGCCCTCAAAAATGCAATTAAATGCGGAGAATAATAATAATAATAATAATTAAAGCTGCAAGCAGCGATGAAAGGGCCCTCGCACCCGTGCCATCGTCACTCGGTGGCTTTAGGAAGACAGAGCATGGTTGGGCAATGGGCATTTAAGGAGGTATATATAGTAGTTGCTAGCATGTTTAGTATGTTTCTAGCATGCTTAGTACACAATAGTTATGTGGTTAGTTCTGCATTACTGTGTTAACCATGTCAGTTTTTGTTGCCAGTAGGTGGGGCTATGTCTATATCTGAATATCGCTATTTAGATGTGTTCAGTGCAGGACTTTTATCAAACATATTAAGTTTGGGGCAGATTGGACATTGTATACTTGAGTTACAACAACTTCCTTTAGCATTTCTAGCATGTTTTAGAACTTAGCTATGTGTTGCTAGCATGGTTCTTGCATGTTACATATTAAGTTTGGGGCAGATTGGACATTCCATGCCTGTGTTACAGCAAATTCCTATTTAATTGCAGCAATAGCATGCTTTAGCACTTAGCTAAGTGTTTGTTAGCATGTTTCTAGTATGTTGTTAGCATGTTTAGCACTTGCTGGCACTTTTTTATATGTTATCAGGAGTCCACAACAGTGTTTAACATGTCACTTCCTGTTGCCAGCAGGTGGCGCTATGACTGTAACTGAATATGTGCATGGTCATGTGTTCAGGACAAAACGCTTATCAAAAGTGTGAAGTTTGGCGCAGATTGGACATTGCCTTCTTGAGTAACAACAACATCCTGTTTCATTGAATTAGCATGCTTTAGCACTTAGCTAAGTATTGCTAGCATGTTTTAACATGTTTCTAGCATGTTTAGAAGTCAATGGCATTTTTAACATGTTGCTAGAACAGCATCAACGTGTTAAACATGTTACTTCCTGTTGCCAATAGGTGGCGCTATTACTATAACTGAATATTCTCATGTAGATGTGTTCAGGCCATGACTCTTATCAAACGTGTGAAGTTTGGGGCAGATTGGACTTCCATGCCTGAGTTACAGCAAATTCCTATTTAATTGCAGTAATAGCATGCTTTAGCACTTAGCTAAGTGTTTGCTAGCATATTTTAGCATGTTTCTAGTATGTTGTTAGCATGTTTAGCACTTGCTGGCACTTTTTTATATGTTATCAGGAGTCCATAACAGTGTTAAACATGCCACTTCCTGTTGCCAGCAGGCGGCACTATGACTGTAACTGAATATGAGCATGGTCATGTGTTTAGGACAGAACGTTTATCAAAAGTGTGAAGTTTGGCGCAGATTAGACATTGCCTTCTTGAGTAACAACAACATCCTGTTTCATTGAATTAGCATGCTTTAGCACTTAGCTAAGTATTGCTAGCATGTTTTAACATGTTTCTAGCATGTTTAGAAGTCAATGGCATTTTTAACATGTTGCTAGAACAGCATCAACGTGTTAAACATGTCACTTCCTGTTGCCAGTAGGTGGCGCTATTACTATAACTGAATTTGAGCATGGACATGTGTTCAGGCCATGATTCTTATCAAATGTGTGAAGTTTGGGGCAGATTGGACATTCCATGCCTGAGTTACAGCAAATTCCTATTTAATTGCAGTAATAGCATGCTTTAGCACTTAGCTAAACGTTTGCTAGCATGTTTTAACATGTTTCTAGTATGTTGTTAGCATGTTTAGCACTTGCTGGCACTTTTTTATATGTTATTAGGAGTCCACAACAGTGTTAAACATGTCACTTCCTGTTGCCAGCAGGTGGCGCTATGACTATAAATGAATATGAGCATGGTCATGTGTTCAGGACAGAATGCTTATCAAACGTGTGAAGTTTGGGGCAGATTGGACATTCCATGCCTGAGTTATAGCAACTTCCTGTTTCATGGCGAAACATCAAAATTTGTCAGGCCGCCGAGGACCCGCCCTTCGACGAAAACTCAAGATCTTCGCAATTTAACGTCGCAAAGGCCTTAAGATTACACTCACCAAATTTGAAGATGATCAGATTAAAACTGTAGGAGGAGTTCGTTAAAGTACGAGGCCTGAAAATGGCAAAAACTGCACAAAAATCTGAGAGGAAGTTCAAAATGGCTGACTTCCTGTTGTGTTTAGGGCTACGCTCCAAGAGACTTTTTTGTAGGTATTAGGTAATTACATGTATGTACCGAATTTCGTGCACGTACGTGGAACGATGCGGGAGGCGCACTCCGTTGAACTTTTATAGGTGGCGCTATCGAGCCATTTTGCCCCGTCCAATTCTGAAACCTATATCAGATGTAAATTTTCGCCAGTTCTGACGTGTGTGCAAAGTTTCGTGAGTTTTCGAGCATGTTTAGGCCCTCAAAAATGCAATTCAATGCGGAGAATAATAATAATAATAATAATAATAATAATAATAATAATAAACAGAGCAATTCCAAGAGGGTCCTCACACCATCGGTGCTCGGGCCCTAATTAAAGCTGCAAGCAGCGATGAAAGGGCCCTCGCACCCGTGCCATCAACACTCGGTGGCTTTAGGAAGACAGAGCATGGTTGGGAAATGTACATTTAAGGAGGTATATATAGTAAGAGTATGTCAAAGTCAGTTACAAAATGTTTTGTATAATGGTGATAATAGCATGCTTCATGACTCAGCTAAGTGTTGCTAGCATGTTTAGTCTGTTTCTAGCATGCTTAGTACACAATAATTATGTGGTTAGTACTGCATTACTGTGTTAACCATGTCAGTTTCTGTTGCCAGTAGGTGGCGTTATGACTATAACTGAATATGAGCATGGATGTGTGTTCAGGACAGAACTCTTATCAAACGTGTGAAGTTTGGTGCAAATTGGACATTGCCTTCTTGAGTAACAACAAAGTCATGTTTCATTGAATTAGCATTCTTTAGCACTTAGCTAAGCATTGTTAGCATGTTTTAACATGTTTCTAGCATGTTTAGAACTCAATGGCATTTTTAACATGTTGCTAGAACGGCATCAACGTGTTAAACATGTCACTTCCTGTTGCCAGTAGGTGGCGCTATTACTATAACTGAACATTCTCATGTAGATGTGTTCAGGCCATGATTCTTATCAAAAGTGTGAAGTTTGGGGCAGATTGGACATTCCATGCCTGAGTTACAGCAAATTCATATTTAATTGCAGTAATATCATTCTTTAGCACTTAGCTAAGTGTTTGCTAGTATGTTTTAGCATGTCTCTAGTATGTTGGTAGGATGTTTAGCACCTACTGGCATTTTTTTATATGTTATTAGGAGTCAAGAACAGTGTTAAACGTCACTTCCTGTTGCCAGCAGGTGGCGCTATGACTATAACTAAATATGAGCATGGACATGTGTTCAAGAGATAACTCTTATCAAACGTGTGGAGTTTGGGGTAGATTGTACATTGCCTTCTTGAGTAACAACAAAGTCCTGTTTCATTGAATTAGCATGCTTTAGCACTTAGCTAAGTATTGCTAGCATGTTTTAACATGTTTCTAGCATGTTTAGAACTCAATGGCATTTTTAACATGTTGCTAGAACGGCATCAACGTGTTAAACATGTCACTTCCTGTTGCCAGTAGGTGGCGCTATTACTATAACTGAACATTCTCATGTAGATGTGTTCAGGCCATGATTCTTATCAAAAGTGTGAAGTTTGGGGCAGATTGGACATTCCATGCCTGAGTTACAGCAAATTCATATTTAATTGCAGTAATATCATTCTTTAGCACTTAGCTAAGTGTTTGCTAGTATGTTTTAGCATGTCTCTAGTATGTTGGTAGGATGTTTAGCACCTACTGGCATTTTTTTATGTTATTAGGAGTCAAGAACAGTGTGAAACGTCACTTCCTGTTGCCAGCAGGTGGCGCTATGACTATAACTAAATATTAGCATGGACATGTGTTCAAGAGATAACTCTTATCAAACGTGTGAAGTTTGGGGTAGATTGTACATTGCCTTCTTGAGTAACAACAAAGTCCTGTTTCATTGAATTAGCATGCTTTAGCAGTTAGCTAAGTATTGCTAGCATGTTTTAACATGTTTCTAGCATGTTTAGAACTCAATGGCATTTTTAACATGTTGCTAGAACGGAATCAACGTGTTAAACATGTCACTTCCTGTTGCCAGTAGGTGGCGCTATTACTATAACTGAATTTGAGCATAGACATGTGTTCAGGCCATGATTCTTATCAAACGTGTGAAGTTTGGGGCAGATTGGACATTCCATGCCTGAGTTACAGCAAATTCCTATTTAATTGCAGTAATAGCATGCTTTAGCACTTAGCTAAGTGTTTGCTAGCATGTTTCTAGTATGTTGCTAACCTAATTAGCACTTGCTGGCTCTTTTTTATATGTTATTAGGAGACCACAACACTGTTAAACATGTCACTTCCTGTTGACAGCAGGTGGCGCTATTACTATAACTGAATATTCTCATGTAGATGTGTTCAGGCCATGACTCTTATCAAACGTGTGAAGTTTGGGGCAGATTGGACATTCCATGCCTGTGTTACAGCAAATTCCTATTTAATTGCAGCAATAGCATGCTTTAGCACTTAGCTAAGTGTTTGCTAGCATGTTTTAGCATGTTTCTAGTATGTTGTTAGCATGTTTAGCACTTGCTGGCACTTGTTTTATATGTTTTTATATGTCCACAACAGTGTTTAACATGTCACTTCCTGTTCCCAGCAGGTGGCACTATGACTGTAACTGAATATGAGCATGGTCATGTGTTCAGGACAGAACGTTTATTAAAAGTGTGAAGTTTGGCGCAGATTGGACATTGCCTTCTTGAGTAACAACAACATTGTTCATTGAATTAGCATGCTTTAGCACTTAGCTAAGTATTGCTAGCATGTTTTAACATGTTTCTAGCATGTTTAGAAGTCAATGGCATTTTTAACATGTTGCTAGAATGGCATCAACGTGTTAAACATGACACTTCCTGTTACCAGTAGGTGGCGCTATTACTATAACTGAATATTCTCATGTAGATGTGTTCAGGACAGAACGCTTATCAAAAGTGTGAAGTTTGGGGCAGATTGGACATTCCATGCCTGAGTTACAGCAAATTCCTATTTAATTGCAATAATAGCATGCTTTAGCACTTAGCTAAGAGTTTGCTAGCATGTTTTAGCATGCTTCTAGTATGTTGTTAGCATGTTTAGCACTTGCTGGCACTTTTTTATATGTTATTAGGAGTCCATAACAGTGTTAAACATGTCACTTCCTGTTGCCAGTAGGTGGCGCTATGGCTATAACTGAATATGAGCATGGTCATGTGTTCAGGACAGAACTCTTATCAAACGTGTGAAGTTTGGGGCAGATTGGACATTCCATGCCTGAGTTACAGCAACTTCCTGTTTCATGGCGAAACATCAAAATTTGTCAGGCCGCCGAGGACCCGCCCTTCGACGAAAACTCAAGATCTTCGCAATTTAACGTCGCAAAGGCCTTAAGATTACACTCACCAAATTTGAAGATGATCAGATTAAAACTGTAGGAGGAGTTCGTTAAAGTACGAGGCCTGAAAATGGCAAAAACTGCACAAAAATCTGAGAGGAAGTTCAAAATGGCTGACTTCCTGTTGGGTTTACGGCTATGCTCCAAGAGACTTTTTTGTAGGTATTAGGTCATTACATGTATGTACCGAATTTCGTGCACGTACGTGGAACGTTGCGGGAGGCGCACTCCGTTGAACTTTTATAGGTGGCGCTATCGGGCCATTTTGCCCCGTCCAATTCTGAAACCTATATCAGATGTAAATTTTCGCCAGTTCTGACGCGTGTGCAAAGTTTCGTGAGTTTTCGAGCATGTTTAGGCCCTCAAAAATGCAATTAAATGCGGAGAAGAATAATAATAATAATAATAATAATAATAATAATAATAAACAGAGCAATTCCAAGAGGGTCCTCACACCATCGGTGCTCGGGCCCTAATTAAAGCTGCAAGCAGCGATGAAAGGGCCCTCGCACCCGTGCCATCGTCACTCGGTGGCTTTAGGAAGACAGAGCATGGTTGGGAAATGTACATTTAAGGAGGTATATATAGTAAGAGTATGTCAAAGTCAGTTACAAAATGTTTTGTATAATGGTGATAATAGCATGCTTCATGACTCAGCTAAGTGTTGCTAGCATGTTTAGTCTGTTTCTAGCATGCTTAGTACACAATAATTATGTGGTTAGTACTGCATTACTGTGTTAACCATGTCAGTTTCTGTTGCCAGTAGGTGGCGTTATGACTATAACTGAATATGAGCATGGATGTGTGTTCAGGACAGAACTCTTATCAAACGTGTGAAGTTTGGTGCAAATTGGACATTGCCTTCTTGAGTAACAACAAAGTCATGTTTCATTGAATTAGCATTCTTTAGCACTTAGCTAAGCATTGTTAGCATGTTTTAACATGTTTCTAGCATGTTTAGAACTCAATGGCATTTTTAACATGTTGCTAGAACGGCATCAACGTGTTAAACATGTCACTTCCTGTTGCCAGTAGGTGGCGCTATTACTATAACTGAACATTCTCATGTAGATGTGTTCAGGCCATGATTCTTATCAAAAGTGTGAAGTTTGGGGCAGATTGGACATTCCATGCCTGAGTTACAGCAAATTCATATTTAATTGCAGTAATATCATTCTTTAGCACTTAGCTAAGTGTTTGCTAGTATGTTTTAGCATGTCTCTAGTATGTTGGTAGGATGTTTAGCACCTACTGGCATTTTTTTATATGTTATTAGGAGTCAAGAACAGTGTTAAACGTCACTTCCTGTTGCCAGCAGGTGGCGCTATGACTATAACTAAATATGAGCATGGACATGTGTTCAAGAGATAACTCTTATCAAACGTGTGAAGTTTGGGGTAGATTGTACATTGCCTTCTTGAGTAACAACAAAGTCCTGTTTCATTGAATTAGCATGCTTTAGCACTTAGCTAAGTATTGCTAGCATGTTTTAACATGTTTCTAGCATGTTTAGAACTCAATGGCATTTTTAACATGTTGCTAGAACGGCATCAACGTGTTAAACATGTCACTTCCTGTTGCCAGTAGGTGGCGCTATTACTGTAACTGAATTTGAGCATAGACATGTGTTCAGGCCATGATTCTTATCAAACGTGTGAAGTTTGGGGCAGATTGGACATTCCGTGCCTGAGTTACAGCAAATTCCTATTTAATTGCAGTAATAGCATGCTTTAGCACTTAGCTAAGTGTTTGCTAGCATGTTTCTAGTATGTTGATAACCTGTTTAGCACTTGCTGGCTCTTTTTTATATGTTATTAGGAGTCAAGAACAGTGTTAAACGTCACTTCCTGTTGCCAGCAGGTGGCGCTATGACTATAACTAAATATGAGCATGGACATGTGTTCAAGAGATAACTCTTATCAAACGTGTGAAGTTTGGGGTAGATTGTACATTGCCTTCTTGAGTAACAACAAAGTCCTGTTTCATTGAATTAGCATGCTTTAGCACTTAGCTAAGTATTGCTAGCATGTTTTAACATGTTTCTAGCATGTTTAGAACTCAATGGCATTTTTAACATGTTGCTAGAACGGCATCAACGTGTTAAACATGTCACTTCCTGTTGCCAGTAGGTGGCGCTATTACTGTAACTGAATTTGAGCATAGACATGTGTTCAGGCCATGATTCTTATCAAAAGTGTGAAGTTTGGGGCAGATTGGACATTCCATGCCTGTGTTACAGCAAATTCCTATTAAATTGCAGCAATAGCATGCTTTAGCACTTAGCTAAGTGTTTGCTAGCATGTTTTAGCATGTTTCTAGTATGTTGTTAGCATGTTTAGCACTTGCTGGCACTTTTTTATATGTTATTAGGAGTCCATAACAGTGTTAAACATGTCACTTCCTGTTGCCAGCAGGTGGCGCTATGACTATAACTGAATATGAGCATGGTCATGTGTTCAGGACAGAACTCTTATCAAACGTGTGAAGTTTGGGGCAGATTGGACATTCCATGCCTGAGTTACAGCAACTTCCTGTTTCATGGCGAAACATCGAAATTTGTCAGGCCGCCGAGGACCCGCCCTTCGACGAAAACTCAAGATCTTCGCAATTTAACGTCGCAAAGGCCTTAAGATTACACTCACCAAATTTGAAGATGATCAGATTAAAACTGTAGGAGGAGTTCGTTAAAGTATGAGGCCTGAAAATGGCAAAAACTGCACAAAAATCTGAGAGGAAGTTCAAAATGGCTGACTTCCTGTTGTGTTTAGGGCTACGCTCCAAGAGACTTTTTGGTAGGTATTAGGTCATTACATGTATGTACCGAATTTCGTGCACATACGTGGAACGTTGCGGGAGGCGCACTCCGTTGAACTTTTATAGGTGGCGCTATCGAGCCATTTTGCCCTGTCCAATTCTGAAACCTATATCAGATGTAAATTTTCGCCAGTTCTGACGCGTGTGCAAAGTTTTGTGAGTTTTCGAGCATGTTTAGGCCCTCAAAAATGCAATTTAATGCGGAGAAGAATAATAATAATAATTAAAGCTGCAAGCAGCGATGAAAGGGCCCTCGCACCCGTGCCATCAACACTCGGTGGCTTTAGGAAGGCAGAGCATGGTTGGGAAATGTACATTTAAGGAGGTATATATAGTAAGAGTATGTCAAAGTCAGATACAAAATGTTTTGTATAATGGTGATAATAGCATGCTTCATGACTCAGCTAAGTGTTGCTAGCATGTTCAGTCTGTTTCTAGCATGCTTAGTACACAATAATTATGTGGTTAGTACTGCATTACGGTGTTAACCATGTCAGTTTCTGTTGCCAGTAGGTGGCGTTATGACTATAACTGAATATGAGCATGGATGTGTGTTCAGGACAGAACTCTTATCAAACATGTGAAGTTTGGTGCAAATTGGACATTGCCTTCTTGAGTAACAACAAAGTCATGTTTCATTGAATTAGCATTCTTTAGAACTTAGCTAAGCATTGTTAGCATGTTTTAACATGTTGCTAGAACGGCATCAACGTGTTAAACATGTCACTTCCTGTTGCCAGTTGGTGGCGCTATTACTATAACTGAACATTCTCATGTAGATGTGTTCAGGCCATGACTCTTATCAAAAGTGTGAAGTTTGGGGCAGATTGGACATTCCATGCCTGAGTTACAGCAAATTCCTATTTAATTGCAATAATAGCATGCTATAGCACTTGGCTAAGAGTTTGCTAGCATGTTTTAGCATGTTTCTAGTATGTTGTTAGCATGTTTAACACTTGCTGGCACTTTTTTATATGTTATTAGGAGTCCACAACAGTGGTAAACATGTCACTTCCTGTTGCCAGCAGGTGGCGCTATGACTGTAACTGAATATAAGCATGGTCATGTGTTCAGGACAGAACGCTTATCAAAAGTGTGAAGTTTGGGGCAGATTGGACATTCCATGCCTGAGTTACAGCAAATTCATATTTAATTGCAGTAATATCATTCTTTAGCACTTAGCTAAGTGTTTGCTATTATGTTTTAGCATGTCTCTAGTATGTTGGTAGGATGTTTAGCACCTACTGGCATTTTTTTATATGTTATTAGGAGTCAAGAACAGTGTTAAACGTCACTTCCTGTTGCCAGCAGGTGGCGCTATGACTATAACTAAATATGAGCATGGACATGTGTTCAAGAGATAACTCTTATCAAACGTGTGACGTTTGGGGTAGATTGTACATTGCCTTCTTGAGTAACAACAAAGTCCTGTTTCATTGAATTAGCATGCTTTAGCACTTAGCTAAGTATTGCTAGCATGTTTTAATATGTTTCTAGCATGTTTAGAACTCAATGGCATTTTTAACATGTTGCTAGAACGGCATCAACGTGTTAAACATGTCACTTCCTGTTGCCAGTAGGTGGCGCTATTACTATAACTGAATTTGAGCATAGGCATGCGTTCAGGCCATGATTCTTATCAAACATGTGAAGTTTGGGGCAGATTGGACGTTCCATGCCTGAGTTACAGCAAATTCCTATTTAATTGCAGTAATAGCATGCTTTATCACTTAGCTAAGTGTTTGCTAGCATGTTTCTAGTATGTTGCTAACCTGTTTAGCACTTGCTGGCTCTTTTATATATGTTATTAGGAGACCACAACAGTGTTAAACATGTCACTTCCTGTTGACAGCAGGTGGCGCTATTACTATAACTGAATATTCTCATGTAGATGTGTTCAGGCCATGACTCTTATCAAACGTGTGAAGTTTGGGGCAGATTGGACATTCCATGCCTGTGTTACAGCAAATTCCTATTTAATTGCAGCAATAGCATGCTTTAGCACTTAGCTAAGTGTTTGCTAGCATGTTTTAGCATGTTTCTAGTATGTTGTTAGCATGTTTAGCACTTGCTGGCACTTTTTTTATATGTTTTTATATGTCCACAACAGTGTTTAACATGTCACTTCCTGTTGCCAGCAGGTGGCACTATGACTGTAACTGAATATGAGCATGGTCATGTGTTCAGGACAGAACGTTTATTAAAAGTGTGAAGTTTGGCGCATATTGGACATTGCCTTCTTGAGTAACAACAACATCCTGTTTCATTGAATTAGCATGCTTTACCACTTAGCTAAGTATTGCTAGCATGTTTTAACATTAGCTAGCATGTTTTAACATGTTTCTAGCATGTTTAGACCTCAATGGCATTTTTAACATGTTGTTAGAATGGCATCAACGTGTTAAACATGACACTTCCTATTGCCAGTAGGTGGCGCTATTACTATAACTGAATATTCTCATGTAGATGTGTTCAGGACAGAACGCTTATCAAAAGTGTGAAGTTTGGGGCAGATTGGACATTCCATGCCTGAGTTACAGCAAATTCCTATTTAATTGCAATAATAGCATGCTTTAGCACTTAGCTAAGAGTTTGCTAGCATGTTTTAGCATGCTTCTAGTATGTTGTTAGCATGTTTAGCACTTGCTGGCACTTTTTTATATGTTATTAGGAGTCCATAACAGTGTTAAACATGTCACTTCCTGTTGCCAGCAGGTGGCGCTATGACTATAACTGAATATGAGCATGGCCATGTGTTCAGGACAGAACTCTTATCAAACGTGTGAAGTTTGGGGCAGATTGGACATTCCATGCCTGAGTTACAGCAACTTCCTGTTTCATGGCGAAACATCGAAATTTGTAAGGCCGCCGAGGACCCGCCCTTCGACGAAAACTCAAGATCTTCGCAATTTAACGTCGCAAAGGCCTTAAGATTACACTCACCAAATTTGAAGATGATCAGATTAAAACTGTAGGAGGAGTTCGTTAAAGTACGAGGCCTGAAAATGGCAAAAACTGCACAAAAATCTGAGAGGAAGTTCAAAATGGCTGACTTCCTGTTGTGTTTAGGGCTATGCTCCAAGAGACTTTTTTGTAGGTATTAGGTCATTACACGTATGTACCGAATTTCGTGCACGTACGTTGAACGTTGCGGGAGGCGCACTCCGTTGAACTTTTATAGGTGGCGCTATCGAGCCATTTTGCCCCGTCCAATTCTGAAACCTATATCAGATGTAAATTTTCGCCAGTTCTGACGCGTGTGCAAAGTTTCGTGAGTTTTCGAGCATGTTTAGGCCCTCAAAAATGCAATTCAATGCGGAGAAGAATAATAATAATAATAAATATAGCTGCGAGCAGCGATTACGGGCCCAAGCCGGTGGCACCGCAACCCCGGTGCCTTTAGTTACCTAAAGGCACCGGGGTGGCGGTACCGCCGGCTTTGGCCCTCCATCGCTGCTCGCAGCTATATTATATATATATATATATATATATATATATATATATATATATATATATATATACATACACACACATACATATATATGTATATATATATATATATATATATATATTATTGTTCAAAAGTTTGGGGTCAGTAAGATTTTTAATGTTTTTAGGAGAAGTCTCTTCTGCTCACCAAGGCTGCATTTATTGATTAAAAATACAAACAAAAACAGTAATATTGTGAAATATTATTCCAATTTAAAACAGCTGTTTTCAATTTTTAAATATTTTACATAGTAATTCATTTCTGTGATCAAAGTTGAGTTTTCAGCATCATTACTCCACTCTTCAGTGTCACATGATCCTTCAGAAATCATACTAATATGATGATTGATGCTCAATAAATATTCATTATTATTTTCAATGTTGAAAACAGTTGTGTACAGATTTTTTTTTTTTTCAAAATGCTTTGATGAATGTAAAGTTCAAAAGAACAGCATATATTTCAAATATATATATTTTTAACATTATAAATGTCTTTACTGTAACTGTTGATCAGTTTAACTCATCCTTCATAAATAAAAGTACTGATTTATTTTATTTATTTCCCCAAAAAATAAAATTTTAATTATTACTAACCCAAAACTTTTGAGCGGTAGTGTTTAACGTTACAAAAGCTTTAGATTTCAGATAAATGCTGTTCTTTTGAACTTTCTATTCATCAAAGACTGTACACAACTGTTTTCGACATTTAAAATAATAATGAATGTTTCTTGAGTATAAATCATCATATTAGAATAATTTCTGAAGGATCATGTGACAGTGACGACTGGAGTAATGATGCTGAAAACTCAGCTTTGATCACAGGAATAAATAACAGTTTAAAATATATTAAAATAGAAAGCAGCTGTTTTAAATTGGAATAATATTTTACAATATTACTGTTTTTGTTTGTATTTTTAATCAAATAAATGCAGCCTTGGTGAGCAGAAGAAACTTCTCTGGTATGTGCGCGCCACAGACTGCACGCACGTCCGCTTAGAGTTCCGCCTTTTGCCGTCCGTCAATATTACGTTATTAGAAAAATATTTTTTTAGAGAATCGATTTTTTGACATTTGTGAATCGATTCAGAATCGTCCACGTCCGCATCGCGATGCATCTAAGAATAATTTTTTTCTCCCACCCCTAGATTTCATACAACAGGTTAATAAACAGTTACAATTAAGTCACTTACATTTTAGATGCAATGTTGACTGTTTTTGTTCTGTTTCAGCAGCGAAAATAGTTAAACAAAGATCACGGCAGAACCATCACGCATCACGTGTTTTCTCATAACTGAACGATTCAGCATTTTTAACGAATCGGTTGACTCAAAGATTGAATGATCAATCCATAAACATCTGTCTTAATCATGATCGACTCATTCGAACGAATCGTTTGAACGAATGAATCAATGACTCGCTTATTAAGATGGATGCCTGGCGACACCTAATGGCGGTTTAGTGTTGTTTAAAAGCATCATTCTTTCCCACATGTGTGTGATTTGTGTGTGCAACATTATCATTATTTTTCTTACACTATTATATTAGCGATTTAAAAGCACCCACTCGTGTCACACGTCGATTAACCGGTGGGAAAATATCCTCAGACACATACCTAATACATGTATATTTAAATACAATATTGGCCTAACTGGTAAAAAGTTTTATATACTATTTTGATGTCCTTTTGGACACAAGAGGGCAGTATAGCCCTATGTTTGCTTTTTTGTTGAACCAAATAGCACTAAATAGCCTGTTTTAACTTTTTCATTCTTCTTGAATTGCAAAAACAGAATAAAATGGGTTTAGTTGTGATATTTGTATACTTTTATATAGAAATAAATGGTATATAATTACATTTTTAGAAGATTTTTAGTGTTTCCTTTTTGGACATTATTTAATCCCTCGCCATAGCAAAACCGTTTGAGATATTTATTATCCATTCACAATTTAGCATATTTAATGTAGTTTCATCATGTTGAAAAAGTTTGGTACGAATAAAATAAATAGTTTAAGAGGAGTGGCTAAAAATTCAGAGGCTGATTTTGCAAAAAAATCCACATTCAGACCAAAATATCTGACTTCCTGATGGCCAGAGCTATTGAATGTAAGTTAGAAAGTTGTCCGGCTTGATGAGAACAATATACAAACTATTTTTTCTTTACTGTAGTTAAAACTAACCCCCCCACTTTTGTCAAAAGCATGTTGAAAGTGACACACTTCCTGCTGCCAGTTGGTGGCGCTATAACTTTGACTCACAATAGCTACATCCATCTGATCGGCCTCTTACCACGAACACACTGCTGAAGTTTCATCAAGATCAGTTAATGTATGCAGAAGTTATTCCACTTCCGTGTTTCTCTTTTCTCGCCATAAATTCGATTCCTCGCCACAGCCAAACCGTTCGAGATATCAAAAATCCGTCCGCAATTTAGCATCCTCAATGTCTTGACTACATCCACACCGAGTTTGAAGGGGGCACGGTGAATTTTCTAGGAGGAGTATTTCACATTCCACAGCAAGCGTTTTCCAAACAACCCATAATAGCCGACTTCCTGTTGGGCTGGCGTAAAACTTGACCGGGGTAAAGTTGTTCGGCCCGATGAGATCTATATGTGTACCGAGTTTCATATTAATTCATGCGAGCGTGTTTGATATATGGATCAAGTTTTAGAACCCCGTTCAAGGGGGCGCTGTTGAGCCCCCCAGCCACGCCCGGGTACCAGCTTCAGCCCGGCCCTGATGGCCGTGGGTTCTGACCTGTGTGCAAAGTTTCAAGAGTTTTTGAGCACGTTAAGGACCCCAAAAGCCCCTGAAACCTTGATTAACAATATAAAAGCAATAGTCAAATCCCCCCCTCCCCTCACACACACACAGACACAGAGAGGGAGAGAAAATTCTTCAGAAAATCCACATTCAAACCAAAATATCTCTCTTCCTGTTGGTCAGAGATGGTTCATGTAAATTAGAAAGTTGTCCGTCTTGATGAGAACAATACACATACCAAGTTTTGTTGCTGTTGATAAAACTAACACCCCCACTTATGACTAAAGGTGGCGCTACTGAGCCCCTCACCACGCCCGTTTCTGAAACTTTGCACATGTCTACTGGATAATAAATGTGATGTGTCTGTCGAGTTTCATGCAATTTCAAGTATGTTAAGAGTCTCAAAAGCATAAAAAAAGAATATTAAAGTTTGATGCGTTGCCACGGCAACAGTATCTAAGATATCAATAATCCTTTCACAGGTTTACATCTGCCGTGTGTCTACATTGTACACATAAAGTTTGAAGCAAATCTGGTAAAAATAAGACAGTGATTTCAAAGCATTTTAATAGTGATGTACTTCCTGCTGCCTGTTGGTGGCGCTATAACTTTGACTCACAATAGTCACATCTGTGCGATCGGCCTCTTACAACGAACACACTGCTGAAGTTTCATCAAGATCAGTTAATGTATGCAGAAGTTATAACACACTTCCTGTTTCATTTTTTCGCCATAAATTCGTTTCCTCGCCACGGCCAAACCGTTCGAGATATCAAAAATCCGTCCGCAATTTAGCATCCTCAATGTCTTGACTTCATGCACACCGAGTTTGGAGGCGAATCGATGAATTCCCTAGGAGGAGTACATTAAATTCCACAGCATGCGTTTCCAAACAACCCTAAATAGCCGACTTCCTGTTGGGCTGGCGTAAAACTTAGAGCACGAAAGTTGTTCGGCCCGATGAGTTCTATATGTGTACCGAGTTTCATATTATTACATGCAAGCGTGTCTGATTTATGGACAAGTGTTCGGATCCCGTTCCAGGGGGCGCTGTCGAGCCCCCCTGCCACGCCCGGGTACCAGCTTCAGTCCGGCCCTGATGGCCGCGGGTTCTGACCTGTGTGCAAAATTTCAAGAGTTTTCGAGCATGTTAAGGGCCCCAAAAGTGGCCGAAAGGTTGACAAAATAATAATAATAATAATAATAATAATAATAATAATAATCCTACCGAAAACAATAGGGCCTTCGCCCTTTCAGGGCTTGGGCCCTAATAATAAACAGAGCAATTCCAAGAGGGTCCTCACACCATCGGTGCTCGGGCCCTAATTAAAGCTGCAAGCAGCGATGAAAGGGCCCTCGCACCCGTGCCATCGTCACTCGGTGGCTTTAGGAAGACAGAGCATGGTTGGGCAATGTGCATTTAAGGAGGTATATATAGTAGTTGCTAGCATGTTTAGTATGTTTCTAGCATGCTTAGTACACAATAGTTATGTGGTTAGTTCTGCATTACTGTGTTAACCATGTCAGTTTTTGTTGCCAGTAGGTGGGGCTATGTCTATATCTGAATATCGCTATTTAGATGTGTTCAGTGCAGGACTTTTATCAAACATGTGAAGTTTGGGGCAGATTGGACATTGTATACTTGAGTTACAACAACTTCCTTTAGCATTTCTAGCATGTTTTAGAACTTAGCTATGTGTTGCTAGCATGGTTCTTGCATGTTACATATTAAGTTTGGGGCAGATTGGACATTCCATGCCTGAGTTACAGCAAATTCCTATTTAATTGCAGTAATAGCATGCTTTAGCACTTAGCTAAGTGTTTGCTAGCATATTTTAGCATGTTTCTAGTATGTTGTTAGCATGTTTAGCACTTGCTGGCACTTTTTTATATGTTATCAGGAGTTCACAACAGTGTTAAACATGCCACTTCCTGTTGCCAGCAGGCGGCACTATGACTGTAACTGAATATGAGCATGGTCATGTGTTTAGGACAGAACGTTTATCAAAAGTGTGAAGTTTGGCGCAGATTAGACATTGCCTTCTTGAGTAACAACAACATCCTGTTTCATTGAATTAGCATGCTTTAGCACTTAGCTAAGTATTGCTAGCATGTTTTAACATGTTTCTAGCATGTTTAGAAGTCAATGGCATTTTTAACATGTTGCTAGAACAGCATCAACGTGTTAAACATGTCACTTCCTGTTGCCAGTAGGTGGCGCTATTACTATAACTGAATTTGAGCATGGACATGTGTTCAGGCCATGATTCTTATCAAATGTGTGAAGTTTGGGGCAGATTGGACATTCCATGCCTGAGTTACAGCAAATTCCTATTTAATTGCAGTAATAGCATGCTTTAGCACTTAGCTAAGTGTTTGCTAGCATGTTTTAGCATGTTTCTAGTATGTTGTTAGCATGTTTAGCACTTGCTGGCACTTTTTTATATGTTATTAGGAGTCCACAACAGTGTTAAACATGTCACTTCCTGTTGCCAGCAGGTGGCGCTATGACTGTAACTGAATATAAGCATGGTCATGTGTTCAGGACAGAACGCTTATCAAAAGTGTGAAGTTTGGGGCAGACTGGACATTCCATGCCTGAGTTACAGCAAATTCATATTTAATTGCAGTAATATCATTCTTTAGCACTTAGCTAAGTGTTTGCTAGTATGTTTTAGCATGTCTCTAGTATGTTGGTAGGATGTTTAGCACCTACTGGCATTTTTTTATATGTTTTTAGGAGTCAAGAACAGTGTTAAATGTCACTTCCTGTTGCCAGCAGGTGGTGCTATGACTATAACTAAATATGAGCATGGACATGTGTTCAAGAGATAACTCTTATCAAAAGTGTGAAGTTTGGGGTAGATTGTACATTGCCTTCTTGAGTAACAACAAAGTCCTGTTTCATTGAATTAGCATGCTTTAGCACTTAGCTAAGTATTGCTAGCATGTTTTAATATGTTTCTAGCATGTTTAGAACTCAATGGCATTTTTAACATGTTGCTAGAACGGCATCAACGTGTTAAACATGTCACTTCCTGTTGCCAGTAGGTGGCGCTATTACTATAACTGAATTTGAGCATAGACATGTGTTCAGGCCATGATTCTTATCAAACGTGTGAAGTTTGGGGCAGATTGGACATTCCATGCCTGAGTTACAGCAAATTCCTATTTAATTGCAGTAATAGCATGCTTTAGCACTTAGCTAAGTGTTTGCTAGCATGTTTCTAGTATGTTGCTAACCTGTTTAGCACTTGCTGGCTCTTTTTTATATGTTATTAGGAGACCACAACAGTGTTAAACATGTCACTTCCTGTTGACAGCAGGTGGCGCTATTACTATAACTGAATATTCTCATGTAGATGTGTTCAGGCCATGACTCTTATCAAACGTGTGAAGTTTGGGGCAGATTGGACATTCCATGCCTGTGTTACAGCAAATTCCTATTTAATTGCAGCAATAGCATGCTTTAGCACTTAGCTAAGAGTTTGCTAGCATGTTTTAGCATGCTTCTAGTATGTTGTTAGCATGTTTAGCACTTGTTGGCACTTTTTTATATGTTATTAGGAGTCCATAACAGTGTTAAACATGTCACTTCCTGTTGCCAGCAGGTGGCGCTATGACTATAACTGAATATGAGCATGGTCATGTGTTCAGGACAGAACTCTTATCATATGTGTGAAGTTTGGGGCAGATTGGACATTCCATGCCTGAGTTACAGCAACTTCCTGTTTCATGGCGAAACATCGAAATTTGTCAGGCCGCCGAGGACCCGCCCTTCGACGAAAACTCAAGATCTTCGCAATTTAACGTCGCAAAGGCCTTAAGATTACACTCACCAAATTTGAAGATGATCAGATTAAAACTGTAGGAGGAGTTCGTTAAAGTACGAGGCCTGAAAATGGCAAAAACTGCACAAAAATCTGAGAGGAAGTTCAAAATGGCTGACTTCCTGTTGTGTTTAGGGCTATGCTCCAAGATACTTTTTTGTAGGTATTAGGTCATTACATGTATGTACCGAATTTCGTGCACGTACGTGGAACGTTGCGGGAGGCGCACTCCGTTGAACTTTTATAGGTGGCGCTATCGAGCCATTTTGCCCCGTCCAATTCTGAAACCTATATCAGATGTAAATTTTCGCCAGTTCTGACGCGTGTGCAAAGTTTTGTGAGTTTTCGAGCATGTTTAGGCCTTCAAAAATGCAATTAAATGCGGAGAAGAATAATAATAATAATAAACAGAGCAATTCCAAGAGGGTCCTCACACCATCGGTGCTCGGGCCCTAAATAATAAACAGAGCAATTCCAAGAGGGTCCTCACACCATCGGTGCTCGGGCCCTAATAATAATAATAATAATTAAAGCTGCAAGCAGCGATGAAAGGGCCCTCGCACCCGTGCCATCAACACTCGGTGGCTTTAGGAAGACAGAGCATGGTTGGGAAATGTACATTTAAGGAGGTATATATAGTAAGAGTATGTCAAAGTCAGTTACAAAATGTTTTGTATAATGGTGATAATAGCATGCTTCATGACTCAGCTAAGTGTTGCTAGCATGTTTAGTCTGTTTCTAGCATGCTTAGTACACAATAATTATGTGGTTAGTACTGCATTACTGTGTTAACCATGTCAGTTTATGTTGCCAGTAGGTGGCGTTATGACTATAACTGAATATGAGCATGGATGTGTGTTCAGGACAGAACTCTTATCAAACGTGTGAAGTTTGGTGCAAATTGGACATTGCCTTCTTGAGTAACAACAAAGTCATGTTTCATTGAATTAGCATTCTTTAGCACTTAGCTAAGCATTGTTAGCATGTTTTAACATGTTTCTAGCATGTTTAGAACTCAATGGCATTTTTAACATGTTGCTAGAACGGCATCAACGTGTTAAACATGTCACTTCTTGTTGCCAGTAGGTGGCGCTATTACTATAACTGAACATTCTCATGTAGATGTGTTCAGGCCATGATTCTTATCAAAAGTGTGATGTTTGGGGCAGATTGGACATTCCATGCCTGAGTTACAGCAAATTCATATTTAATTGCAGTAATAGCATGCTTTAGCACTTAGCTAAGTGTTTGCTAGCATGTTTCTAGTATGTTGATAACCTGTTTAGCACTTGCTGGCTCTTTTTTATATGTTATTAGGAGACCACAACACTGTTAAACATGTCACTTCCTGTTGACAGCAGGTGGCGCTATTACTATAACTGAATATTCTCATGTAGATGTGTTCAGGCCATGACTCTTATCAAACGTGTGAAGTTTGGGGCAGATTGGACATTCCATGCCTGTGTTACAGCAAATTCCTATTAAATTGCAGCAATAGCATGCTTTAGCACTTAGCTAAGTGTTTGCTAGCATGTTTTAGCATGTTTCTAGTATGTTGTTAGCATGTTTAACACTTGCTGGCACTTTTTTATATGTTTTTATATGTCCACAACAGTGTTTAACATGTCACTTCCTGTTGCCAGCAGGTGGCACTATGACTGTAACTGAATATGAGCATGGTCATGTGTTCAGGACAGAATGTTTATTAAAAGTGTGAAGTTTGGCGCAGATTGGACATTGCCTTCTTGAGTAACAACAACATCCTGTTTCATTGAATTAGCATGCTTTAGCACTTAGCTAAGTATTGCTAGCATGTTTTAACATGTTTCTAGCATGTTTAGAAGTCAATGGCATTTTTAACATGTTGCTAGAATGGCATCAACGTGTTAAACATGACACTTCCTGTTACCAGTAGGTGGCGCTATTACTATAACTGAATATTCTCATGTAGATGTGTTCAGGACAGAACGCTTATCAAAAGTGTGAAGTTTGGGGCAGATTGGACATTCCATGCCTGAGTTACAGCAAATTCCTATTTAATTGCAATAATAGCATGCTTTAGCACTTAGCTAAGAGTTTGCTAGCATGTTTTAGCATGCTTCTAGTATGTTGTTAGCATGTTTAGCACTTGCTGGCACTTTTTTATATGTTATTAGGAGTCCATAACAGTGTTAAACATGTCACTTCCTGTTGCCAGCAGGTGGCGCTATAAATGTAACTGAATATGAGCATGGTCATGTGTTCAGGACAGAACGCTTATCAAAAGTGTGAAGTTTGGCGCAGATTGGACATTGCCTTCTTGAGTAACAACAACATCCTGTTTCATTGAATTAGCATGCTTTAGCACTTAGCTAAGTATTGCTAGCATGTTTTAACATGTTTCTAGCATGTTTAGAACTCAATGGCATTTTTAACATGTTGCTAGAACGGCATCAACGTGTTAAACATGTCACTTCCTGTTGCCAGTAGGTGGCGCTATTACTGTAACTGAATTTGAGCATAGACATGTGTTCAGGCCATGATTCTTATCAAACGTGTGAAGTTTGGGGCAGATTGGACATTCCGTGCCTGAGTTACAGCAAATTCCTATTTAATTGCAGTAATAGCATGCTTTAGCACTTAGCTAAGTGTTTGCTAGCATGTTTCTAGTATGTTGATAACCTGTTTAGCACTTGCTGGCTCTTTTTTATATGTTATTAGGAGACCACAACACTGTTAAACATGTCACTTCCTGTTGACAGCAGGTGGCGCTATTACTATAACTGAATATTCTCATGTAGATGTGTTCAGGCCATGACTCTTATCAAACGTGTGAAGTTTGGGGCAGATTGGACATTCCATGCCTGTGTTACAGCAAATTCCTATTAAATTGCAGCAATAGCATGCTTTAGCACTTAGCTAAGTGTTTGCTAGCATGTTTTAGCATGTTTCTAGTATGTTGTTAGCATGTTTAACACTTGCTGGCACTTTTTTATATGTTTTTATATGTCCACAACAGTGTTTAACATGTCACTTCCTGTTGCCAGCAGGTGGCACTATGACTGTAACTGAATATGAGCATGGTCATGTGTTCAGGACAGAATGTTTATTAAAAGTGTGAAGTTTGGCGCAGATTGGACATTGCCTTCTTGAGTAACAACAACATCCTGTTTCATTGAATTAGCATGCTTTAGCACTTAGCTAAGTATTGCTAGCATGTTTTAACATGTTTCTAGCATGTTTAGAAGTCAATGGCATTTTTAACATGTTGCTAGAATGGCATCAACGTGTTAAACATGACACTTCCTGTTACCAGTAGGTGGCGCTATTACTATAACTGAATATTCTCATGTAGATGTGTTCAGGACAGAACGCTTATCAAAAGTGTGAAGTTTGGGGCAGATTGGACATTCCATGCCTGAGTTACAGCAAATTCCTATTTAATTGCAATAATAGCATGCTTTAGCACTTAGCTAAGAGTTTGCTAGCATGTTTTAGCATGCTTCTAGTATGTTGTTAGCATGTTTAGCACTTGCTGGCACTTTTTTATATGTTATTAGGAGTCCATAACAGTGTTAAACATGTCACTTCCTGTTGCCAGCAGGTGGCGCTATGACTATAACTGAATATGAGCATGGTCATGTGTTCAGGACAGAACTCTTATCAAACGTGTGAAGTTTGGGGCAGATTGGACATTCCATGCCTGAGTTACAGCAACTTCCTGTTTCATGGCGAAACATCGAAATTTGTCAGGCCGCCGAGGACCCGCCCTTCGACGAAAACTCAAGATCTTCGCAATTTAACGTCGCAAAGGCCTTAAGATTACACTCACCAAATTTGAAGATGATCAGATTAAAACTGTAGGAGGAGTTCGTTAAAGTATGAGGCCTGAAAATGGCAAAAACTGCACAAAAATCTGAGAGGAAGTTCAAAATGGCTGACTTCCTGTTGTGTTTAGGGCTACGCTCCAAGAGACTTTTTGGTAGGTATTAGGTCATTACATGTATGTACCGAATTTCGTGCACATACGTGGAACGTTGCGGGAGGCGCACTCCGTTGAACTTTTATAGGTGGCGCTATCGAGCCATTTTGCCCTGTCCAATTCTGAAACCTATATCAGATGTAAATTTTCGCCAGTTCTGACGCGTGTGCAAAGTTTCGTGAGTTTTCGAGCATGTTTAGGCCCTCAAAAATGCAATTTAATGCGGAGAAGAATAATAATAATAATAATAATAATAATAATAATAATAAACAGAGCAATTCCAAGAGGGT
Organism: Abramis brama; assembly: GCF_963993115.1. Classification (NCBI taxonomy): domain Eukaryota; kingdom Metazoa; phylum Chordata; class Actinopteri; order Cypriniformes; family Leuciscidae; genus Abramis; species Abramis brama. The sequence goes on from NC_139964.1 coordinate 44,453,300, forward strand.
CCTCACACCATCGGTGCTCGGGCCCTAATTAAAGCTGCAAGCAGCGATGAAAGGGCCCTCGCACCCGTGCCATCATCACTCGGTGGCTTTAGGAAGACAGAGCATGGTTGGGCAATGTACATTTAAGGGGTATGTATAGTGAGAGTATGTCAAAGTCAGTTACAAAATGTTTTGTATAATGGTGATAATAGCATGCTTCATGACTCAGCTTAGTGTTGCTAGCATGCTTACTACACAATAGTACTGTGGTTAGTACTGCATTACTGTTAACCATGTCAGTTTCTGTTG